>NW_022589740.1:2168048-2280126 GCF_004348235.1 Phoca vitulina | reverse complement strand
GCGGGCGCGGGGCGCGGGCCGGGCTGTGCGCGGGGCTGGCCGGCGGCGGCGGCGAGTGTGCGCGGGGCATTCATTACATAAACTTTTGCTGCCTTGTCAGGAGGGGACTCGCCACCTTAAGGTGGCTGCTTTGATTGCAGCGCCCTCGCGCCGGCACGTAGTCCGGGCTGGCTTGCGCTCCCCCCCGCTGCTGTTGCATAATGTCTCCTGATTTCAGGAAAATTGATGTTTTGGTGGAGGAGAGTGCCGGGGAGGCTGAGCCATCTCGAGCGGGAAGGGCAGCGCTCCCTCCTTTCTCGTCCCTTCTGCGGGGCTTGCGGCGGGGGAGGAGGGGGCGCGGAGGGGGCTGAGTAAATGGGACTAGTCTTGATTTTCTTGTGGAGAAAAGAGCGTTGGTAGCGTGAACCGTGACGGCATTCCGAGAATGCGTGCGCGGCGTTTGTTTGTGTCGGGGCTGTGTCTGCACCGACGTCTTCCACCCTGTTTGTCGTCAGCGTGTGTTACCAGCGCCCGGGAAGGTTGTGGGATTTGTCCTTGCGCAGATTGCATAATCTGTCCACCGTGAAATATTGGCTAGGGTTACGGGCAGATGTGGGAATGTGCACGGACGTGTGCAATGATCTGGAAATTCTAGCGCAGCGTTGGATATTAGATCGTTATTTACATCTATACTACGTCCCAAATAAAAAGATCTATTTCTCAACACTCCTACAAAACATGAAGAATTCCTCGGGTTGTATTCTGATCTTGGATACTCCTGGGGTTCGCCCCTTAGGTGTCCTGAGCTATTATTTTTAAATCTGGGACGAACCATTGTGGCGTTTACCTCCCTACCTTCTTGATTTTCACGTATTCCATTCCATCAGCCCTTTTTCTCACCTTATTGTCATTGCTTTTTCAGACACGACAAGACAGATCACATAATAGTTTCCTGGAAATGTTGCATTATGTAACTGCCGAATTTGCTGGCAGTCAGCATAGGAAGCGGGAGCTAATTACGTGATTTTATAATCTTGCTACAAAGAAAGTAGGACAATCTCAGCCTTTAAAATGTCACTGTAACAGTTTTTTTTTTTTTTTTTTTTAAGGATATTTTAAACAGGAAAGTAGACAACCGGGTAAAGCATTGAGTTAGCTCACGCTGCCGAATGTGTGTCTTTTGCCCTAAATGAAATGTGCGTTCTTCTAAATTTAGCCCTATCACATTTTAACAATTGTGGCCTCGCAGCGCTATTTCTGGTGTTTTCTCCAGGGCTATGTGCAAATACAAGTTCAAGGCCATTTGCTGTAGTTTTAACTCCACGCCTTCGGAGACCTTTGATAAGATTGTATTTTTAGGAAGGCATTTCGCAGAGCCCGGTGATTTGCTGGATGCTGACTCCCATTTATCTTTATAAAGGACACTTTAGGAAAGTGCTGTGTTCCCTGAGAACAGCAGGGGATGGCCAAGTGTCATCTTCTGGTCTTGGGTTTTGTAAATAACAACAGGGAATGAGGTCACAAGTATTTATTTCACATCGTGGGTATTTTTTTTTTCTCCAGAGCAGATATGATTTATGGGAAACAGATATAGGTTAGTGGATTGCATTTTTTTGGTGTAGATTCCCTAGTTTTATTCCTGTGAGTATGTATGAATATATAATGTACCCATATTTTAAATTTCTTCCGGCATTCTTAGGTTGTGTAATTATGTGTGAATATATGTATATGATGGTGTGTATATGTCAGATTTTTTTTCCTGACGTAACATTTAAATAACTAAAGAGCAGGGTTTGGGTTTTTTTTGGGGGGGGGCGTATTATAGACATTCATCCCTGGAACAAATTATATTACCCCAAATAATTGCAGTTGCTTTCCAACGAGCTAATACTGCTCCAGGCCCCCCGATGTCAGACCCCGACCTACTTTGGAGCTTGGGCAGGGAGCCGCGGGCCTGCTGGGGAACACGTAGCGCCACCTTCCGATCGCGACCTCCAGGGGCGCGCCCCTCCCGCTGGCGGGCCCTTGGGGGACGGAGGCAGGGGGCTGGGAGGTGGGGGCGGAGCGTGGGGGCCTAGGGTCGGGACCCCCGAGCGCCCTGGGCGGCGCTTGGGCAGGAGCCGCACGGCGGCCTGCGCGCCTCCTCGCCCCCTCCCCACATTCCTTTGTTCTGGCGAGGGGGTCCTGGCAGCGCCGAGGCCCCGCTGCGCCGCCCACCCGGTGGGGGCGGGTCCCGGTGAGGCGCCGCGCTGGGGGCGCGGAGGGACCTGGGCCGGGGAGTGCGGGTGCGCTTTGGGCTCGCCCGGCCGAGGGAGGGGAGAGGAGCGCAGCCGGGGAGGAATGGGAGGGGAGCTGGGGAGGAGCGCGAGGCGCCCAGGGCGAGGCGCAAGGAGTGGGCAGCCGGGCGGCTCGGCAGCTCTAGCGGCCTGCCTCCTGCCTTTTGCCCGGTGAGCTTCTGAGCCGCGCGGACACCTTTGTTCCAGGAGGCTTCATTGTATTTCGGAGCCAAGCGCTTCTTGATTCGTGAAGTGGGAAAGACTAAGAAAACCTCCAAATGTCAACAGACCGCGGACATTGGGGGTGGGGACGCTCCAGCACTGATGCTGATGGGAAGGGGCGCCCGGCTTGACTGTGGCTATAGTCGGGTCTTTTTCTTTTTCCTTTTCTTTCTTTTCTTTCCTTTCTTTTTCTTTCTTTCTTTCTTTCTTTCTTTCTTTCTTTCTTTCTTTCTTTTCTTTTTTCTTTCTTTCTTTCTTTCTTTCTTTCTTTCTTTCTTTCTTTCTTTCTTTCTTTCTTTCCCTTCTTTTTCTTTTTTTTAATGTACCTTTACTTCATGCGGTCAAAGGCTAGAGTAGAAAGAACTTGAATTCCCCGAGTTCAAAATAAAACAAAAATCAAAACGCCCACGTAGACGCCGCCGTCCTACTGTAAGACTACAGTACTTTCATCCTGGCATAAAGACTTCTGAGAGTGTGCTCGGCAACTGGTTCGCAGTGAATTCAGGGCGACATCACAGGTGTTCTCTGGCAGTCTGCTTTGTTGAAAAGTTGGCTTCTGTGGGATCACATCCTACATCCGTGCCCCTCCATCAGTTTCTCTCTTGAGCCGCAGGCCACTGTCTGTACTGAGGGACCAGCTCTGGCGGAGTGCTAAGAGCTCAGGCTCAGAGGAGCTGGGCCCTAAGGCCCCAGCCTGTGATTTGGGGAGCTGCTGTGATCTCTGCTGGTGTCCAGAGTAAACTGAGGGAATATGACCCGTCGAGCTGGGTAGTTTTGAGGAGCTCAGTAAACCGTTCCCATATAATTCACCAGGAACCAGATTTTTTTTTTTTTTTAAATAAAGGCAGTCACCTTCATTTTTCTCTGCCTAAATCTCTGTCCAATAATAGTAAGGACTGAAGTTTGAGTTAAGCCTATATAATTAAAGATCCTTCTTGGGATACATTTTTGTTCTAATAATGATTACTTTTTTTTTCCTCTCTCAAAACTGTGTGCCATTGCGTTCAATGGTAATTTAAGTTTGAAGTGAATTCTTGACAGGGTTGCGGAGCCTCGGAAATCGCTGGGTTAGTGTTTGGGGGAAGCGTGGGTAGGAACACAGAGGTGAGTCGGTGGTGGCAGGAATGACGTAACAAGTGCCACGCAGCCCTGGCTTTTTCCAGTTCCTTTGACTTCTCTGTGACGGCTTTCCTTGGCCTGATCATCCCCATCTCTACACATCTGTGGTCCGAGCCCAGCCGAGGCGGGTTAGACCCCACAGATGGGCCCTCTGGGAAGGAGTGTGCACAGCCTGTATGCTTGACAACTAAGGCCGTGTCCTGTGAAACTGCTGATGTTTGGTCTTTTTGATTAATACACAAGATTTCATTTGGTTGAGCCTTCTACCTGCCGCACAGGGCAGGGCTTCCTTAAGAATCGCGAGAGGCTCAGAAGCCCAGGCACTCGTCATTGGCATTGCCTTGATGCTGCTCATTCTTCAGAAGTGAAATGAAGAGCTTATTCTAGCCCCTTAGCCTCCTTGTGCCTGACTCTCTGCTGCCTTCTCTCACCATCCCCATTCTACAGGTGCGGGAGTGGAGGCACAGACAGATGGATTAGCAGCCCAGACCACCAGCCTGAAAACGGGAGGGGGGGCTGTGCTAGTAACACCCCCCCATCTCTCTCCCTCCCCAGAGTGTGAATGCTAGCTCACTGGAGTCTTTGAAACAATTTCCTTTTCTGTGTTAAAGGCTTATCTTTGCGAAGTGCAATTATAACATCAGTGTGATGCAACAACCTGAAAATTAAAAACCCTTTGTTAGAGCGCTTTCCCGTGTTGAGCAACTGCCTGACTCACCCACGGAGTGGATATTTCTAGTTGACCTTGCCTTGGTCCGCAGTCAGCTCCACCAAGTGAATGTGATTGCCGCATGGCATGGAAAAGGTGCAGTCATGTTGCCTCGGCTTTATTTTTACCCGAGCTAAAATCACACATACTTCATTATTTCCATTGTAATCCAGATGGCACTGATGCTGTGAGAAGTTGTTTATTTTTAATTTGTATTGAGGGAATGAGAGCACACTTGGGATTCGATTCAAACTATGACAGAAACAATGTAATTGAAGCTCCTTTAATATGCATTTCTGGGTTTTGTGAGGTGTGCCAGTATTTCACAGGATTAACACATTGTCTGATATCCTGTTATTTTCCTAAATTGTATTTGAGTTGATTTTTATCCAGATCAGACTCATTGAGAATGTCGAAAGACGTTGACCTTTGATCACAGACATTACATAAGAGTTTTTTCGGTTTCAAAATGAATTTGTATTACCACTACCCCCAATCACCTCTCAAATTTCTTTGCAAATAACTTTCCTGTAGTTAAAAAAAAAAAAAAAAAAAAACATTTCTCATACGGTTTTAATTAGAGAGCTTAAGCTTGTTTTTATGATAAAGTTTAGTGGGGATTTTCTAGATGCCATTCGTAATAATCTGTGCTTTGAGGACTCAGTTTCATTGGAATCAGAATGATCTTTGTATTATAAGCCTTTAGTTATCAGAACATGGTGTCTTTATCAATTAACTCTCCAAGGATCTTAAAGGGCAATTCAATAGCCTTCAAGTAAACATGAAAACATTTTTTTAAAAATCCGTCCTATTCATAAGGCACGTAGTAAAGTAACTGACATTTGTAATCATCTGCTCACTGGGCAAGAAAGTGAAATTAAAAAGAAGAAATCAAAAAGTCAAGCTGAGGAGAACTGGAGTGGTTGGTTCTTCAGTGTACTTACAAACATTCAAGAACTTTCCCTGCCCTCCCCCCCTCAGCCCTGCACCCACACCATTTCTGCCACCATTCTGCGTGTTGCACGTGCTCTGCTGGTGGGAACCCATGGCAGAATTTCCTGTAACAGTTACTTCGTGATTGTTGGCGTCCCTTAGGATTTCAGATTAGTTGTCAGACTGATACATTATCTTTGGAAGTAGCAAGGAAACTAGTGGTCCCCACTTTGAGTGACTGCAGCTTTTTAAAAATGCTTTACTATTCCTCTCCCCCCTACCCCCCATACCCAGATTCTTCTCCCTCTTCAGTGAGGGTGTGGCTGGTCTTTCCTTCTCCAGCCGTGCAGTTGTTTCTATGTGTTAGCATCTTTGCCTTTCCTGCACACAGTCTTCCGAATATTTCCATTGTGCGCTGTAGTTTACAAACACAGTCCTCTTATAAAAGAGTGTCAAATTATACTGTTTTATATTTCAGTTCCTTAAGTTCTATCAGTGCTGTCACCAAATGCAATGCTGTCATATTTGTTAAGATTGAATCTAATTTTTAAGTGGTCCTTTGTTGAGGATGAGAGAGCAAGAAACTTGAAATATTTTCACATAGCATAAACTTGATCAGATTTTGACACATTTATTTACAAATTTGCCCAAATAAAAAAAGTAGGTTAATTTGTTGCTATGATAGGACAGACTTTGGCAAAGCATGAGAATCACTCACTGTATGTGTGTGTTCATATCTGGATCACGTACACATTTCTCTCTAACATTAGGGTTAAAGTCTGTGTTACTAGAGACAGAAATCTCTTATTGAACGGGAGGCACTTCATTGGCAATTAGAGAGGTTTAGCATAGTTTTATTAATTTAAAAAGCCTTTGGGGCACCTGGCTGGCTCAGTTGGTGGAGCGTGTGACTCTTGATCTTGGGGTCGTGAGTTCCAGCCCCACGCTGGGCATAGAGATTACTTTAAAAAATAAAAGCCTTTAATTTTTCAGCCTGATGAGAAAATCCCCTTGCGAGTTCAATGCTCCCTGAGTTTTTTCACACACCCCCCCATCCCCCTTGACTGTACATGCGTATTCCTTTCCTGTTTTAACTCTGCTTTTAAGTACTGGATTTTATTCTTATCCATGAACAGAAGTAAAGCGTTTTACTGAAACAGTCATGTCATCAATTGTTAACCCTACCACGAGAAATGTAGGTTGACATTTTGCTAGTTTTAATAGTTTAAAGAACTGTGAATTAATTAACTTTATTTGCTTATTTTTCACCGAAATGACATGTTATCTCAAAAACAAGCAGCTCTCTGCTTAGTGGAGAGAGAGTTTACAATTTAACATAAAATGATTTTTTTTTTCTTTAATGGTATCTATACTGTGCCTCTGATTAAATGGCATATCCAGAGAGTGGAGGACAATGAGATAGTTCTATTTCAAAAACGCTTCCCAAATATGGAGCACTTCAAATAGTATCTCATCTTGTGTAAATTTTTAAATCAAAATATGTAATACAAGCTATTTGCAAGAAGACTTCCCCTTTAAAGGGAGCATTAATAACAAACTTATCTCATAGTAGACTATTTAATGTCTAAACTGTCGGTAGGATTTTAGATGCTGGAGACAAAATGTTCCTTCTTGTTTCGGAGAGAGTTTGAATTGCCAGCCACGGTTCTTCTGGGAGGTGCGCTGGGGGCCGGGACGGTGCAGGTCTGTCTCCATAAGCGGAAGTAACCATGTCACTCCTCGAGGAGGGATTTGGTGGAGACTTACAGGTTGTGAACTTGTATTCTTTTTTAGACTTTTTTAAGCCAAATTATAATCTTAATTAAAGATCACGTTTAGGTCATCTGACTTGAATACACATGACAGCTCAGCGTTTACAAAACCTAACTCCCGCCTGTGGAAGTGGTGTAACGTACTCTGAAAAAGCATGAATTAGAGACAGTGGCCCGTGTTAGGGACAGAAAGATACGTCGGCTGGAATGTGGTGTCTCCGGCTCTTCGATTTCTCTTTCTGTCGTGTTCTTCTGAAGCAGCCCTGTTATCTAACGGGAGTGGTGAGGCTGACCACGCCGAACATGCCAGCGTCACAGAGCCGGCAGGAAGGGACAGTTGCCCGAGAAAGGAAATGGAAGGGGTGCCGCAGCGCTGGTGGTGGCCCGAAAGCGTGACGCAGAGGCGACGTGGGCGTTAAGGCAATACGAAGGGAAAACACAGTTTGGAACAGAGTCATTAGTTGAGCATAAACACCGATGTGTTAGAAGGCCGTGTAAACCACGTTAGTACTTCCTTTGAGTTCACTGTCAGCGGACACGACTGGTTTCTGAGGCCCACCTCTGCCCTGCAGCACTGTGTGATCTTGGGAAAGTCACTCAGTCTGTGTTTCAACTACCCACCTCCCCTCCATGTTGAAAATGGATACTTTTTGGTTTTGTACCAAAAAATCATAGGATCCAATGCCCCTAGCCATCGTTTTTCTTTTCCCCATTTTAGCATATAGGATTGCCAGGAGATTAAAATTTTAGCAGAGATGAGAGTTTAGAATGTTTCTGTAATTCATTAAATACTCTTGGGATATAAAACAACAGCCAAAGAGGCTGGAGGAAGGTTCCAGGTGGTACCTTTGTTGCCTTAAGGAAGTTCTGGCCACCTCTGGTGGTGCCTTATTACCGCAAGACTAACGTAGCGAATGGGTGTGTATTACTCAGAAATGGGAGTGATCCAGAAGAGGAGCTGGGCATGCACCAGAACAACCCCGTGCGGGCGTCGGAGAGGGTGCTGGTGGGGGAGCTGGACTTGGATCTGGGCTGCAGCTGAGCTCTGCTGCTTAACCAGCTGGGGGGCACGGGGCAGGTCACTGGACTTCTCCGAGCCTTTTCTGTTTTGAAAACCCTTGTCGTGAGGGTAATGAACACAGGAGAGGCCAGGCTCTCTGTGTGGTAAGTGTTCAGTAAATGGCACCTGTTGGGATTGCTTGTGTTGTTGTCACCATACCAAGAAACAAGCAGAGGGGCTAGAAAGGATGTGCTGGGTGACCCAGTCCCCATGTTGACGGTGCCCGTCACGCGTGCCTCCCCTAGCGCTGGGTTCTCCGGTCGGGCTCCCGCAGGAGACTAGGACTTCCTTGACTCTTGAGTTTGGTTTTCCCTCCCTCTTTATGTGCCCCCAGTCTGGCTCAGTGCCTGGTCCACAGTAGGCGCTCCACATTCCGTGTTGAATAAATCAGTTAATGAATAAGAGAAGCTCTCTGTTAACAAGTAAAATGTCTTTTTTTAGAATTTACATAATAACATTCAGTTAAAAAAAAACTATCAGAAAGTGTTTCGTTTACAAAACTCTCTTAGATAAGGCAAATAAGTGACTGCCAATCAGATGTCGGACACCTCTATGTTCAGTTTGTTGCTAGGACACAAAGACAATACTTTGCACCCTGAAAAAAATTGCATCCTAGTTGGATGTACAAAACAAACCTGCAGAAAGACACAGTGTAGAAATCAGCACCTTTCTCTACATTATCTCACACGCATGATAAACTTTTTTTCCAACACTGCAAGATTACTTGATAAAAAATATTACAGAAGATACTCTTAAGATAGTAGGTGGTGATTTGCCAGTGAGTCAGAGAGACAATTAGTATTTGCAGATGAGGGAAGACTCCCAGATTCTAGTACATGTAGTAAAATTCACATAGGAAGAAGATTAAAAAGAAAGGAGACTTCCTGTAGGTTTTGAATGTACTGAGGAAGTTCTAGAGATGACAGAGTGGACACGTAGTGCTGAGACGGCGAGAAGAGAGGGGTCAAAGAGATGCTAAGACAAGGGGGATACTTTTGTTAGATGGAGTGGGACAGTGTCCTCCACACAGTGTGGTGAGGGCAGCCCCCCCACTCTGGAGGCTCCTGGCACATGCAGCCTTCGGACCAGGAGGCTGAAAAGTCCCAACCCCCTGGTAGATTTGAAATGATGAAAATGGGTGAGAAATGATGAAATAAGGAAAAGTTTAGGAAGAGTAACTAAGGCAGAATGGTGGGGCATTTCAAAAGCATAACTGTGAAAACTGGGGAGGCAAACGTTAAAAGAATGTGACTTTTTTTTTAAAAGGAGGGGACACATTTTAAAATGCAGGGGAAAGAGTGAGTCTCTGGTGGAAAATGTACCCAGAATAATAGTGTTCAAGGAACTGTATGATGTTTAAAAAAATCAGTAGTACCAGAGGAGCTGGTGGAGGTTTGAAGGGCACCCCCCCAAAAAAAAAGATCAGTGCCGCAGTCCTCCAGCTGCTGGAAGTTTGACTCTTTGCCTCAACACTCAGTTGACTTTGGTGGTGGGGACTGGACCGAGCTGGGGAACAGAAATCTTTACTAGCAGTGAAGAGTCCATTGATACGTAGAGGAAAGATGGATTTTCGTGTCAGAAGACGAAACCTGAGTGGGAATATAGAAAGCGGTGTTGTTGCACTAAGTGATAACTGGGAAGATTCCCTTTTCACACCATCGCTGCTTACTGTGCGGACTCCGTGCTTTCACGTCGTGTTATCAAAAACAAACAGAAACTTGGTGTTATTAATCATGGGTTTCGCTAAGTCGCAACTGCCTGTTTCCATGTTGGCTCAGCTTGATGGACAAAAATGTGGCATTAAACCTTACTCTTTATGATCCTGAAATTATTACATCATTTCTTCTGTTCCTTCTGGAAAAGGCGCAAGAAGCTGGCAGGCTTTTCCAGCTGATAAAATTAAACTTCACTTCATTAGTCATTACAAAACTATGCACAAGAAAGGGAGAGTGATGTAAAACAAAAACATTAAATCTTTTTAATGTGGCAGGAGAGAGTGCCGTATGCAGACAGCACTGAAGGAACGGTGGTCTCCTTTATGAAAGTACTGCCTCCTGGGAAATCAGGCAGAGAAGCCCTGTCGAGAAGCACAGTTGGGTCCAAAAACTACCACAAAAAGATTGTTATTGGAATCTAATATGGGTTTATTACCTCATGTCAAGCCAAATTCAGATTATAAATATCTCATCAGCGGAAAAGGAAGCTAGCTGATGGTTCTATTTTTGAGGGTTTTTTTATATTTTGTTTGAAACTAATTAGTAAAATGGAAAGAAATTCTTTCCATAATTACATTCTCTGGGTTTAAAATAATTTTGTTTCAAAAATGCACTCTACTTAAAAAAAAAAAGGTCCTTTTGAATAGTAACTGTTTATTTTAGTCCCAAACTACTGCATAAATGAAATCTATTGGGGCAGACTTTTCAGGACCCCCCCCCCCAAAAAAAAGCACCTTGGGTGCTTCAATCTTAAGTGGATGTTTGATAAATCAATTTGAAGGAACCAGAAAAAAGAAGGAACATACCTAATGTCATAGCACAGATGCATCAGAAGATATGGCTCTATCGAGAGGAGTCCCGTACATCCAGGTGTGCCGAACCACCTGGCAGAATGCAGTCAGGAATGTGATGGACAGGTGTGTGTCCACATGAGAGTCAGATCAAAACAACCACGACTCAGTTGTTTGTGTGGCTTTTATTTTCATTTTTGTGAAAATACAGAGTTCGCTTTAGAGTATATTTTATTCCATGTAATTGCAGAATTTGTGTATGGGTATAAGAGTTTACCTGGGAAAGTTCCTTTGAAGGGGGGTGAGTGTGTTTGCTCTGCAGTGATGTAAATGTCACCTAAAATTATTCAGAAGCACCACGATATGCAAGTACCATTTAAAACTTAACCAACCAGTGGCGATCTGTCATTTCCTTCCTGGGATGTCCTGTCTCTGCGTACCCCCCGCCCCCATTTCTGCTCCTGAAACAGCCTTCCTCTGTTTCTGCCTGGGCACATGTGGTTTTGCTCCCAGTGTCCTGGCCCACGTGGCACTCTGCTGAATGGTCTCACTGGGGACTTGTCCTCTACAGCTTACAGCACAGGCATTTGGGCCCCTATCTCCTTTTCCTGATGGCAACCTCTTAGAAGGGAAGGGCTATGTCTTGTTCAGACCTGTATATCCTCCATGCTTAGTGTAGCTCCTCGTGCGGGATTGGCAATAAATATTTACCCAGTGGATAACGCTCTTCTCCTGTGTTGCAGGGAACCTAGGAGGAAGACCCCTACTCCATTCAGTAAGAGGAGCCAGCGAGATTCATTCCGGACAGCAGAACGGAAGAGAGAACATTGATGGCTTTCCCACCGCAGTTTTTAAAGCCTTTGTGAATACTGGGGAAGGAATCTGTCCTGATTCTGATGCAGCTGAGAAAAATGCAGACCATCAAGAAGGAGCAGGCATCCCTGGATGCTGGCAGCGGTGTGGACAAGATGATGGTGCTGAACTCTGCGCTGACCGAGGTCTCGGAAGACTTGACAGGGGGTGAAGAGCTGCTTCTGAATGAAGGCAGCGTGGGGAAGAGCAAATCTTCCGCGTGTCGGAGGAAACGGGAATTCATTCCCGATGAAAAGAAGGATGCCATGTATTGGGAAAAGAGGCGGAAAAATAACGAAGCCGCGAAGAGGTCTCGGGAGAAACGTCGACTGAATGACCTGGTTTTGGAGAACAAACTGATTGCCCTGGGAGAAGAAAACGCCACTTTAAAAGCTGAGCTGCTCTCCCTAAAATTAAAGTTTGGTTTAATTAGCTCCACGGCCTATGCCCAAGAGATTCAGAAACTCAGTCACTCTACTGCTGTGTATTTCCAAGACTACCAGGCGTCCAAGTCCAGCACCGGCCCCTTTGTGGATGAGCACGAGCCCTCGATGGTGACGAGCGGCTGCATTTCTGTCATCAAGCACTCCCCGCAGGCCTCCCTGTCCGACGTTTCCGAAGTGTCCTCGCTGGAACATTCACAGGATGGGGCTGTGCGGGGTGGCTGTGGGAGCCCTGAGAGCAAGTTCCAGGCCATCAAGCAAGAGCCTGTGGAACTGGAGAGCTACGCGAGGGAGCCTGGTGATGAGCGGGGCACCTACCGGGCCTCTGTGTATCAGAACCTCATGGGGACCGCGTTCCCCAGCTACTCCCACTCTCCCCCTCTGCTGCAGGTCGCCCGGTCCTCCAGCAACTCCCCCAGGACGTCGGAGACAGATGACGGCGCGGTGGGGAAGTCATCCGACGGAGAAGATGAGCAGCAGGTTCCCAAGGGCCCCATCCATTCTCCCGTGGAGCTTCAGCGCGGCCACGCCACCACGGTGAAGGTTCCAGAAGTGAACTCCTCCGCCTTGCCGCACAAGCTCCGCATTAAAGCCAAAGCCATGCAGATCAAAGTAGAAGCGTTTGATCACGAGTTTGACGCCGCACCGAAACCGGCCTCGCCTATGGACGGGACGCCCAAGAGACATTTCGAACTCGAGAAGCATACTGCCCCAAGTATGGTACATTCTGCCCTCACCCCTTTTTCAGTGCAGGTGACTAATATTCAAGATTGGTCTCTCAAATCGGAACACTGGCATCAAAAAGAACTTAATGGCAAAACTCAGAATAGCTTCAAAACTGGAGTTGTGGAAATGCAAGACAGTGGCTACAAAGTGTCTGACCCAGAGAATTTGTTTCTGAAGCAGGGGATAGCAAACTTATCTGCAGAGGTGGTTTCACTGAAGAGACTCATAGCCACACACCAAATCTCTGCTTCGGACTCTGGGTGAATTACTACTGAAAAGCTCTGGGTCTTCAGAAAGCCGTCATTTGCAATAGATGAGTACGTTTTGTATTAGGCTGAATTTTCACTGGACCCGTGATGTCATTCCACTGTAATGTTGACACATTGTCTGCTGGGTGTCTTTTTGTGCACAAATTATTATGGAAATTAGATCGTGTTATCACTCTGCCTTGTGTATAGTGAAATAGTCCATACAAAGCCTGTATATATTGAACATTATTTTTGTTGTTCTATTATAAAGCGTGTCAGTTACCAGTTTCAATAAAGGATTGGTGACAAACACAGACTTCTGCTCCACTGCACTTGATTTTATGGGGGAAAAAAAAGCAATTTGAGTTCTAAAAGTGGATATTAAAATATTCCATGTTTTACTCCTTCAGGGGAGTTTTCTCCCCTGTGTTAGGGAAAGCCAAAATGTAAGTTCAGCACATAACTTGTTTTTCTTCTAGTTTGGCCTGGGCTATAGTAAGTTTGGAAACTTTACAAAGAGAGGGCAAAAAAAATAATAATGGCATTTGAGACTAATTTACTAAATTACTCCCCATTATCTATTATTTTTCTTTAAGCTTAAGTTTTCTGTGGTTTTTTTTTGTTGTTGTTGTTGTTTTAAGTAGAAAAACCCAAGTTGTCTGGCATCAGCCTCTCTTGGGTCATCTCTTTTTTTGAGTATGACACATTCATGTGGATGCTTGAGTCACTGACCCACTTTATTAATTAGAGGTTCTTTTAAAAAAGAGTGTCTAAAGACTAAGGATGAAGTCACTTTCATGGTATTCTAAATCTTAACAGTTCTTGACTATAACAATCTAGGGAATTAAGCTAGTGAAATTCCATTTTTATTTAATTTCCAAAATTTCAAGAACACATCAGCTATCCCATTCCAGCATGTATAGTCTGAGTATGCATCATGACTTGTTATTTCCACTTGGCCAGTGATGAATATAAATAGTAGCTCAATAGTAGAAACTATAATGCAGAAGCCCACAAGAAAGCGTCATTCTAAGCCACTTAACGCTAAGACAGCTACTGATGATGCGTCCAGCCTCTGCAGTTGCCTGTACAAGTAGGTGTGGTGGGACCAAACGTCTCCTGTTGCAGGGTGGGACTGGCCCCCGGGTGGGGTGGGAGGGGCGGGCGGATGCTGGTCATGCCCAGCCCTCTCCAGATCCAGCTCTTTCCCACTGACCTCCCTCCTGTTCTGCAGAGTGTGGAGGGGCTTGAGGCTCACGGGACGTGTGCAGACTTAACCCTCACTCTGCTCGCTGCCCCTGTGTCATGGTGCCCCCCAGGAGGGGCCTGATTGTAACAGCCCATTTACAGGGCTGCGGTCTTTTTGGCTGACTGCTTTGAACAAAAGCTTACTCCTTTGTATTTTTAAAAGTGGCCCTTTGAGTTAAAGGGCCACATACATGCTCTCTACTCTGTCCTTTTGGTCACGGTGACCTTTTGGTCAGTCTTCTCTCTGACATTTCCTGGCTCGTAGAGAAATGTGGTTTCTTCTCAGCCCTTGGCCTTCTCTCTTCATATTTTATCAGTGACTGGGTGAGGCCCAGAAGCAAACCCATCTCATTTCAAATGTTACAAAGCACAGGAGGACTAAAATATTGCATGGGGGTCAGGATCCCCCCCATGCAATAGAATGGGTGAAATGAACCCAACCTGGATATAGTAGGGATACCATGTAAAGTCAGATTCCTATATTAAATGGGAAAAAAAAATGCCATCCAAGTTCACAACTGGGAGAAAAAGAATACAGTAAATACATGGGGAGGGGGTGGGGCTCTAGTTTCCTCCTTGCTATGAGTCAGCTCTCAGTAGATGTTGGTTGTGTCCATACAAACAGTGTCCAAACACGAAGATGCCTGTCCTGTTGCATAGGGTGGACAAGTTGAGGTACAAGAGGAAACGCTCCAAAGGAACCTAGCAGACGTGTCAGATCTCACAGCCATGAACCGGAAGATATTAAGAAAACTGACAAATTGCCCCGAAAAGAGGTGAACCATCTATACTGTGTGGTGCTGGAAGGGAGAATAAGAACAGGCAGATGAGAGCAAGAAAGGTAAATCTGGGGCGCCTGGCTGGCTCAGTCGGAAGAGCTTTCGACTCTTGGTCTCCGGGTCACGAGTTCGAGCCCCATGATGGCGGTAGAGAGCACTTAAATAAATAAACTTAAAAAATATGTATTTAAAAAGAAAGGTAAGTCTGAGTTATTTTAAGGAAGAAGCAGGCATCTGTCAGAGCAGTGCGGGAGCGAAGTGGCCTGCCTGAGGCCCCAGAACTTCCACAGTAATTGCTAGTAGGAGCCGTCAGGGTGAATATTTGCATTTAAACATGATTGGATGCCTTTTTCCTCCATCATCTTGCCTTATAATTTCAGGGATCTAAGCTGTAGTCAGAATGATGTATAGATTAAAAATAAAAGTGGCATAAACAAGCAGTTCCACACTCACCAGGACCAAAGAACGATCATGTAAATACACTGACACTTCCGTCATTGCGTGCGGGGAAACGTGACCACCTCTCCCTCCCACTCACAGAGCTCAAAATCATATAAAATGCCCATATGCCAAATAAACCTGCAACTGTACCCAACAAATAAGAATGAGAAGGCTCAGAACAGCCCAATTCCCAAGCATTCCCAGGAAGATGGCGCTCAGGTAAGGCTTGATGGGGAGGAAGCTGTGAAAGCCCAGAGCCCCCACCACAGCCCCAGGCACCGCAGAGGGAGGGGAGCCCATTGACCAGCCATGGGGTCCATGGGGACACGGCCGCAGGAACAGACCTGCCCAGGAGGAGGGCCCACAGGCAGGGCATCGCCTGGCAGTGATGGCAGGTGCATGTGTCCCCGAAGGGGCCCACCTAGCGGCACGTCCCCTTCCCCTGCCGTGTGCAACAGTATCTCATTAGTTCCCACGCCCATTTTAGGCGGGAGGAGACTGAGACTCTCAGGGGCCAGCACCAGTCCACCCGCCACCAGGTGAGGGGGGGCCAGTGAACCCCGTGGGGCACTTCAGTCCGTGCCCAGGGGCAGCCCCGCAAGATGAGCGGGAGCGTCTCTGAGCTGCAGGAGCAAAGCGGGGAATCTGAGAATGGTCCAGCTTGTTAAGTGGCTTTTGTCTGTGGATGAGGAAGGCTGCTGCGGAAACATCTCCTTTTCTGCTGCATAACCATCGGAGGAGAACTATTTTGCTTTTCTTCAAGGGTCAACTATTCCCACAGAAAAGCAGCTAACACCTGTGTAGTTTTCCCACATGCACGTCCACAGGCATGTTCACACTCATGTCCACATGCACGTCCACGTGCATGTTCACACTCATGTCCGCATGCACGTCCACAGGCATGTCCACACGTATGTTCACACTCATGTCCACGTGCATGTTCACACTCATGTCCACATGCACGTCCACACGCATGTCCACACTCATGTCCACAAGCATGAACTCTTCCGAAGTCCAGTCACCTTCTTGGCACACAGTTATTATCCATTACAAACTTCTTTTAAAATCGTGTTAAGTCAAAAAAAAAAAAAAACACTGGTAGCTATTAAACTTATTTTTGAAAACTAGAAATTATCCCTCAGAAGTGAGAATCATTGGCAGCACTTTCTTGGTTTTTGTTTTCGTGTGATTTTAGGGGCAGGGATTGGGGGCTGTTGAGGAAGTAGTACAATTGTTGGAGTGATTTGAACAGGGTCCCCCAAGCTACATGCACTAGGAAAACTTAAATAGGAAAAACTTGCCAGGGATGTGAGATGTGGGGACTCAACATGCCCAGGAGGCCAGAGAAATAAGAGAAAATTCACGATTATGAACTGTAGTGAATGGGCATGTCTTCCAGGCAGGTGAGGTGAGATATGATGGGTTTGAAGGCGTTTGCCGTATTTTCCATGGAGCTAGCTTGTACTGATCTGAACGGACATGAGGAAGAGGTCAACGGAGAACTAGTGGAGCTAAGCAGTAGAAGTCCAGGCTAGGGAGAGCAAGCACTTACCGATGCTGTGTCGTCATGCTAGGGGCCACCTAGGAGTGATCGTGTTGTTGAGCGGATACACTAAATACACTAAGTAGCCCACTGCCATGTCTGCTCTCTCTGATCTGTCAGTCTTCCCCCCCTTGAGAAGGAAAAGGTTACTGTGGGGAAAGTGCTTGACTAAAGTCCAAGGTTCTGGGGGTCCAGAGCAAGGCCCCTTTGGAAATGCACATGGATGAAACCCTGAGGATGGGGTAGAGGGGACAGCAAGTCTTATGGCTGGGGGCACAGCAAAGGAGACGAGGAAGGAGCAGCCCCAGAATGGACCACCCCTGAAGTAAGCAGATGGTTCAGTGTAACCAGGTTAAAACTCTTAACAGCAGTGCCCGATTTCCCGTGAGACAGGGAACTTTCTCTTTGAGAAAATAACTTCTGGTTTGCTGCTGGGGTCCCAGGAGGGCCCTAAAAACAGTGGCAGCACAGGTCCAGGACCCTGAGAGAAAGAGGTAGGTGCTTTGCAGAGAAGGTGCGAGGAGATGGGGGTGGCAGCTTGGGGCGCCGCCTTTGACAGGAAGGGGATAGGGAATAAAGAGAATGGAAGGAGGGGCCAGAGGCCCAGGAAGGTCACTGATGAACATATGGTAGAAACACTTCTCCATGTCCTCCTCAAATCGACAGTAAGTCCTACAGGCTCTCCAGTGCTTTGTGTGAGTGGATTTTTGATTGTTTGCTGACTTTACATCTGGGGCAGCGTTCTGCACAGCAAGGCAGCTCACCTGGGGGCAGGCACCAAAGGGGATGCTGAAGGTGGATGCCCCAGAAACCTGAAGAATCTGGAAGGGGTTCTGGACCTTGACCACCCAGGCAGCTGAGGCTCGGAGGCCACCTCCTCTGGGCCTGGAGGTTAGGGAGGCCCCTCCAATCCTCAATAAATACGAATTGCCTACGGGTACCCAGTTTTGTGCTGCATGCTGTGGGGGAAACAGAACATAAAGATACAATATCTCCTTTTGAGTTTTGAATTTGCTTGAGGAGGAAAGACTAAAACTCTGAACCACGGAGAGGTAGAACGTGTGGGAAAGAGCAGGCTAAGAAAAAAGCTCGGAACACACACAGCAGTCACGGTGTGGACCTGAGGGGCATCTCAGCAAGAGAAGTTGGCTGGAGGCGGGAGAGAGCTCAGCCGACAGCAAGAGCAGAGAGCAGTGATCTTCCACCATGGGGGAAGCACGAAGGTATGCTGCATCCCCAGAGAAGTGAATTCCTTTAGAGGATTGCTCAGACAAAATTCAGAAGTAAATGTAGACCCAGTTGTCAAAGGACCTTGAATCCCAGGCTGCAGAAATTGCCCGGAATCACTTGGGGAGTGGCTGTAGGAAATGTCGTCTCATGACCCACTGCTGAAAGATGGGGAAGGGCAGGAGAGGGGAGGGTGGGGTGAATCTGGGACGGGTGCATGGCCGGTGTGTGATGGTGGGAAGGATGCTGTGCGTAGACACACAAGCAGAAGGTGCCTGTGGGGACAGCAGATCTGGAAGCTGCATTCGGAGTTTTCTGCCTGAAGTCATGGGAATTGTTCTGCCTTGGGAGTGCAGCTGGACACAGTTGGACTCTCGAGTGAGCACACACGCATGAGGATATATGGTGCTCTGGGTTCCTGCACAATGTCACTAATGGTATCTATACTCTGGGGAGCTCTTCCTATGGCCATCACGGAAACGCAAAGTTACTATGCTGTATTATTAGGGTTCTCCAGAGGAACAGAAGCAATAGGATATGAGGATATCTGTAGACATAGATATAGAGAGAGAGACTGAGATTCATTATGAGTAATTGTCTCATGCAATTATGGGGGCTGAGAAGTCCCACGATGTGCTGTCTATAAGCTGGAGGCCCAGGTCTAACTTTTTAAAAAATGGGTCCATCCATCCATCTACCTATCCATCCATCAACCCAGAGAAAGAGAAAAGAACACATGTACTAAAGTCATTTAAAACATTAGATATTAATAAAGGTTACTGTATCACATTTTTGGACAAATAAATGTCAAAAGAATTTCCAATATTGTCCTCACATCTTGTAAACATCCTGGGTACCCTGACTCCACTTAACGACCACAGCTCTGTGTCAAGGGGCTCAGAGGCAGAGGGCTAATAGCTCTTCGTACACTTGATGAACTAATTGGGAATCTCTTTTTAAAATTTTTTCAAAGGTGTATTTGAGGACCTCCACTCAAAGCTCTTAGGTATTTCTGAATTTTAAAGATACATATACATTCCTAGTTATTCTTCCCCCTATTTCTTTTCACCAGCCTGGATTTTAGTAGGTAATACAGCATTATTGATATTTTCCAGTTCTGAACTATTTTTGACACCTATACTATCTTGGCATGGAGGCTGGTTTTTGAAAGTGTCTAAAGACTTGCCTGTTACAAGAGCGGGCAGGAAAGTCATGGATCTGCCTGAGTGTCTTCCATTTAAAGCCAGGGAAAGCCTGCCCCGCACACCAGTGAACAAAGTCTAATGACACAGAAAACTACAGGAAGCTGGGCTTGGAATCCATCACGAGTTGTGTTTACTCCAGGTTCCAGACACCCCCTTATGGAATAGAAGGCCAAAGAATATAAGAGCCCCTTTTAAAAGTGGTAAGTCTGGGGCCCCTGGGTGCCTCAGTCGGTTAAGCGTCTGCCTTCGGCTCAGGTCATGATCCCAGGGTCCTGGGATCAAGTCCCGCATTGGGCTCCCTGCTCAGCGAGGAGTCTGCTTCTCCCTCTGCCCCTCCCCCTGCTTGTGCTCTCTCTCTTTCTCTCTCTTGTTCAATTTCTCAAATAAATAAAATCTTAAAAAAAAAAGTCCTCTGAGGGCCGGTGTTCAAATAGGCTTCAGGGAAACAATCACCTATTAAAGTTTTTGTGGAGAACATCTCTGGATTAAACTTGTAAGGAATACCATCTGGCATCTGAACTTAGAGCTTCTTTAAAATTACTACTGACCCCAAAGTCATTCTATTTTGTTATTTTCTGCCTTGGGTTCCGGCAGCCTGTCCAATATTTGTAAGACATTTGTAAGATTTGCCATCTGCTATAGCTCACCACGTCCTGGGCTTCCGATGTAATAAAAATATTATTTTAAAAAGTACATTTTTAAACTTCTTACCCCTTTTTGTGAATGTTTCCTAATGAATCCTTGTGAAGCCATTAAGGTAAGTATGGTAATTTATTATCACGTATTTGTTTTTCTATAAAATGAGAACAGCTTGTCTGTAATGGTAACAGAAGCTTCCAGAACATCTGCTTTGAAGTTAACTTCCAAAGGCCTCGCGTGGAACAATCTGTTCTCCGTGTACAGGACTCAATCATTGCTCAAGTCCCTGAGAAGCGATGGCACCAAACCAACCACCACTGGTTTGATTTACACTATTTTTAAGTCTTTTTATTTTTGGCAGTAGATATTCTGTTCTTGACACACACTACTTACTTATATTCCGCCAATATTCCGTCTCTTTGCTAAGACTAAAGATTCAGTCAGGAAGAGATAAAATTGACTATATGTAGATATATGGGAATAGATAAATAGGGAATGCATTTATAGTGAATCTTTGAGGTGTTCTTGCCATTTGAGGAACTCCTGCAATGAGTCAGAGGATCAGAGAGCTGGGTTGAAGTAATCTTGCACAACCCAGAGGATAGATATCTGCAGAGCTTTTGTCGTGTGATCAACTGCGGGAACATTTCACTTACAACCAATTTTACACGTGGCTTCTTGGTTAACTTTCTCAAATACAAATACGATCAAAGGCAGTCTTCTGGTTTCTTGCCATGGAGACAGCTTGGCTAGTCAAGGTGTGGTCTGAGCTCCAGCGGTGAGAACCTGACACAGAAGCTTCTAGAAATACAGAATCTCGGACCCCACCCGGAATTAGAATGGCATTCCAATAAGATCCTTAGGTGATTCACATATCCTCATTGAAGTTAGAGAAGTGTGATCTATAGGAGTAGTTCCCAAAACTCTGTCTTAGTGAAATTAGTGGGAAATGGCGAGTACAGTGAGTTTTTCATAAAGCTAAATAAATATATTTAACTTTTCGCTTTTTTTCGTAGAAAGTTAGGACTCTCCTACATTCTCGGTGGTGGTCCTTGTATAAATTGATGTTGAATTACAGATGATAGTAGTTTGGTTTTTTACTTAGTAAAATAAAAATTCAGCAGTTATATGTCAGCTTTCTATTAATTTTTATTTACCTGATAAGAGACATGCAAACGCCTGGGAACGTCTAAAATATGGAGCAAAGGCCCAGCTCCCTCAAGTGGGAGCCTTCCACGGAAGGCTCTCTGGAACCATCACCCACCCCGCCTTCCATCACCCTCCAGTCTGTTCTCTCGGCACTATGCTCCCGTCTCCAGCTTGCACAACTCTGGACTTCACATGTGAAGCTCTTTGTGCTGCAAATCCCAGTCTCTGTCTGACAAGCTCCTTCAATGTCAAGCCCCCCCCCAACTTCCACCACACCTGTGAGGTCCTTCTGAATGGTGTTGTCACATGCTTTTCACATTGCACGAAATATTGCGTGTTTCGGTGTCCATCAACACATCTGGACTGCATGCTCCTTCGAAGCAGATGCCATGTCTCCATTGCTGTCTCCTCAACTGCTTAAAAACTGACACCACACACATAGTTGCTGGATGCATTGGACATATTTGGAGAGAAGCACCATCCAAGGCAGCTATCCTTAAATGCTCCATTTGATAGGATGAAGATGGCCAATGGAAAGTCTCCTGATCCAGGAGAGCAAATCTGCTCTTGGTTTGCCTCTCACTTGCCATGTGACTTTGGGCATGTCACTGAATCCGTTGGTGCCTCAGTTTCTCTATCCGTGAGACAGCAATACCTGATTTACCTCCCTTCACTGAATTATCCTGCCCATGAAGAGGGAAGAATTATGGAAGAGTTTTTGAAATTTAAAGCTGAAACATTAAACAAATGCTTAGGTGTAAATATGAGTGCCATTAGCGTGAAGACATACCCACGCTGAATGCACAGAAATGGAGAGCAGAATGGCCGCTGTGAGGGGCCAGGGGCCGGGGAAGTGGGGGGAGTCTGGTAAAGGGACACACAGCTTCCAGCTGTAAGATGGATGAGGTCTGAAGATCTGATCTAAAACACGGTGACTACAGTTGATGGCACCCTATTGTAGAATTGAAATTTGCTGAGAGAGGAGAACTTAAATGTTCTCACCCCAAAAAAGTAAGTATGTAAGGTGAAGGATGTGATAAGTAATTCGTGGGGGGATTCCTCTCACAATGTATACGTATATCACATCATCACATCACGCACTTTATGTTACAGTTTTGCCTATTATACCTCAATAAAACTGGAGGAGGAAAAGAATGAAGGGATACCATATATGAGTATTAGGTGACTGTTAGCATGCTAAGGCTGTCACAGCAAAGCACCACAGCATGGGAGGCTTAGTCTATAGATACTCTTTTCTCTTGATTCTAGACGCTGGAGGTTTGAGGTCAAGGTTGGTTTCTCCTGAGGCCTCTCTTCCTGGCTTGTGGACGGCCGCCTTTTCCCTGAGCCCCACATGGTCCTCTCTCTGTGTGTGTCTGTATCCTAATTTCCTTTTCACATTGGGGCACCAGTTCTATTGGATTAGCACCCACCCTAAAGACCTCATTTTAAGTCTATTACCTCTGCAGAAAACCTGTCTCCATTCTGAGGTCTGGGGGTAGGGGGGGTAGGGCTTCAACATATACATTTGGAGAGGACACAATTCAGCCCATAAGTGACTTATTTAATTTAGCATAGTTTAGTATTTGGTGGAGTTTTTATAAAGATAGGGTTTATAAAACCTCATACATGGTTTATCCACTCCACAAATGCAGCCAATTGTTATGGCTTCCAATGCTTTCCAACAGTAGGTCACTTCAGAAATGCAGGCACCATTAAATTAGCCATGGCAATCCAAAGCAGTTCACCCCCGTAAGTGGGATTTGACTCCAATGTGACTCAAATAGATAAAGACATGTCTACAGTATTTTTCAAGTTATAAAGATATAGAAGAAACATAGTATAGAAGTATAGAAAGAAAATGTTAAGGCTTCCACTTCTCCAATCTGATCCTTGTCAGATGACCATTGTTAAGCAGGTCAGTAGTGTGTATTTTTCCATATTAAAAATGCCTGCATGTGAAAACAGACAGACATATGCACATATGGGACTCCATATGGAGGTACTTTCACACCCATTTCACTTTTATCAGTAATCCATCATAATATCTCAGTTTCATGATGTAATTTCAGTGGAAGTATATTTAACAGCTCAATATTACATATCATCAACACATCTCCGTGGGAGGAGGGGCATATAATGCACCTTCCACTTGCTGGTAACAGCAGCAAGTCCTGCTAGATTTCTTTCTAGTGCAGACTTTGCTGGTTGGCCACCTGACTGCTATGTCCAGTGCCCTGTCCTCTGATAGAGAGGCAGGAACAGGAGAGATGTCCACTTTCCTGGACTCCCTTGCGATGAGAGGTGGAGATGTGACCCGATTTGTCAGTGAAATATAAGGAAGTCGGCTGTGGCTTCTGAGAAGGTCTGTCTCTCCTGATAGAAGGGAAAGTGTCCACAACTCTCTTCTCTGCCATGAGATAAAGCTGCTTGAGGCCACCAGGCCCATGGGGGAGGGCTAAGGAAACAACAGGGGTGCTCCGACTTCCAGAAGAAGAGCTGGACCATGTTGAAATTAGGGACTTTTCTTCATCAAAATACACCATCAGGTGATTGAATTGTCAGTCCATAGACTGGTAGATCTTTCTACCAGTGCTGATAACCAACAAGAGAGTCATAATCAGATTCTACTAAAAACTCCTACCAATCCATAAGAAAAGGGGTACACTTCACCATAGAGGATAGCCAACTGGCTAATAAGCATATGAAAGAGTGTCCAACATTCTTAGTTATCAGAGAAATGCAAATTAAGCCACAGTAAGATCCACCACTCACCCACCAGAATGCCTAAAATCAATAGGCTGAAAATACCAAGTGTTGACAAAGATATGGAACAAGTGGAACTTTCATACCTTGTTGGTAGGAATGTAAGTTGGTAAAATAAATTAAAAAACTATTTGTCAGTATCTACTAAGGATGTGCATATCTACAAATCTCATAACCCAGCAATTTTGCAGACACATGCCCACACAATAACAGCAACATTATTCATAGCTAAAAGCTGGAAATAACCCAAGTATCCATCAGCAGTGAAAGAGATCAAGTAATCCTGGTATTCTCACATAGAGAACTATTGTACAACAACACATGAGCAGTCTGAAGAGGCATGAACAGCCTCAGTAAATCTTACAAACATAACATTGCAAAAAAAAAAAAAGACTTAAAAGAATACATGCTGTATAATTCCATTTATATAAATTTTTTTTTAAAGGGTAGAACTCCTGTCTGGTGTTAGAAGTCAGAAAAGTGGTGGTTTAGGGGGAAAAGGGAGATGTATCAATGGGGAGAAGGGATGAGGAAGCTCCTGGGATGCTGGCAATGTTCGGTATCCTGACCTGGGTGGCTCACTTTGTGAGGACAAATCCAGCCGTGCAATTATTATTCTGTATTTTCTGTGCCTCTGTTATACTTCAACCAACACAGTTTTTGGATAAACTGCACTTAAAAAAGGAGGAGGGGAAGTCTGTGTCCCAGGCCAAGCATCTGAACTTTCTCCATAAGAAACAGGGAGCAAGGGGTGCCTGGGTGGCCCAGTTGGTTAAGTGTCTTGCCTTCAGTTCAGGTTGTGATCTCAGGGTCCTGGGATCGAGCCCCATTGGGCTCTGTGCTTAGTGGGGAGTCTGCTTCTCTCTTTGCCTCTCTCCCTGCTCTTGCTCGCTCTCTCAAATAAATAAATAAAATCTTAAAAAAAAAAAAAAAAAGAAAGAAAGAAACAGGGAACTGGCGAAGATTTTTAAGCAGGAGTGTGGACTCACAGGGCAGCAGTGAGGGGAAGAGGTCGGTCAAAAGAGCGTCAGGGGGTGGGTACAGCAGTATAGGAGGAAAGAGAAAAAGAGGACTCGGTCCAGGGCTGCTGCAGCTTGGGTAGGAGCATCCCCAGGAGGAAGAAGTGAGAGCCTGCAGGATCTCAGTGAGCAGCTGGGATGTGAAATGAAGGGCAGACAAGAGCTGAGAATGGAACCGGGGTTTCTGGCCAAATATGGCAAGACATAGAGGATACAGTCAGGAAGGAGTCATGTCCCCATTGCTCTAATCACTGCCGCCCCAATTAGGCATCACAGAGGTGACCCCTGCATGCTCATGTCCCCTTCCTCACCCCCATCGTCCCCCGTCATCATTTTCTTGGTGTTCCCCCAGCCTGGTGGGAGGCAGCAAACACAGCCTCTGGGTAGGAGACCCCAGCCCAGAGCCTCAGTCTCATGGCCAAGCTGGACTGGCTGGGTCTCTGTCCCTTTAGGACATCCACTGTTTTTTGTCTTTACATCCTTGCTGCCAATCTAGCAGCAAGGAGAAGCAAGCAAATATAAAACCCACATAATCCACTGATCAAACAGCAGCACCCAGAGTGGAGCGGACTGAGATGACCCTTAACGAAGTGAAAGCAGTGCCCAGACAGCAGTCCCAGCAGCCTCAGCCTAACTAGAAGGAAATAACCAGAGAAACCTGGAATCCAAATATTCTACAGGACAACTGGATTCTTCAAAAAGGTGAATGGTTTTAGAAGCAAAAAAAATAAAGTGGGGGCTGCTCTAGATTAAAACCAGCCTAACCAATTGCCTAACCAAGTGCCTAACCAAGTGCAATGTTTGAATTTTAAATAGAAAAAGGGCTGTAGAAGACCTACCAGGAAACTCTAAGTATAGGTGATTTTATGGAATACTTATCAGGTGTTTGGTGTGATAATGGTATCACACAGGGCAATTTCCTCCTTCTTAAGAAAGATATATGTAAACATGTGGGGGTGAAATGTCATGATGTCTGCAACTTCCTTAGAAAAACAAATGTTAACAACTGGTGAGTATACCTCTTACCAGTTAACAAATATCTACCTCTTACCAGTTAACAAATATCTACCTCTTACCAGTTAACAAATATCTACCTCTTACCAGTTAACAAATATATACCTCTTACCAGTTAACAAATGGGTAAAAGGTATACAGGTGTTTATTGTACTCTTCTTTCAAGTTCTCTATAGATTTAAAATTTTTCGAAAGAATTTTAGGAAGAGGAATCTCTAAGTATTGCATAATGAAAAATAAAATGTAGTTTTAAAAATAAATTTCGTTTTGAAACGATAGGGACTGTAACATCCTGCTCCACAAATATGTCACATGGCAAAGTCTATGGTTTCGTTCTACACTCTGAACGCTGAGTGAGGTGAAATGCAGAGAAATGGGATAGAAGGCTGCAAAATCCAAAGAAATAAAGACATGGCAAGTAGCTTTGATAAAGGGCCAGGGAGAGAGTGAGAACAAATCCCAGATGCATAGATAGAGATGCAAAGACTCTCCCACGAAGTGAGAACACAGGGGTCAACAGAACACCACTTGAACCGAACAGCATCCTCTTGGAAAATGGCCACTAAGGAGGTTTACAGATTGGAAGCAGGAAAGGTCGGAACTCGAGCTCCAGCCCCAGCCCCCACTAGCTATAGGGAGTTGGCAAGTTTTTTCTTGCAACTGTCCACATTTCTGTTTCTTTATCACAAATGATGGTTAAAATACACATCCACACCGGCTGCAGAGAGAGTTGTGTTCAACACTTAGCGAAGCACCTGGCCGATGTTATAATGATCACAGACGTACTTTACAGGTTTCCTTGTGGGGTGCCCAAGAAGTCAAAATAATGATTGCGCTGAATGACTGGTAGGCGTTCTTATCAAAATCTGACTGGATACACGTAAAACAGTCTGCATGAGGTCATATTATTTAAAGAGAGGTGTGCTGAACTGAATGAGAATTTTTAACTTCATATGTAAATTGCAAAGATGTTTTCTTTGTGGGGGGGAACAGGGCACAGACAGAGGACCTCTGCCTCAAATGTGTTTTCTTTAAAACAAAAACTGGCCAACTCTTCATTAGATTTTAGGTGGGAAAGATACAGAGAAGATCTGAAAATAACATCAGGCGTTTTACCACATCTCTTTGCATCCCGATCACCTTTCTCTTCAGGTTTTGGGTTTGGGTTTTTTCTTTTTTCTTTTTCATTATATTTTGGAGGAGGTGAGGTAGCCCAGAAGCATGTAGAGTCATCCAGCTGTGGCTGCTCCCTGGCATGATTACATTCTATTTTGTGTCCAATGCTGTCTTTTTCCCCAAGAAGGAACTTAGGAGGTCGGCGGGGGCACCTGGACAGAACACGGTAGAAGCCGCAGGTGAGAGCCTGGTCTGGATGCTGGAAGAGACTGGGACAGCCATGGCCACCCTCACGCTTTCTTCTGCCACGACTTCTGGGCACTCGTCCCTGCGCTGGGATGGCAGGGGTGCAGGAAGGAGGACGAGGTCATCCAAGAGGCCGAGAAGGGTTGTTCAAATGATCAGATCAGGCTAAGTTTAATAGGCAGGAGATCTTTTTTGTTCGTGTTTTTCCTAAGAGCAGAAAGAAGCTTGGGAGAAACACCTGAGTAGTTATATACAATTTAAAGGAGCTATTCTTGGAAAGAGCTGAGTTGCAGAGTGAGCTCCGTGTTGCAATACGATGTTGTTTTCAACATGCTGAGGGTGGAGGGGCCGCCGTAGTCGCCAATGGCCAGTTACACGGAGTGTCGTGCTTAACTTTGTGTCAGCTGGACTGGATCACAGGGCACCCAGGCACATTTTGAGCGTGCATTTCTGAGCATGCATGTGAGGGTGCTGTAACATTTGAATAAATAGTCCACTTAAAAAATAAAGCAGATTGCCCTCCCCGATGCGGGTGGGCCTCAGCCAATCCACAGAAGGCCTGGGATAGGGTATCCCGTCCTTGGGCTGGGCAGTGTACCAACAGCTCCCCTGACTCTCAGGCCTGTGGGCTTGCACTGGAATGTATGCCACGGGCTCTGGGGTCTCCAGCTTGCCTACAGCAGACCTCGGGACTTCCCAGTCTCCATAATTGCATGAGCCAATCCTTACAATAAATCTCTCTCTCTCTCTCTCTCCCATACACGAGATATGTATATGTCATGCATATATATGCGTGTAAGTATCTCTAAATACATACGTATCCTACAGGTTCTGTTTCTGTTTCTCTGGAGAACCCTAATACACTGAGATTTATGACTCACAGCGTATAGACTTCAGCTGAAGCCATGTTTGTGGGTGATACCATCCCACGAAGGCCCATCAGGAGCAGAGAGGACAGCACCTGGGACAGCACCCCAACATCCACACTGGGGCGCAGGAAGGGCCTGTAAACAATACTCGGAAGGAGAAGCCAGAGGGGCAGGAGCAGAACCCAGAGCACTACCACAGGAGAAACCTGGGGGGAGACGCATTTGAACTAGGATTTGGACCCTCCCCTTGCTAACTTCAGACATTCAAATGCCAATTTTCTACACTGACTTGCTTTTTTGTAGCTTCTCCATATTTATCTGAAATGTCACTGCCTGGGAGAGTTGCAAATGGAAATGGAATATTGCTTCTTAAAATGTTTTCCTTTTAGGCTTCGTGGGGAGCTGGCACGGTGCCAAAATATCCCTGCTCAGACCACATGTTGCGGGCAGGGGGTCCGCGATGGGAGGGCCGGGTGTGACGGGCGTGAGCAGCACTGAGAGTGGAGACCATCAGACCACGGCTCCTCCCTCTTGGGACAGTGTGAACTTTATGCTAGCACTTAGGAAGTGTCCTGTCCAAAGGCGGGGGAGCCTGAGTTGAACGAAGCTTTTCTATCTGCCTTCTGGGTTATGGATAAATCCAGGAGAAAGAAGCAAGGGAAGTGTTCCACAATAAAACAGACAGATACAATCAGGAGGGACATTCACGCTGCAACTGCATTCACTAGAGCTTGTAACTGTCCCTCCAGAAAGTCAGGGTCATATGGCAAGTGCTTGGGGGAGCAGGAGGGGACTACGTTTTATTAAGACAGATCATACTAGACAGAGTAATGCAGTGTATAGTCCTTAACTGGAGCCTGGTGTGTACATAGAAGAGCAAGTTCTGAAATAATTGGAAAACTTAACTATGACTCGATGTTGGAGATACTGGGGCACTATTAATTTGGTTAGGCATGGCAATGATCATGTCATTATAAAGTAAAAGTATCTTTTTAATAAAAAAAAAAGAAATGCATATTGAAGTATTTAGAGGTGAATTGTCAAAATGTCTATAACTCCCATTGCCAATACTGCAGAAAAAATGTGGGGGAGGGATGTCTTTATTTTAAAGAGATACACGACACAGTATTTATGTCATGTCTCTAGTTTACATTAAAACATTTCACACACACACACACACACACACACACATTAATGAAGCAAACAGAGCAGGTTTTGACATTACTGATGTTCACCGACATCTGGTTCCCCCTACTTTCTGATAGCCTGGGGAATTACACTCCCCCGTGTTCTTGAAGTTGGTACCCTAAGGCCAGGTCATCAGATCTGCCAATGGAACGTGAGCAGAAGTAATGAGGTACATCAAGGGTAAGCATCTCATCACCGCATTGACTCTCCTGTGTGCCCTGGGCTGCACCATAGCAAACTCACGAGGCTCTTGTTTAATGTGGGTGTCGTAAGATCATGGGGCCCCTGCCAACCTACATCCCCAAGCAAAGCCCCTCATCTTCCCACCAGCCTGTGTTGGACATAGAGCAATAAATCTGTTGCTTTAAAAGCTGCCGTAAGGCCGCTGAGGTTACTTGTTACTGAGGTATAACAGTCTTTCTGGGCTGATACAGTTAGCAAGTATTAAAGCTAGGTGTCGGGTTGATTTTATTATTCTACTTTCCTGGAATGTTTTATAATAAAATGTTCAAGTAATGATTTTCTTTGAAAATGAGTTTCTATACTGGTGGTATTAGTTCAAGGAGACTATTAATGTCTTGTTTGTGATACTGGAGCCAACTCTGTGCAGTCGGAGTAAATATTTTGGTACAGTGGAAAGAGTCAGGACCTGGTACTATTTTTTTTTAGAGATTTTATCCATTTATTTAAGAGAGAGAGAGAGAGAGCGCGAGAGCATGAGCAGAGGGAAAAGCAGATGGAGAGGGAGAAGCAGGCTCCCCACAGAGCAGGGAGCCCAAAGCGGGACTTGATCCCAGGACCCCGGGATCATGACCTGAGCCGAAGGCAGACGCTCAACCAACTGAGCCACCCAGGTGCCCCTAGACCTGGTACTATTTCTGATTGACAAGAATCAGGTTCTTTGGATTTCAGTTTCCTTTCCCGTGAAATGAAAGCAGCCTCTAAGCTGCTTTCCATTTCTAAACGGTAATGATTAAGCAATTTAGGCACCTATCCAATTACTTTTAAATGGATATAAACATATATATGTATTATGTGCAGCTGATATTAAGTCTATTTGCTTTTTCTTGGAACTCAAATTTCTTTCTTGATCGTATTAACTTTGTTTCTTGTGTAGATACATGGCCGAGGAACAAATTTTTAAGAAGATGGTGACTTTGAGGGTGAAAGCAAATAAATTTTATTTTCCCATCTCAACGTATCAGCCACATAATAGCCCATACAAGAACTAAGTACATATTAAACACCTTGGAGAGGCATGGGGCCAAAAGTATATGGTAGGTGTGCGTTTATAGAGATCAAGCTGTTTACAGTTCTTACTCTTAAGAAGAAAGCTGGAGCTATTTTAAGTGTCAAAAATAAGGATTTTAGTACTATTTTAAGGCAATAAATGCAATATTTAAACAGAAATAGCAATCAACAAGGTACGACATGGGAATAATGTGCTTTGATAAGACTCCATGGTGACCAGAAGTTGGAAGCTGTCAGCTCCTAATGTCACTCCTCTGGTTTCTACATGGAGGGAGCTCGCTGGAGTGACATTCTGGGCCCCTTCCACTCTTTCCTTGTCCCAGGGAGGAGAAAGGGCTCATCTGACTGGTCAGCATCAAAGTCAGGATGGTGGTTCTGCTATTGCAACAGTTATTTGCGGGAGGAGGGGACACACGGAAGCCACTTCTAGGCTGGATGGCAAAGCTCTGTTTCTTGACTTGGGTAGTGGTTTCAAGTATATACCTTACAATAAATCATTAGGCCACATACTTGTTTGTTTGTTTGTTTGTTTGTTTTTGTAGTTTTCTGGATCTTCACTTTATTTTTGTTGAAGATTTATTTATTTATTTATCTGAGAGAGAGAGAGAGAGAGAGAGAGAGAGAGCACAAGCAGGGGGAGGAGCAGAGAGAGAGGGAGAAGCAGACTCCCCGCTGAGCAGGGAGCCCGATGCAGAGCTTGATCCCAGGACCCTGAGATCGTGACCTGAGCCGAAGGCAGATGCTTGACGGACTGAGCCACCTAGGCGCCCCTGAACCCTCACTTTATAGTAAAAAGATTTTGATTGGTCATTTGGGTAGAGGGAACTAAGGGTCTGTGGCTTAGCCCCTTCCTTTCTTGTTTTCTCTTTGGGTTGTACCCATCTGGAGAAATGGGCTTTCTCTCCTCCTCCATGCCTGGGGTCTCAGGGGACCAGGTCCCCCACAGATGGGGAGGTCAACAGTTCTAACAGCTCGAGGGGCTGTTCAGTTTTGTCAATGACTGAGGAAGAGGCTCTGGTTCTGGAGACTTGTACTAGCGAGCCCATTTGGCTGCAGAAGGAAAACCACATTTGCTAAGAGCCCTAACAGTGATCAGAGTAAGAGAGGAGACCCCTTGATAACACAAACATGTATGTTGACTCTCCCACCCCCCACCCCTTTTCTCGGCAGGTTGGGGTGGGGGGAGCATAGTATAATGTGCATTTTTGGTCTCATTTTTTACTATCCAGTGCTCCTGTCGAAGATGAGAAAACAAGAAAAGGGAAAGATGTAAGTTGGGTATGACACTTGTCAGTATGTAGAATGAAAGCCGTCGGCAGCATCCCTGGATATGTCCAGTAGAGACAGGTTCATAAGCAGAGAGGGAACGAAAAGGCGAAAGGGTACCTGCAATTCGTGACTCTAAATATTCATGAGGTTTTCCCTTCAACCACTCTTTGTGGCCCTCTGTGTCGCAGTCTGAGAAACGCAAATACAACCCTGGGCCACTCTGCAGGCTCGCGTAGTGATTGGGACAGGGATGTCTGGCTGTGGGCCCCTCCTCTGATGGGGTCTCCTTGCTCAAGGGGCAACAACAGGGCGGGGACGTTTCATGTGGCAGAGACAGACAGACACACAGCTGACATTAACACAGTGCCACCAGGATTCAGGGAGTGAATCCCACCGCCCTGCTTGCACCCTTCCCTGAGCCCATTAATGAACCCTACTTCTTTCCCTTTGCTCCTTGCCGTGTGTTTTAACTGACTTCACAATCGAAGTGCATGGAGCAGCTTAATTTGGCCAATGAGACCGTCCGCACTGGGGTGTCTGGGATAGCTTGGCTGCTGGTGTCTGGCTGGTGATGAAGATGGGATGAATCCCAGCTAGGTGTGCAGGAAGAACCAGGTCACACTGCAGAAATGCTCTGTGAGATTAAAGCAATATTTAAGAGGAAGACCGTCAACCTAGGAGACCGTGAAAAAACTGACTAGTCTAGCATAAAAAAGGCATTAAAGCAGGAGGTTAGGAAATAAATCCAGGTCAGAACTCAATGGAGGCCTGATCAAATTTATAGAGAAATAAACCCCCAGAAAACCCAAAGCCAAAGGCGATGTCCTCGGGGTTGGTAAGCTGTGAGGAGCGCGGGCATAGATGTGCGGCAGATGTCCAAGCAGCACCTGCCTCTCTGGGAGCTGACTCCAGAGGGTGCTCTGCTCGGGCAGCCCAGCTCCCCACTCCGCCTGGGGCCACAGGGAGGACCACTATGGTCCACGGCACAGAGTGTGATTCGCAAACCCGAAAATACTGCCCATGGCCCTGTCGCCCGTCACAAAATCGAGGAACTTACAAAAGGTCAGACTTAAAGGAGTAAAGAATTGGATCAAGTCTTGGGAAACATGAGTTAACAGTGGGAGAAAGAAGACTCTGCCCCCGGCCACTCCGTCACTGTAGGTTTGTCTTTCCAAGAATGTCTTCCCGATGGAACCACCCCACACTTGATGCCCTGAGCCAGGCCCCCGAGATGGACCCCATGTGCTGAGGGTGTCAGTCCCATGTCTCTCCTCGTTGCCGAGCAGAATCCAGTGATGCGGCAGTCCCACCGTCTGTCCGTTCTCTCACGCGCCAGAGGACATTTGGGTTGTGTCCAGTTTTTGATGATTATGGGTAGAGCTTATACAAGATTCTGCATGAAAAGGACGTTTTATTTCTTGAGGGTAAGATCCCAGGAGCGGTACTGCAGGGCCATCTAGTAAGTGTCCGTTGAACTCTGGGGGACACTGCTGAGCCCTCCCTGGGTTCCGCTTGCTGCACATCCTTGCCAGCCCTTGGTGCCATTGGGGTTCTTCACTTTAACCATCCTAATAGGTGTGTTGTGGTTCCTTCTTATTCTTTTTTTTCCCCTTTCTTGGGAAACTTTGGGGATTCATTGATCATCAAAACAAACAAAAAAACAAAACTCTGTCACTTATTGCATACCTGGAAGGAAAAGTACGAAAAGTGGGAAAAAAGTGGGAAAAAAAGTACGAAAGAGGGGAAAAAATCTGAACAGCTGAACAGGAACAAGAGTCACCGGACGTCATCAGAGGAGGGGGTTTAGGACCAGATGTTATGGGGGAAACATGGAAACAATGGCTCTCTCTCTCTGACAGGAAGACCACACAGAGCGAATGTGTATTCTCACCTCCAGCCACCCCTCCGTGAGGTCGTGGGAACACCCAGGAGCCTAGAGCGAGGACCCAACGACAGCAGATCATCCCGTGAGCGAGCTATGCAAGCCCTTCACTCTCTCCCGCCGTCCATCCCTTTATTTAGAAGTTGCTGTTTCTGATAACCATGCTTTCTTATCTCTGTTTCATGCTGGCAAGTAGGCTTTGGGGCTAAAAATCTGTCCCAGTCTGAATCTGCATAGACACCAATTTCACATACTCTCTCTCTCACACTCGCACACTCACACACACACACGCGTGCACGAGTCCTCGGACAGTACGCTGGGCATAACAACAAACTGAGACACTGATTAGAAAACAGTGAGAAACACTGACAACCCCTAGTGCGTGGGCCACACGTACCCCTGGCCAGACTTGGGGGGACCCTGGCCCTCGACTCCTATACAACGAAGAGGTACAGCGCAGCGCGGCCTGAACCAGAACGTGCGACTCACCATTCCTGTGTGAGGCTACCACCTCCCAGCCAGGGGCTCGCTGGCATTGACAAATCTGAGGGGAAGCCCCTGGGCCTCGGGCCCTCCCTGGCCTGGTGCTGTGCTGATACCCGGGTTGCCTGGAAGGCCTCCATCCTTCAGCCACCGCTGCAAGACCATAGTCGACCCAAGGCTGGGGAGATGACCAAGCGGGCTCAGTTACAAGCTACCGTTGAAGGCATCATTGCGACAATGCATAACCGTATTTTGCACTGAGTCCTAAACAATACCAAGTGGTCTAATACTTGGTGTGCAAATGACAGACTCTACACTGAGATGTTGTTGGGGAGGGTAGAGCGGTACAACTAAAAGTCACAACATTTCCAAGGGAGGGGTGGGATGTGGCCCGACACACACCTTAAAGGAAATGTCCGGAGCCAAAACACAGGAGGCAATGGGCGAAGTAGCTCAGAAGGAAAGAAATACACCAGTTGGACAAGACACACTATCTCACAGAGGATAGCAAGTTGTGCTCCTGAAACCTTAGAACACCAAGGAAAAAATTCTTTGAAAATGAGGGCTGAACAAAGACGCATTCCCTGACCAAGAAAGCCATTTTAACAGCCATCCAAGGGAGCGAGCCTTCCATCCATCAAGGGAGAAACGGAATCGTGAGATAAAGCGAGCCGGAGATGGTGGACGGGTTACAGGCAGCTATCACACAGAGCAAAGGAACACCATCTCACTAGCATGGGTACAAACTCAACAGTTCGCAGTGGGCGTCCCTCCTGCCGCTGCCCACACACCTCTCCCCAGCGACGGCACCAACCGGGCCTGTGTGCGTGGGGAAGGCTTCCACTTCTCCATCCCTCCAAGTGGGAAGTACTCGAAGTTTCTTTGACTCCTTTGGCCCAGAGAGAGTTAAGAAGCACCAATTAAAAATAGGTGGGAATGTAAACCAGTGCAAACACTGTAGAAAACAGTATGGAGCTTCCTTAAAAAAATTAAAAATAGAATTACCATATGATCCAGTAATTCTACTACTACTCAAAGAAAATGAAAACATTAATTCAAAAGATACATGCATCCTTATGCTTGTTGCAACATTATTTACAACAGCCAAGATACAGAAGCAACCAAATGTCCATCAATAGATGGATGGATAAAGAAGAGGGGGCATGCATGTCCACACACACACACACACACACACGCACCAGAGTATTACTCAGCCATAGAAAATAATGAGATCTTGACATTTGTGACAACATGGCTGGACCTAGAAAGTATTATGCTAAGTGAAATAAGTCAGACAGAGAAAGACAAATACCATATGATTTCACTTATATGTGGAATCAAAAAATCAAAATAAACAAACAAAGCAAAAAGAGACCCATAAATACTGAGAACAAAGTGGTGGTTGCCAGAGGGGTAGGAGGTAGGGGTACAGGCAAAATAAAGGAGATTAAGAAAAAACTTCCAGTTATAAAATAAGTAAGTCATGGGGATGAAAAGTACAGTACAGGGAATATAGTCGATACTACTGTAATGACCTTGTATGGTGACAGATGGGGACTGTACTCACCTTGGTGAGCACTGAGTAATGGATAGAATTGTCCAATCTCTATGTTGTACACCTGGAGCTAATATAACATTGTACGTCAACTATACTTCAGTTGTAAATAAAAATTTTAAAAAGCTTAAAAAATAAATTAAAAAATAGGCCAGAGCTCAAAAACAAAAAACAGGGTGCACAACAAAATAAACTTTTAAGGTTTTAAGGATGCTGGTGTTTCAAGATAAACCCCTCTCTCACAGAAGTGGCCAAGAGGAAATCTGTAACAATAACTAAGCCTCTGCATACCTGGATTGACTAAAAGGCAGAAAAAATACTTTAAAAAGTGAATACAGGGATGCCTGGGTGGCTCAGTTAAGTGTCTGCCTCCGGCTCAGGTCTTGATCCCAGGGTCCTGGGATCGAGTCCCGCATGGGGCTCCCTGCTCAGCGGAGAGTCTGCTTCTCCCTCTGCCTGCCATTCCCCCTGCTTATTCTCTTTCTCTCTGACAAATAAATTAATAAAATCTTAAAAAAAAAAGTCAATACTATTAGGTGTAAGTTAAACTCAAAAATTTTGTTGGTAAGTGCAGAGGTATATAAATTGTATTAAAAATGGCAGGAGTAATATAGCTGTCTTACACGAATCCTTGGACAAATTGTGTTAGTTTGGCAATTCTGAGTTAAAAAGTAGCTGTGTATCTTCTCTCTAACCTCATTACTTTAAACCTTCTGAATTTCCTCTGTTGGTTTTATGGGTCAGATAAATTATTCTTTGCACAAAATATTTTAGGGCATGAAAATATAAACATGTGTATTTAACTAAAGAATAACTGCCATTTTATAAAAGAATTGTTTTTTGTAAACTCCAAAAAATAGTGCAAATCATTTTAACTTGGTTATTTCACTTCTGCTATCTGCACGTGATTTTTAAACATCATCCCTTTGTTTTTAAAATTGATGATTATATTACACATCAGATGTAATTTTTGAGATCTTTTGATTTTAGCACCTGGGACTAATATTAAATTAAGTTCGTGAATAACATTGTCACCTGAAATCTTTGGGGATTAAAGTGCATAAATACAGATTATAAAAATGATCCATCACTCTATTAATACATACTTGCTTTCTGTGAAGTTCCAATTAAGACAACAAATGTATGTGGCATATATATTGACTGTTATGCTACATTGATACGGTTAACTTGTTTTGAAAGGCTGAAATTAAGACTTTTAGTTTTTATCCAACTACATACATGCATGTGTGTGTATTTAAATAAATAAATATGCATGTAAAATGTGTTTAACTGAAAAAGCTTATTATGAATGATAAAGAGGAGAACGAATCATTCAGAAAAATATTATTTTGATCTTTGAATATACAGTGTTCTCTAAAAAACCCCAGGAAACAACAAAAAAGTTCTTTGTCTCTGTGGAGGACAGAACTATATAGTTAGCTCTTATCTCCTGAAGAGTAGAACTTCAGGAGACTATTCACTGTTTGTAGCTTTGCACTGATGTTTTGAATCATTTTAATTAATTAATTAATTTATTTATTTTTAAAGATTTTATTTATTTGAGAGAGAGAGAGAGAGAACATGAGGGTGGGGAGGGACAGAGGGAGAAGCAGACTCCCTGTTGAGCAGGGAACCTGATGCGGGACTCGATCCCAGGACCCTGAGATCATGACCTGAGCCGAAGGCAGACACTTAACTGACTGAGCCACCCAGGCGCCCCTCTTGAATCATTTATACAAAAGTTCCTAATTTCTAAAAAGCTATGTTTACTTACCAGTATGCTTAATTTAAACCTTGCTTTTCTGACTTTAATAATTTCTTTTCTTTAGAAAACTAGGACATATGTTCATATTTTGATGTGCTTAAATGTTTGACAACTCTCTTTTGATATTTCCCTTCCCTGATCTAGGTCCACAATGAAAACAAAACTGGCAGATCAAAAAAGAGAAAGTGATTAATTATGCGGTGTTAAAATGTCATCAATATGAGCGTTTCAATAACTGTTTGCTTTTCAGGTTGAGCAGAACATACATGGGTTTGTGCATAATGATTGAGGCAAAACTGTTCAAGAGCTGATGTTTATTCTTAGATATGAAACCCTTGTAATTTGCTGGCAACTATAATACATACTTAACAAAAGAAACCAAAGGCTCTGGGCACTTGTCAATATCCTTGCTGATCATAAGTTCCTCCCAAATAGAGGATTCCACTCTCCAACCTTCTAATTAAATACCATGGACAACTCAGAGCTATTCAGTCTTATCCCTTACAGATGGTTTCATAAACTACACTTCAGAAATTGGGTTTTCTAGAAGTGGGAAGAAAAAGAACCTCAATAAAAAATGGCACCAGATACCAAACAGACTTCCCAAGGGACAAAATTAGGATTTCCAGTACTCTATTTAGGAAGAGATGACTCCATAGACATGTGTATTATTATTATTATTATTATTATTATTATTATTATTATTATTTGTTAAGCTTCCTAGGTAATTCTATTGTTCAGCTAGGGACTGAGAACCACTGGCATAAGGTGTGAATTGCCCATCAATTTTGCAACGTCACCCAATATTTGAGAGTGGAAAACCATTCTTAATATTGGTGATGTATATAAGTGGTGTTGTAAGCTGTTGGAGCTCCCAAATGTGGGGCCCATCTGCACCTGGGCACAAGAGCCCTGTGTTCTGTTTGCACACCTAATGTCAAGATAATTCGTTGTTGCATTTTCTAGCAACAGAGTTCTAGCAGAACTTTCTGGGCAACTCAATTTTATTATGAAAGCTCACATTATTAAATCAACACTACCTTGCTTGCTGAAGAATATACTGATCATAGAATTTAACTTCATCAGACATAAGTACAACAATCTGTGATACTTAAAACACAAACTTAAAATGATCTTTTAACTAAAAAATAGCTTAAAATGTGTAGATATTTTAACATCTAAAAATATCTTTAAATATTGTCATTTAATTCATGGACCCCATTGAAGAATGAAGTGTTTAAAACATGTTATAATTAAAGGAATAACAATTTAATTATTTACTCTGTGAGAATTAGTACAATAATACCAGAATGACACTGCCTACTTTACAATTCTAGTTTAAAAGCCACATGTTGGGTCTAGAGATACATCTAAAATTTAGAAGTAATTTTGGGGGTTTCTAGTCCTAGTTCTGACTTCATGGAAAGCCACAGACCTTATTTTCATTTGTTCAACAAGAAGAACAAATATTTTTTTTCTTTTTTCTTTTTTTTAAGATTTATTTATTTGAGAGAGAGAGAGACAGAGAGAGCACCAGTTTGGGGGGGCGATAGGCAGAGGGAGAAGCAGACTTCTTGCTGAGTGGGGAGCCAGACGTGGGGCTCGATTCTAGGACCCTGAGATCATGACTTGAGCTGAAGTCAGATGCTTAACCGACTGAGCCACCCAGGTGCCCCAAGAACAAATATTTTCAAGCATCTAATTTGTCTCAGGCATTATAGAGGTCCCTGGGATGTTATGGTGAGTATGATGTACAAGGGGCTGTTCTCCAGGATCTTACAATCTAGCAGGAATTAGGTGTTGATCCTGAGAATATACATAAGAGCCACAGGCATTCTTCAACAGAATTTAGAAATCAGTCCTGGCCCATGGACTTGAAAAAGAAGAGTGTTCAATCCCAAACAGCAAAACTTGACATGTGGCTCTGGATTACATTTTCCCTAATTAACCTATGTACCAGCAGCATTACAGGGATGTGCCTGTGAAAAATACAAGTTCTTACTCTCACATTTAATGGGAAATAAAGTTGGCTTTCTCTTTGGGGCTGAACATGACTTTTGGCTCTAAAGGTCAGAAGATTCCAGGGCATTTGCTCGGTTATGATAGACTGTCTCAAAGCTGACATCAATCACAAGAGCTTCCAGACTGCGCTGTCCCTCCCTTGAGCTCTGCATCCCAACACCTCTCATACTTGAAGGAGACATCTGTTGTTTAAAAATTAATGTCTCATAAGTATGTCATTCTTGGGCTTTCTCCTTTTCTTTCAATGTGATTACTATCTCCAGCAAAACTTTCACATTGTCTCTCTTTCCTCCTGAGCCACTACCTGTTTTTAGAAAAAAGGCAGAGGCTCCACCGGGGCACGTACTCTGCATGAACCTCCTGAGTGGTAGCTGCTCGCAAACCTAACACATGACAAATGTGTGGGGAAACACAGATGGTCTGCGCCATTGCTGATTAACGGGGATTAAAAGTCAAGAGTTCTTTCTTCCATGTCTCCCAAGCCCCAATTTTCTAATTTGGAGATGTGTAACAATCAAGTGATTTTAGATGAGATGGCATACATAGTTTTGCTATTGGACGCATCTATAGGAATGCTGCTGATTAAAACAAGGTCTGTCTCATTTCCTGAATTATTTATAAATTCAGTTGCTTAATATAAACTAAGTATCCAAGGCAACACACTGCTCTTGATATGGGGGTTTGACAAAGGAACTTTCATTGACTGCTTGGGGTTGCAGACAAATGTAGCACACTGGCTTTCTGGGGCAGAGTCTAAAGTGGGGATTTTCCCATCCCCCAGGACACATTGGCAAACTTGAAATAATTAATTAATGATTTGAAAATATTTTGTGGTCTGCATAAAAGAAGCTTCATTTTGAGAATGAAAATTCTTCTGCGAGAATATAAATATGCTTCTGGGTTTTGACTGAATCTCTGAGCCAATAGTCTCCAATTTTTAAAAAAATCACACATACCATCAAGAATAGGGTAAAAAATGGTAAGCATATAATTTCATGTCTGTGCATATAAACATGCACAAATAACAGTTATAGAAAGGGGTAAAACATGAGCAGAAGCCCTAATATTTTTTATCCTACCCCAAAGTATATTGTCTTGGAGATCACTGCTTGATGCTAAAATAACTGTCTCTTAAAAATAATAGTAATAAAAGCTAACATTTATAGGATGTTTTTAATATGCTCAACAGTACTAAGTGCTTTACATATACTATCTCACTTAATCCTCAAACAACTGTAGAGAGCAAATAATACTATTTTCTCCATCTTATAGAGGAAAGTCCATCGCTCAAGTTCATGCTGCTAATAAGAGGCATCACTTTCACTGAAATTTATGTAGTTTGAATCCCAAGGCCACGCTCTTGCCATGCTGTTACCTGAAAAAGTGACCTTAGGTTCTGCAATATATTTTTAACTTCTCTTCCTTTTTTCTTCCTTTACATTTTTAAAATTTTCAAATAATATATGAAAATGATGTTAAAATGTAAATGGTAAAAAAAAATGCACAAGAGGAATGGGAAAAGTCTCCCTTCCCCCGACTCTATTTTTTAAATAACTTGCTAAAAGATCCTGGGCATTGTGATATTAAACACAGTCAACTTTTTTTCCTCAAAAGTACAACTGAATTATTTTTGCCTTTGTTTGGAGTTCTATACTGGTAATGGCGGAGTAACTCATATGGACAAAATTTAAAATCAACTAGCTGAAGGCAGTGCAGAGGGAAAAGCAGGAAGAAACTGGAGGGGAGTTGACACTTGGGAGAAAAGTACAATACTGGTGAGTCTCCTGCTTTTTGCCTAAGGACAAGCCTCAGTTTGTGCTATTCATGGTGGCTAAAACTCCAAAACCTGCAGATATACTGGTTGAGGTATCAGAGGAGAAACTTTGGGGTAACCACAAAAGCTGGAAAATAAAGGGAGAAATCTCAGAAAGGACAGAGCTACAGAGCAGGTGTCCTGAATTATGTGTGTAAATGCTGCCCAAATCTCTGACTGGTCCCTGAATGATGCATAAGCATGGCAGATTCCAGGCAATGCAGCTAACTAAGGCTAAAAGAACTAACAAGAGATCTGCTACTGCCCAGTGTAAGAGAGGCAGAGTTTGTGTTCAGATAAGTTAACTACCTGCTAAAACAAAATAATCAATACTATTAGATGAACAATAGAATCCAGAGTCTATAATTGATCACACAATGTCCAGAATATAATCCAAAATTATTAGACACATGAATAAACAGAAAAATATGACCCATATTAAAAGCAGTATCTTCCAAACTTTTTGAACTGAGGACCCCTTTACATTCAAAAATTACTGAGGATTGGGGTACCTGGGTGGCTCAGTCGGTTAAGCATCTGCCTTCAGCTCAGGTCATGATCCCATGGTCTTGGAATCGAGCTCTGCATTCTCCCTCTCCTTCTGCCTGCCACTCCCCCTGCTTGTTCTCTCTCTCTCTCTGTCAAATAAATAAATAAATAAAATATTTTAAAAAAATTACTGAGGATCCTACCAGGATTTTGTTATGCATATTATATCTATTGATATTTACCTTATTAGAAATTAAAAGAAAATCTAAAAATATTTACTAATTAAAAAAAAAACCTCATACATGTTAATGTCAATAACCTGTATTCATGAAAAATAACTATATTTTCCAAAACAGAAACAATTAATGAGAAGAGTGGCATTATTTATATTTTTTCAAATCTCTTTGATGTCTAGTTTAATGGAAAATTAGCAAGATTCTCATATTTGCTTCTGCATTCAATCTATTGCAATAGTTTGGTTTGGTTTAGGTGTGAAGATAATGTGGTCTCCCATAATTCAAAGACAGGAATATTTTAATAGCCTTTCCAGATGATTGTGGATATTCTTCTTTCATACTATACTAAAATTTGACAAATGATAGTTTCTTAAAGGTTTGTTGCAATGTGAAATTTGAAACTATATTATAGTCTGTCGTGTTTCACATTCTATTATATTAAAATCCATTATTTTATATTGCACTTTGAATGGATCTTTTATTCATGCACAATGTGCAACATTAACTTTGGCCATTTGTAAAATACTGACTCACTGAGTTATGTAGATCTTTCAAATGTTGGCACACTTCATTGTTCAATATTTTAAAAAAATCAGTCACTAATATCATTACTGATCTCACCAGGTAAATCTTTAAATATAAAGAAACTCTTATGCTCAAGATAGTGGTGGATACAAGTTTTTCAAGATTTCAATTTTTACTTGAAACTTCAAATTTCATTGTGGGCCAAAAATAGTCACTTTCTTTGAAGTTACACACTCACATCGTTCTTTTTTTTTTTTTTTTTTTAGAAAATATCTAGCAAATACTAAATTCTGAGAAACCAGTGTGACTACCTATTGTTCTTTCAAATAGAAATGGTGTTTCATGAAAGAATCAGCTAGTTCTGCTGAATCAACCACATAAGTGCTTTTTTTATCTGCTTCATTATGCAGCAAAAGTGACTTATGCATGAGTCACAGCTTGTTGCATGGAATATTAAAACGATGTGCACTCAAAGGTTGAGATTGAAAGAAACTAATAGCTTATCTGGGTTTATCAAATAAATTCTTAAGTAACTGTCCAGTAGTACAGTACAGCTACTGCCTTGATCCATGCAAGTTTAATTGACAACTGCTTTTGTGCCATCATTGCAAATGTCAACATATTGAAATAGGCAAATAACATCTTAGTATTATCATGAAAATAGTCTTAACCTTGCAGGTCCCCCGAAAGCATGTTGGGGAACGCCAGGAGTCTGCAAACCATACTTTCAGAGCTTCTGCACAAGAGAAAATGTAAACTATGGAGACAGACCTCAAGATGACCCAGATGTTTGAATTAGCAGATAAGCAGCTATTATAAATATGCTCAAAATTTTAAATGGAAATGTGCTCAGAAGAAATGATCAAATAAGAAATCTCACCAATCTCCGGTTCTGAAGTTTAAAAAATTCACTGGATGGGCTTAACAGCAGAGTGGAAGGAGGTGTGCAGCCCACACTTACATAGTGGTTATGTTTTTCCTCCTTGAGGGCAGTGTCTATGTAAGGTATTTGGAATTCTACTTGGGAGATTTGTCTCTTCTCTCCCATTTATTTATTCAATCATTTATTTTATATCAGTGGGATTTGTGGATACTTATTTTCTGCTTTGGGTTATAATCTTACACTACTTTATTTATTTTTGTTCAACTAGTTCCAGATCTGGCCAATGGGGAGGTGTTTCACTTGGTTTCTGAGTCTTTTGACATACTCCCATGATTGTGGGTTTCTTTGTTTTGTTTTGTTTTTTAGCACTTTCTTACTTTCTGATTCTACAACATCCTTCTGGCTCATCCCATATATTTTCTATAATGTCTGAGTCCTAAAATCAGCTGTTTCTCCAAGGAGCACTTTTACTGAAGAATGGTTTTAGAAACCAAGATCTGGGCACTAAGTGTGCTCATTGCTACTGCGCTACCATTGCTTCCAGATCACCTCAGCTGAGAGCAAGGATGTATATATGTATATACTAAACAATGTATATGCACATATCTAAATATTTCTATATGTAATCATCTGCATCCATACTAAACTAAACATGAGTTCATATGGATGTCTCCAATGCTATTCTCTTATCACACCGGTAATCCCAGCACCTCCCCTGGCTGGCTTATCTGTATTCTCCCACTCCAATAGGGAAAAACTGGCCTCCATCATCAGCCAGACATTCACTTAATTGTTCACTGACTTAAAAATAAAATTCTAAATATTAGTATCCATTACTGGCATTATTCCTATTGATGCCCCCCTTGTCCCAGATTTGGCCAGAGAGATCTCCTTCAATCCGTGTCTTTCTCACCTCTGCCAGTCTTTGAGCACCTCATTGTGTTCTGGCACAAGATAGTCTGGACTTGCCTTGTGTTTTCTCTGTCTCAGATAAAGAACCAGCCATATCTTCTAGAAGCCCTAATCCACCTCCTCTTTTTATTGAAATATAATTCCACATACCATACAATTCATCCATTTAAAATATACAATTCAATGGTTTTTAGTATATTCTCAGAGGTATGCAAACATCAGTAGTCGATTTTAGGACATCTCCATCACCCCAAATGAAGCTATATATCCTCTACCTATCATCCCTCCCATCCCCCTAGACAATGGTGGCATGTATCTTCAGAGCCTAGAGTATGTGTGCCTGTATGTTTGTGTGTATGAGTGCATACACAATTGGCAACTATGTGGTCGGCAGGAGGAAGAGGCAATATCAGGGAAATCATGACCACAGAGGATCTAATGCAGGAGGTGAAGTTTCCAAATGAGAGGATAACAGAGGAGAGTGGTCAAGTTCCCCACAGCGGGGAGTGGGGGTGGCAATGGGTAGGGCAGAGCCCTGACGATCACCCGAGAAAAGCAGACAATACAAGGCAATAATTAATAACTCAGATTCTAGAGTCGAGTGTTTGATTCTTCGCTCTGCAACGTATAGCTATGTAACTCTCAGTAATTTAAAGCCTCAGTTTCTCTGCTTGTGCAACACTTATCATTTTGCCTTGTAGGTAGAGGGAGCTCACAGGCACATGTGGTCATGGTCAGTACTTATAAATAGAACCTACAAAATCTCGGCAGGGGGTGGAGTGCAGTATCCAGTCAAGAGGCCTCTTCAGAGGGTCTCCTGTCATACCTTCTCTGAGGGGACAATGTCCTTGGGTGAGGCTTATTGGAACCTCCAAGACTCCGGACATGGGGTTTTCTGGGTTTGCCATTCAATCCCTCCCACTCTGAGGTGAGTATTCAGGTTAGGTGGGAAAGGGAGAGTTTCTGGAGAGGAAATCCACTCTGGAGACTTAGAGAACACTTGAAAAGAAGACTATTTAAAAACATTAAAAAAAGACCCAAAGAAATTGAGAGGGGCTGTTGTTTTGATTTTTATTTTGGGACTAAAGCTTGAGTAAAACTTTGCACCCCCCTTAAAATGTACTGTGACTATTAGAGTAATAGATACTCAAAATGCCTATGTAATACTTAAAGAGCTCTAGATTAAAATTACACAAAGATCTCACATTGAAGACAATTATATATATATATTTTTGTGTCACTTTCTTATTATCTATGAGCACACATCATTTTGAAATAGTTTCTCATAGTTTTATATTGTAGGACATGTAGATTACAAGCATCTCTGTGTGTCACTGTATTGTAGATCCTCACAGATTTAACATGGTTGTGGTTGTGCACACAATGTCTTATGCTTATCTTTTATACTGTCTCTTCAATTCCGAAGATATAACAGCAATTATTTCCAGGTAGCTCATGTTGACAAACGTCTTCAGTTTGCAGTTCCAGTTGTTTCTTGTGAAACCTGTCACATTTTAGGGCTGTGAATCTTTCTCTTGGGATTTATGAAACTTCTGGTTTAAAAGTAAAAAATCAAAAGAGTCTGCAGCAGATTGTGCTCCTGACTATCTGTAATTACTACCATTGTATGTACTAATAGAATGGTAGCTGGGTATATGTTGCCTGGCACAAGGATACATTTTTAGGCCCACTTTGCTGCCTCGTGTGGCCCAAGGGAAGCAGAAGGGACGGGTGCCCATTCTAGAGCTGGGTACTCCCCTTCTCTGTCTGCTGGTGGTAGGGAGCAGCCACTTTAGACCCAGAGATGGATGCCCCATGTTGAAGATAGCCGAGCCATCTTATAGGCCTGGACTGTTAACATTCTCTCTCGTCTAACCCATCACGTTCATGGGTGTCTCAGATACCGGGGCCCAGCCTTTACGCTAATATACTACTTTCTCGTAGATTGTTTCAGGCAAGATAGTTTTAAGAATATACTCCCATTTTCAGAAAAGTCCAGACAAGAGTTCTGCTTTATTCGTCACACAGCATTTGCTAAATTAGCTTTGTCTCTCCACTTGTGGTTGGTAAGGTGCTGGCAAGCGTTTTATTTTACCCGGGACACCTACGTTCTCCTGCATGTTTTGTGCAACAGAGCCGTGTTCTCGGAGGGATGGCTTCTCGCATTCAAGGCTGCCTGTGTTCTAGCAGCTCAGGGTTGGCCATCCTGTATTGCACACCCTTAATACTATATGGAAGTTAAGCATTAGACAAATGACAGGGGTGTGGCAAATCAAAAAGAGTGTTAGCTGAGAGCTGGCTGGAGGCAAAGGTCCCAATCCTATAGACAGACGGTAGTAATAGTAATAGAATATCCCCAAACATCAGCCCTACCTTCCTCTCCCAAACTGATACTCGATGTTCCTGGCTCACACTCTCCTCCTGGCATACATCTTCTACTGAAAAGTAGAAAGGAACAAAAGGGAATTAAATTTTATGGGACACCTTAACATTATGGAGAGGCTGTGCATGACAGTGATTACAAATATGGGGACTGGAGTCAGATATACCAAAGTTCAAATTCCAGCTTCACGATGTACTAGCTGCAGGGTTTGATAAGTAACTTAATCTCAGTGCTCTCATCTGCAAAATGGGGATAATAATACCAACTTCAAAGTTGTCTGGACATTAAATAAAATACCGTATCTAAATGTCTGAAGCGAATTAAGAAGGAAGTTGATAAGTGGTAGCTAATATTATCTATTTGGTTCTCATTTCCTGGTGCCAAGTGCCTTATATGCTTATTTCATCAACCTACACAATGGGCACAATCCCTCCCATTTTCTGGATGAAGAAACTGAGGCCAAAGAATTCGTGAGGTGAAACAGATATCGTACTAGGTCCCTTGCAAATGGAGAAATGGAAGCATGGAGTATTTATATAACTCGTGGCTGTCTCAAAGTGAAGCAATTATCAAGCTGGGATCCAAAGCCACATCTGTCTGACCTGACATGTAATGGTTATGGCGATATTTGCGATCTGCATTAACTTTTAAGAATCAATTTCACAGCCTGGGATATCCTCATGACTGTCTTTCAATAAGTAAAATTATTAAGGAAGGAACTAGTGTCTCTATCTTGCATTTTCCCATCAGGCTCTGTCCCATCAAAACCATGGGCTGTCCTTCTTAATCGGATTTCTAATATAACCAAACAATCTATGATTGTTTTTCTGCAGTTTTCCTAATCAATCACAAGTATTTTCTGAGGTTGCATTATTTTTTGCTTACCTTTTTCATTTTGTTAAAATATGAAACTTTGGCACTTTACAAATAATTTGTATTTTTCTGACATTCTTTGTTTTTTTGATGGTCCCTGAACAAATTTCTGAACATCTCTCTTCTGACCCTATTAAAAACTTAGTATAGAATGTGTACTATCGGTAATTTAGAAGTTTTCATAAACAGTTGAATGTATTTTCAAACTTACATCATGTCCATTTCATTTAAAAATTTTTTTGAGTATAGTTGACACACAATGTTACATTAGTTTCAGCTGTGCAACATGATGATTCACCTTCTCTATACCTTATGCCCCGCCTACCACAAGTGTAGCTACTGTCTGTCACCACATAACCCTATTACAGTACCATTAACTATATTCCCTGTGCTATGAGGTTGTGGCCATTTAGTTGTATCACATTCCTGGCTCTACAATAAAACCTTGTAGATTATCACTATAACTGGATTCAATTACTGTGGCACAAGATGGGTTACATAGCTCTTCAAAGCAACCAAACAGTATTTCTTATCTACTTGCTTCTTTCTTTAATGATATTTTATTAAGAGTCACAGCACTCAATTCAAAAAATTTTTATCTTTTAGGAAATGTTATACTAGTTTCAGGTATAAAGCATAGTTATTTGGTAATTATATGAATCACGAAAGCTCACCACAATAAGTGTAGTTACTATCTGTAGCTATACAATGTTACTACATTATTGACTATCTTCCCTGTGCTGTACTTCTTATGATTTATTGATTTTACAACCGAAAGTTTGTATAAAGTTATATTATTTTAAATAACACTGTGTCAGGTGTTCTGGAACTCCTGTATTTAAATTTATAATCTGTTGATGAGCCAACATAAAGATAGCAAAACAATTAGCAACTAATAAAAGTGAACAATAATTAGTTGCGATAATTGCAACAGTTGAGCTATGACCAAAATTCTTGTTTCCTAGCATCAAACTGAACATGAGTGTCAGAAAAGGGGAAGCAAAGTTTTTCCTTGGCCTAAACTTCAAGAGAAATTTCACAAGTGGCTCTTTACAGAAGACCGAATAAAAGCGCCCTCAACAACATTCCCACAACAGACGCACTCACGGGACCCAACTGGCTTTTTCTTTCCACTTTGGACAGAGCTGAGGGTATAATATTGAAGAAAGTTTTGCTTAGGATCCAAAAATGTGGTGGATGTACAGCAGAAATTTGCGTGGCAGTGGGAGTATGCTCAAAGCAGCATACTTTTCAAACAGGATCCCTAAGCGCACCTTTTGTCGGCTGAGATGTGATAAAAACTAGATAGAACATTTCAGACTGCTTTGATGAACACCTATCCACTAAGTTGACATTCTGCGTTTGTGGCTGAGGGAGGAGCCATATGCTCTCAATGCCACCTCAGCATAGGGTTTGGCTGAGCCCATTCTGTCAAGAGGGTGCCTTACCAGGACTCTGGACTCGGGGAAGGCCACTGCACCTGCTTGAGGCGGTGGGCTGAGGTCCGCTGCTGCAATGGCTGTTCTCACCCCCTTCCTGAACTCCGCACAGCAAGCACTGCGCATGTTCACAGACACGTGTAACGGATAACTCGTGGCTCTTAGATGCACGGATAAACGGGAGTCCCGCGCAGAGCTGCTACCTAGCCAGTCAAACCTGAGGCCAAACATGTCAGCTCACCTTTGCAGCTAACATAGGACCCCAGTGCGTATCCTAGGGAGAGCGGGGGGTTCTTATAGAACATATTCCCCTAAACCATTCCACAGCCTGGGAAAGCTACTTCCTCCTGCCTCTGCTGGACGAGCCTCTAACCCGCGCGCCAGGCAGGGGAGGCCGGGGCAAGTGGCCCCGGGAACACCCCGTCACAGGGCCTGGGCGGGGCGACACGGCGAGGGGCGGGGTCTGGGGCGGGGCCCGGTGCCAGAGGGCGGCTCCGGGGGCGGGGCGTGGGCGTGCCCGGCGGCGTGCGCGCGGTAGCGTGCGCGCGGCGGGGGCGGGGCAGCAGCCGCAGGCCCACGCCGTAAACAGACAATATGGCGGCGGCGGCGGTGGTGGCCGTGCCTGGGACCTTGGGCACCTTGCAGGCCGGCCGCGCTCGCTTGGTGGCCGCTTGCTGTGCGCGGCTTCGCCCCGGGTGGAGGCTGCCCGGTTCCTTAATGGGCCCGCGGGTCGCCCCGGCGATATGGGCCCGGGGCTGGGCGCCCGCGGTCGGGGGCTCGGCCCCGCGGAGGGGCTACAGCTCTGAAGTGAAGACGGAGGACGAGCTGCGGGTGCGGTACCTGGAGGAGGAGAACCGAGGTGAGGGGCGCGGCGCTGGCAGCCGCGGGTCCTGGGAAGGGGTCGCAAGGTCAAGTGTCTGGGCTGACGTCAGTGTCCGCTGAGCGGCCCGGGTCGAGACCCCTCCCCTCCCCCACCCCAGCCTTGCACCCTGGTGGTGCTTGCGGTGCCTAAAGGTGTACTCTGGAGCAGCTTACCTGTAGAAGTGGCCCCACTCAGCGCCGAAGACAGAAATGCAGCTCACGCCCTCATCCCTAGACGAGCCAAGGTCAATAAACCGGGTGTGTGATATTTGCTTCCAGGTTTTGTGCTTGTTCTGAATTGCTTTCTGTCAACTCAAATATCGGGGTTTGGGGGGTGGGTGGGTGGAGTTTCAGAAGCTGCAGTGAGAATGCACTTCGTTCTGAAGAATCTCACACTTAAAGCAGTGCAGCCGCAACAATTTCTCCTCTTGTTTATTTTAGAAAGTTAAAGTTAGTTTGGGGGACTGAATTCCAATTCACTGAAACCATTTTTTGAGCTTGTTTTTGTCTTCCGGGTACCGCGCTAAGCTCTTGGGGACCCTTGTGGGTGATAAGGCTCTTGCCCTTGAGCTACCTGCGGTGGAGGAGACAGATGCATTGGCAATACAATACCTCGGGGGGAAGGGGAAGGGCTGTGGAGGCGGGAACTGCCTACCGGAGGTGTTAGTGTTGGAGCCCAGTTCCTTTCACTTGCCCACTTGGGTCGGGAAAGGTAGAATAGCAGTTTGCCAGAGGACCGGTCATTTAATTTGGACACGTAGTTACTGAGCACCTGTCATCCGTTAAGCAGAAGGGCAAAAGAAGTTAAGTCACGATTGCTGTCTTTAAGCATCTTCTAACAGTGAGGAAGATACTGCTGGCAAAAAGGCTCTGCTAACTTTGAAGGCTTGGTGAGAGGGAAGGGCTGTAATACCCCCAGAGACCTACCATCAGTTATATTTGGGGAGATTGGAGGACTTGAGAGGGGTATTCTGAGGGTCGGGTTAGGGTTTGGCCGGATGAAATCGGTTCCCAGGCATTCCTTACCAGGCAGTCGAATTTGGGAATAGTGAGCGTTCTTAGGCAAACTGCCTCTGTGCCTCAACTTTAGTGTGTGTGTAATAGGAAAAATAATACCAGCATTGTAGGGCTTCTGTGAAGATTAGATGAGAATGTCAATACAAATTGCCCACTAAGTATCTAGCTCATAATGGATGCTCCTAGTGGAGTATGAGGAGTTATTTCATTTGTTATTTAAATGTTTATTACACCAGACAGAGCAGAGCATGGTCAAAGGTGTGGAATCTGAAGGTGTTGTGTTTTTGGGAAATACTGTAGGGCATGTGTGCTGCACTGTGACATGACAGGCAGAGTATTGAGAAATTCAGCTGGAAAGTAGATTTGGGACTGGAGCGATTAGAGCCTTTTTGGGTAAGCTTAGTCTTACTGGGATTTCAGCTATATTCGGTGTCCCTGCAGTACATTAGATACAGAGATTGCGGGTGCAGTGAGTAATATGCACCATATTCTGTATTTTTTGTCTTTATGACTTAAATGAATGCAAATTGCAAGTAAAATTTCACAAAACATCTGGATAGTCCTTAAGTTAGGATCCAAATGGATCAAAGAGAAGAAATTAGAGCATACAGAACAATTCAATAAATTCAGATGTTTACAGTTACCTTGAAATGTAAAAATCCACTATTAGGAAGTCATGGTTTCTTAAGAAAGTTGATTCAGCTTCCTTTCAGTGACGGCTTAGGCTTGGCTAACTTATAAATGCTTTGGTTTACTAGGGAACCAGCAATAAGCAGTGCAAAGAAAAACATGAGGTTAAGAAATCTGCAGGTAAAGGAGTCTCCCTGATGCTTTTGCTTCCATTGAGGCCAGTCCAAAATTTGAGGGTCTCAGCAGCCCGCTAGGAATAAGAGAATGAGAGGCGGGGTCAGAGGAGCCCCAAACTGCTGTATACCCTGGGGGCCTCTTTAGGCTGCTGGAGGTGAGTAAGTGCAGAATACATTAGCACTCATCTGTTGCTTGGGTTCCATATTTGTAATTTGTTGAGGAGGCGCAGTTGTAGGACCAGGTTTCTATAGCAGTTATTTCTTGCTTTGTTGTCTGATCTGCTTGGGGTTTTAGAGTAGCAGTCCTTGCCGTGGTTCACCAGGGTCTCTCCTTCATAGGTTGGCTGCTCACCAGTCGTTCTCCTTCCCAGTTTATTGTTCGCACTTGTCTTGGGGTTACCTTTTTTCAAGGCCAAGAATGACTGCTCTGTTCAGTTAGAAACTTCTAGTGGCTCCCAGTTGCCTGCAGGCCTAGTCTCCAGTCTCCCCTCCGCTGTGTCTGAGCTTGGCCTTTGCTGCTCTTTTGTTCGTGCTTTTGCATGCACCTCCCAGAATGGAATGACTTCTCTCTTCTCCTTACCAAACTTCTCCCTGTTTGGCAAGCTTCTGCTCATAATTGTGACCCACTTCAAAGATCACCTTTGTGAACCGTGTTGGAAAAACTGCTGGCAGAAATAGAGCAAGTGGATCATGCAAGTCATTCTTGATACCTGCTCCTTGCTTACAGTTTACATCCAGATTATCAAGACTTCCTGAATGTCTCTGAAATCTTTTCACTTCCCTCTGTGTTCTTTACCAAAACTGCTCTTGTCCAAGCCAGCACCATCTCCCAAGGGGACTGTCCCTGGGGTCTGCCAGCTGGTCTTCTGACATCTGCTTGCTTTCGTTTTTAGTAGATTGATTTCTTTCATATATTTTTCTCATGTTTTTATTTTTATTTATTTACTTTTCTCATGTTTTTAACATATTTTCATACATTTTATGGCATGGGAATTATATTTATAAAAATATGTATTAAAGTGTGTGTGTGTGTATATGTATATTTAAGCTTTTATTTATTTATATGAGAGAGGGAGAGAGGGAGAGAGTGTGTACTAGAGAGAGTGCTAGCAGGGGAGAGGGGGTGGGAGAGGGACAAGCAGACTCCCAGCTGAAGACCCCGGGATCAGGACCTGAGCTGAAGTCAGATGCTTAACCGACTGAGCCACCCAGGTGCCCCAAGATGTATATATTTCTAAATCTTTATTGATCTATAATTCACATACCATAAAATTCAAAATGTACAATTGATTTTAGTATATATAGAGAGTTGTGCCACCATTACCACAATCCAACTTTGGAACATTTTTACCAATCCAGAAAGAAACCCTGTTTTCTTTAGTCATGACTCCGCATTCTCACACTCCCCTCCCCGCAAAATTGGGCCCATGTATCTGTTTTCTGTCTCAGTAGCTTTGTCTGTGTTGGACATTGCATTTGAAGAAATCACAGATGTGGTCTTCCGTGGCTTTTTTCACTCAGCATTATATTTGCAGGGTCCATCCTTGCTGTAGCATGTGTCGGTACTCCATTCCTTTTTATTGTTGGATAACATTCCCATGTTTGGATAGATCAGGACACGTTTTGTTTATTCATCATTCATACACATTTAGGTTGTTTCCACTTTTTGGATATTGTGAACAATGTTGCTTAGAGCATTCATGGGAATTTTTGTGGACATTTCTTTTCACTTCCATTTAGTGGAATTGTTGGGTTACATGATAATTCTATGATTAACATTTTGAGGAGCTACCAAACTTTTCCAGAGTGGCTGCAGCATTTTACATTCCCTCCAGCGAGGTATGAGAGCTCCATTTCTGTACATCCTGACCGATACTTGTTATTGTTTGTGTTTTTGATTCTAGCCATCCTGGTGCCTGTAAAGTGTTTTCTCCTTGTGGCTTTGTTTTGGAACTTCCTAATGGTTAATGATGCAGCGTATCTTTTCATGTGTTTATTGGCCATGTGTGTATCTTCTTTAGAGAAATGTCTTCTCAAAGCCTTTGCCCATTTTTTAACTGGGTTTGTCTTTTTATTGTTGAATTGTAAGAGATTTTTAATATATTCTGGATACAAGTCCCTTATCAGATACATGATTTGCAAAACAATTTCCCACAATTTTGTGGGTTATGTTTTCAGGTTTTTAATGGTGTATTTTGAAGAACCCAAGTCTGTATGTGGTTTATTGGAGATACTCTATTACTGGTTTTTAGTACTTTGTGTGTTACATGTTATTTTTTAGTAAGAATAATTAAATTATTCAAGTTTGCAGAATTTCTAAAGTAAAAATATTATATATGCACATGGTAAGATTAAACAAAAAAAGCACCGTGGAAGGGTGCCACCCTTTCATTTTCAGGCCCTGCCATCAAAGGTCAACACTTTAAACATCTCTTGAGTTCTTGCTGTGAATGGTAATTTTACTCACTGTTCTTATTTTTTATTCCACTGTATGGATATACCACATTTTGTTTCTACTTTTTGGATATTATGAATAATGCTGCTTAACACTGTGTACAATTATTTGTTTGAACATATGTGTTCATTTCTCTTGGGTAGATACATAGGAGTAGAATCAGTGGGGTGATTTTATGTTTAGTTTTTGGAAGAACCACCAAACTGGTTTCCACAGCAGCTGCACCATTTTAACATCTTCAGCAGTGCCCAAGGGTTCCTGTTTCCCCCCTGCTCGCCAACGCTTGTTTCCATTTGTTGTTCATTATAGCTGTCCTCCTGGCTGTGAGGTGATGCCTCGTGGTGGTGTTGATTGGCGTTGCCCTAATAACAAATGATGTTGAGCATCATTTCATGTGCTTATTGGCCATTTGTATATCTCCTTTGGAGAAATACCTGTTTAAACCTTTTGCCCATTTTTCATTCTGGTCGTTTGTTTTTTTGTTGTGGGTAGTAAAAATTCTTCTATAATCTGGATATTAATCCTGTGGCAGATGTATGATTTGCAAATATTTTCTATTCTGTGAGGTGTTTTTTTTTTTACTTGATAGTTTTGATGAATTATGGTTTGTTTTTTCTTTTGTTGCTTGTGCTTTTGTTGTCATATTTAAGACACTGTTGCCTAATCCAAGGTCGTGAAGATTTGTACCTATTTCCTTCTGAGAGAGTTATAGTTTCAGGTCTCATAGTGTGTCTAAGATCCATTTTGAGATAATTTTTATACATGGTGTGAGGAGAGGGTCCAATTTCATTCTTTGATGGTTAATCTCTAGTTGTCCCATCACTATTTGTTGAAAAGACTATTCTTTTAGCACTGAATGGTCTCAGTATCTTTTTTGAAAACCAGTTGACCATAAGTGTAGGTGATTATTTCTGGACTCTCAGTTCCGTTGATCTGTATGTCTCTCTTTACGCCAGTACCACACTGTTTTTACTGTAGCTTTGTAGTAAGTTTTGAAATCAGGAAGTGTCTTGATTAAGTCCTTCAACTAAGACTTCCAACTTTCTTTTTCAAGATTGTTTTGACTACTTGGTGTTCCTTACAATTCCATTTGATTAGTTTTGTATATTTTTTCAGAATTATTGATAAATATAAAAATTCAGAGATGTAGGGAAGGAAGTGTAGGTCACATACATAATTGGAAAGAAAATGTAGTAGTTGTCAAGTTTTTAAAATTCTGAAGGTTTTAATATTTATATCTGTCCCTAATTCTATGTGTGTAATTTTGTATTCTTTTACTTACAAGGGCTCCCTAGATTTTGTAAGCTTCAGGCCTACAAACCCTGGATTCCACCTTGTGACAGTTTCAAGATGTTTCTTTACATTTTCCCAATGTCTTGTAAGACGTTTTTCATCTCACTGATATCTGCTCTTGTGAACAAATAGGTATTAGTGTTTTGGCTGGGCGGTTAATAGAGACAGTATATTTTTGAGGAGTATCTGTTAAAATTAAGAATGCACATTCTGGGGGTGCCTGTTCAATAGGATAAAAATAGTGCCTTCCTCTTGGGTTGCTGTGAGGGTCACACGTCTTAATGAACACAAAGCGCTGGGAACCGAGTCCAGCACGTACTACAGCACTTAATTAGTGACAGCGCTGTCCTTAAGGGTTTAATGTAGATCCTGCCCTAGATACCAGTTCTTTTTTTTTTTTAATACTTATTTACTTATTTTTTAAAAGATTTTATTTATTTATCTGAGATAGCGCGAGAGTGAGCGAGAGAGCACAAGCTAGGGGAGCAGCAGAGGGAGAGGGAGAAGCAGGATCTCCATTGAGCAGGGACTTCTATGCGGGACTCGATCCCAGGACCCTGGGATCATGACCTGAGCTGAAGGCAGATGCTTAACCCACTGAGCCATCCAGGCGCCCCTAGATACCGGTTCTTCATGATTTTCTCCGTGCTGAGATCGTTTGGAATTCTTGAAAATTTATTTTGTGAGCTGAAGTTTATCTTTGTACTTTCTTTGAAAAATAGGTTTGCAGTTTCTTGCATAGAGACAGCATGTGTACATTTTGTTGTCTTCAGTTTAACTCATTTACAATAAAGATCGTACCCACTCCCACCCCCAAGGTGGTGGAAGGCATTTCCCTACACTGAGAAAAGTTGTGCTTACTCAGGGGACAAGCAAGGTCAAGTACAGGTCATATAGGGCTTTGAATATCACGCTAAGGTCTTTGAATGCAAATGTTTTGGAGACAAAGGATTTTAAAGAGGGGTGGATTCTGTGCATAATTGTTTTGGAAAATTGATCATCGGACTGAAGCACTTGGAATGGGATGGTGGGTTCCTGATAGAATTAGAGAAGTTAGGAAGGAGAGCTGGGCTTCATGGGAGAAGGAATGAACTTTGCTTTTATAGATCGAGGTTGAATTACTTGTTGGACTCTGTCTAAATGGAAGTGCCTTCAGGTTAAGTATGTGGAACAGAGTCAGCAGAGAAATTTGGGATGGAAATACTGAGAACTATGTAGTATGACAAAAAGAGTAAATGTGATGCTAACTCCTGGTACATTAGCAAAAAAGCTGGTCCCACAAGTCTTGTCTGTGACAAGGATTTGCTAGCTATTACTTCTGTACATACTTGAAGATGATGAAACCACATTTTTTTCACTAATAAGTACATTTAGTAAAATGTGCCAGTTTACCTTGGTGGTGCTTAAGAAGAGATAAAGTGAAAGGGACAGGATGTTAATTAAGTTCTTTTCTAATAAGCAGAAGAAAAGAGGTGCATATTAAGTACTAGATTGATCTTATATATTACATATACCACATTGTTTAAAAATACGCTTATCTTGAAAAGGAGGGTAAACATGAAAATAAGGACAAAGCTCTTGGCGTGAACCTCAAGGAAGGGGCAGATTTCCTAAGTCCCAAGTTACCTAGCTGTGTGTGCAGGACTTGTACCCTGAATACTCACTAACTCAGACGCTCGTGCTGTTTCCTTTTTTTTTTTTCCACTAGGAATTGTGGTGCTTGGAATAAACAGAGCTTATGCCAAAAATTCATTCAGTAAAAATCTGATAAAAATGGTGAGTATAAAGATTAAGCTGTTTGTTTCTAATACTAAGATACAGTGTTGACATCAATCTGAAAGTGATTTTTCCTTGTTTTTATTTTTTTTTTTCTGCTTGCCCTCCCTGTATCTGTTTAGCTCTCAAAAGCTGTGGATGCTTTAAAATCTGATAAGAAAGTGCGGACCATAATAGTCAGGAGTGAAGTCCCAGGGATATTCTGTGCTGGTATGTAAATAAATTTTATTATGACATTGAACTGTAGTCTAAGTTTTCCTCAGTGATAGTCTATTTTCCATTATAAAGTGTTCTGTGATTTGAATTCTATTACCAACATTTTCTTTGTCTGTTTTTTACTGTTTTACAAGAGAAAAAAATGCTTTGTATTAAGGAACTTTCTGTTGATTGTTTTGGAAGTTGGAAAAATAATTTGAGCCACTAAAATATTTGTAATGCATGTATGATATTCATGACAGATCAGCTGGGAAGGAAAAGTTGAGACTCCTACCTATAACAGTGTGCTCTGTATTTATTTGTTGATCAAAAAATACTTTCATTGACTAGCAGTAGCTACCCCAGTAAAAAGTGTTAAGTACAGACATTTGCTTTGGAGATTGTTTGTAGTAGCGCCTACTTAAGTACGTGTCCATGGATTGTATTTTTAAATTGGCATCTACAGCAGCGAAAATTAGGATTTTTCCCCCTGATTATACTGTATTACCAAAAGCTAAAGATTAAGTTATCTTGCATTTTCCTTTTGTAATTGTTTCGATACCAGGAGATTGAATGAATCTGTTTCAACTAGTAAAATAGGAAAACAAGGAAAAAATGCAGATGAGGAAGGTATATGCTGATAACATAGCAGTATCATTGTCATTTAGAAATGAAAGTAGAAGTTGGCTGAAGCATAAACAATTTTTTTTCAGTAAAAATATAAATGAGGTAATCCCCTTCAGGCAATTAGACATTTGAGGGAACAACATATAGTATTTTATTCATTAAACAAGTATCTGTTAAACCTTTAGAGTAAACCCCGAACAATGCCGAGAAGGACAAAGTGTGTAGAGTGTCTTTGTTGTGGGCGATAGGCTTCAGTTTTGTTCTCAAGAGCCCTCAGTCAGTCAGGGTTCAGCCTCTGTGGTTTCCACCATAAAGTACTGCAGAATTTTGTGGTATTTAGGAAACACTCAGTGTCAATGAGTTATATTTTGGCTTTCAGTGTACTGTAGCATGCCTGAAAAGATTAGTTTTAGCTCCGGTTGGGTAATCCGAGAGAGTGGGATTATCATCCTCAGGTGCCGGGGGAAGGCCTTTGGCATCCTGCCCCCGCTTCTGCCTGAGCCCCAGGCAGGGCAGGCCGCCAGCCTGCTGGGCTGTCGGAGGCCGGGAGGGCCGGCGGAGTGCGGCGCCCTGAGTCAGTCAGCGATGGCCGGTAACAGTTTTCATACGGGCTTTACGTACATTTTCATTTTTTCTTAAGCAGTATGGAGAACTTACATGGAGAGAATTAGGATCCTTGTTATCTGACTTCAGGACCAGGTGAAGACGTCTCCAGGTGACTGAGTCCAGCACGTGACCGATGGCCTCGGAGGGCTGCTCAGGGACTTGTTGGGAAGAAAAACGTAGAGCAGTTAGGGGGCCTTTGAGGAAGGCCCAGGGACCTGGATCTTTGAGGAATGGCAGTGATAACGTGCTTCAGAATTCACTGTTGCCGAGGCTCCCAGCACAACTGTCTTCTGCTGGTTGACTATGACGCTGTAGTTCTGTGGAGGTTTTATTTCACCTGCTCCTCTGCTGCCCATTTGTTCTGCATCTCCACCTTACTAGTACCCTGAAAAAGGCTTTAATGCTTTACAACAGTTTACAACTCTTTTATTATAGGTTGCCTTTTTGGGGACATATTAAGTAATATACCAAATGTTTTTTACCAGATGAACATGTTGGCCTCGAATACTGTTTTTTCGAGGGTTCATCAAATTTATTTCCTTTGTTGTATGTGCTTTGTAACTTCTGCATGATCAGGATAATCTTCTGCTGTATGTTTTAACTCATGAGATTTGTTACTGTATTTTGTTAAAAAAAATCAGTGTTTGAATTATAGAAAAATTGGGGCAAATCATTTATGTTAGTAACTCAGTGTATATAATGGAACCATTCTTTCAAATTTCTCTGAAAGGTTTTTTTTTTTTCTTACATATATTTGAAAGAGGCAGTTTGGTGGGTCTGTCATTATTAGTGTGTACACATTAATTATAAGTCCAATTAATAAAATCTCTTTGCAGAGTTAAAATGAACGCTTATTTATACCATTATAGAAATCTGAATTTAGTCAGGCCTCATTATTGTTGAAGAATACAGACTTTCACATAATTAGAGCTTTAATTTCTACTAAAGTAGTAATGTTCTGAAGTAGTAATATTCAAAAACAGTGTCCTCATTTACTGGTTAATTTCTTAGTTCCCCCAGCCCCCTCAAGTTACTCCTTTTACCTCTTCCCTTTCTGCCCCACAAAGGTTCCTCTTCTCCATCCATCTGTATTCCAGTGACACCTTGTTTGTTTCCTGAAACTTAAAGCTTGTAAAGTGGTCTTGCCTCAGATTTCTTGAGGATGGGAACTTCTTTTTTTCTTCTTTAAAAGTCATCTTTTGTATTCTGGGAACACAGCCCAAACAGGGACTCAGCATGCAGTTGCTGAAATTAATCAGCCTGTAAACTGCTGTGATTCAGGGACTGTTGGGGTGTGTTCCGCAGCTTCTCTCAGTTGTCTCAGACCGCCTTCCTGTTCACTGGTAGGGTCGCTGGCTCCTGACTTTGGTTCATTCTTTTTACGTCCTTTTTCTAATATTCCAGAAAGCAGATGATGAAGCACTATTAAAGTGATCCCTAGTGTGTTGAAGGTTGGACTGAGTGATTTCTGACTTCCCCTTTTAAGTATACTATTTAAAATCGATAACCATATTTCACTTACACTTAAATTTTTAAAATCAAATTTTATTTTTTAGAAAATCAGTGCTAGATCAAAATGTATACAAAATGTATAACATGTATACAAAGAGAGAAGTCCTGCTTCTACCCTTCTGCTCATTCTTCTAATAAAAGTAGAAATTTTTATTAGATTCTTTTTTTATCCTTCCAGTATTTCATTATACAGATGCATACAAATATGCACACTGATACACGGAGGCACGCAGTCAGACGTGAAGGGACTGAGTGATAAGATGGAGAGGACGGCATGTGCTGGTTTGGTCATGAGGGAAGCAGGTGCTGAGAGAGAGGGCTGCGTGTGGTGTTAGGGCCTAGACGAGGGCTGTGTGCTCCCCAGTAAGACCAGGGGTTCCGAGTATTACTCTCTTGTCCCGGTCTCCACACTTTCTGTGAGATAATTATCTTACAGTAATAAATTATAGTAACCAATTATCTACAAAGTAAATAGTTTTGGAAAAAAATCACCAGGTACCTAGAATTGTGACATTGACCGAGTTTCTCAATTACTGTTACAGCATGTGAGAGGAAAATCTTTAAAAAGACGTTATAGAACCATTCATATGCTTTCATTTTACAGAATCCCTGTGAGGTTATGGGCCTGGTTAAAGGGGGTCACTTAGCTGGAACTACTTCTCATGACTCCTAGAGCAGAATGTTTTGTTTTGTTTCTTAACTGTACCATGATTTCTAACCTTTTGGAGTACGAGGTCTCCTTTTTAAATTCTAAAAATTTCATGTACTTACACATCATAATTGATTGAGAAGATATGTAATGTCAAAATGCCACTCTGGGTATAGCATTGTATTTAAGTGAATTTTCTGTTAATTAACAATGGTATCTAGCTACAGAAAAAAAACCCCATAATTATCATGGGTGTACATAGTGTTTCCTGTACATAGATGTTTTCAGACACCATGCCATGCCCTAGGCATGACTCCAGGTTGGGAATCACTGCAGTGTACTCTTTCTTGTAGGTCAGACACTGTTCTGGGCTCATGGCCTGCCTGGGTTTCTCTTGGAGTACTAAGACGTGTCGTCTTCCGAGTCACAGCTCATCGTGACACGCTGGCCAAAATGTGTGCTGTCTTCCCTGCTTAGTCTACATGTTATTTATTCATTTAAAACTTTTATCTTGTTTCTTACACACATATAGACACACTCACCTCCAAACACAAAGGAAAGCTGAAATAATTCTACTTCACAGTTTTAATATAGTGTCTGTAATGAAATTATGAAAAAGTTCTTTTGTCTGGGTTACTGAAGTCCATGTAAATGTGTAACCCTATTTGTTTACTTTTGTTCTTCTAGTGTTCCAATACTAAGTAGCAAAGGACATAATGTATTGTTTTTACCATCAAATTTTTGAAATGAAAGTTTATGAGAAATTACTGAGAATAAGGATTTTTTTCCTTTGAAGTTACTAAAATAGATTATAAACAATTCTTGGTAATTGATTCTTGTATGTAGAACTCTAAATTGAGTGTTTCACCGAATTATACATAATAGTGTGGGGTTTTTTTTGAAAGTAAATGTAGTTTTGCTTCTGCTTTTGAATTCTAGTAAATTATGATTTCACTAAAAACTTCTCACTAACATTTTCAACATGCTTTATTGAATGTTGTGTGTAGTGTTCAAATGGAGATAGATGTCATGACACAGATACCTGGGGCTGCTGACTGACGACGTGTTCTATTCAGTCTTATTTCAGAATCTCAGGTTATGTTGTATTTATGTATTTGAATGTTAATCCCTTAGGAAGTTTGATAAGTAAAGTGAAAGGAGAGATACCCACAAACTTGTAATAATTTAGCATAGGGTTCTTTTATTGTATATCATTTTTTTAAGATAATCTGTTTTATTGAAGTATGAATTACTTGAAATAAAATGTACCAATTCTAGGGGCACCCAAATGGCTCAGAGTGAGGAGCTTGCGATTCTTGATCTCAGGGTTGTGAATTTGAACCCCATGTTAGATGTAGAGATTATTTAGTAAAATAACACCTTAAAAAAAATGTACCAATTCTAAGTATAAAATTGCTGAGTGTTGACATTTAGATCATGATCACAGCAGTGATCTCTAGAGTGTGTTCATCACTTAAAAAGCTTTCTTGTGCTCATTTGTAGTCAATCCCTTCCCCTACTCCTCCCCTTAAACAGCTATTTCCTTGCTCTTACTATAGCTTTTCCTCTTCTAAAATGTCTTCTGGGACATCTGACTGGCTCAGTTGGAAGAGCATATGACTCTTGAGCTCGCAGTCATGAGTTTGAGCCACATGTTGGTGTAGATATTACTTAAATAAAACTTAAAAAAAAAAAAGATGTCTTCTAAATGGAATCCTACTATAGGTGGTCTGTTGTATTTGGCTTCTTTCACTTAGCATAATACTTTGAGGTTCACCGTGTTACGTGGTTCAGTAGTGTTTGATTGCTGAGTATTCGTTCCCCCTGCCTGAGCGGCTTTGCATTTATCTAATGCCTGGTGGTTTTGAGCATCTTTCCTGGTGCTTTTTAGTCACTTTTTTTTTTTTTTTTTTTTTTGGTGGTGAGGTGTTATTCAGGTCTTTTCACCATATTTTTATCAGATGTCTTCTTACTGAGTTATAGACTTCTTTACATATTCCTGGTATAAGGTCTTTCATCTGATAAGTGTTTTATAAGTATTTTATCCCATTCTATGACTAGCCTTTTTTTAACAGTTTGTTTTGATGAACGAAAGTTTTTATTTGAAGTTTTATTTATCCATTTGTATTCTTTTGTGGGGTTTGTACTTACTTTGTGAATTAAGAACTATTATCTTACTCCAGAGCATAGACTTTCTCAAACTATGTTGTCTTCTAGAAATTTTTTAGTTGTTATGTTTTACATTAAGACCTTCGATGCATTCTGACTTAATTTTTGTATATGTTGCAAGATGTGGATTTAGGTATTGTGGTATAATAAAATATGTATTTGGTCTTTGCCCCAGATTCCTGGCCCAGAACTCCTAAAACCCAGGGAATTTCCTGAGTGATAAGAGTGCCTTTTGTATACTAAAGAGTTGACTCAAGGCTGGGGTTCCAGGGGTCCTTAGATAGCTTTAGGGTGGGGACTGGTTGCCAGAAGAATCAGTCATGGGATTAAAGGGTTAGAACTTTCAGTCCCACTCCCCCAGTCTCTGAGGAGGGGAGAAGAGCTGGAGATTGAGTTCAGTCACCAAAGGATTTGGTGCCTATGTGATGAAAACTCTATAAAAACCCATAAACAGTGGGGAGTTTCTAGGTTGGTGAACACATCAGTATTTTGGGAAGGTGCTGTGCCCGGAGAAGGCATGGAAGCTCCATGTCCCCCCTCCCTCGTACCTTGCTCTATATATCTCTTCAATTTGGCTGTTCCTGCCTGAGTCTTACCCTTTTAATAAACTGGTAAATGTAAATACAGTGTTTTCCCAGGTTCTGTGAGTCATTCTAATGAATTATTGAAGCTGATGAGGAGTTTGTTGAAACCCTTGAGTTTATAGCTGGTCGGTTAGAAATGTGGGTGCCTCCTGGGGCTAGTGACTGGCATCTGAAGTGAAAGCAGGCTCATGGGCCCGAGCCTTTAATCTGTAGGGTCTGTGCTAACTTTGGGAGTTAGCATCAGGATTGGAATTAAATTGTTGGATGCCCTTTTGGTGTGGAATTGGAGAATTGGTGTGGAACCCTGTGTCCCTCCGCCTGCCCCCAATTGGTATCAGGAGTAGGATTTGCTAGATTGACTCACAGACTCAGGAAAGTGCTTTACTTACTATTACTGGTTTATTATAAAGGATAGAATCCAGGAACAGCCAAATGGTAGAGTGCCTAGGGCAAGAGTAGGGTGGAGGGTGAACACATGTGTTCAACAACCTGAAAGCTCCCTTGAACCTCATTGTTCATGGGTTTTTATGGAGGTTCTGTTACATAGCCATGATTGATTAAACATTGGCCTTTGGTGATTGAACTCAATCTCTGGCCCCATCCTGCCCCCAGAGGTTGAGCGGTGGGGCTGAAAATTCCAGCCCTCTATCCGTGGCTTGGTCTTTCTGGTGAGGAGCCTCTGTTCTGAAACGATTCAGAGGCCCTCCAAAGTCACCTCATTAGCATAAACTTAGGGATGGTTGAGAGGGGCTCGTTATGAATAAAAATAGAAAGCACTTCTATCAGGATAGTTCAAGGATTTTTAAAGCTCTGTGCCAGGATCCTGTGAAAAGGACAAATATATTTTGTATTATACCGTAAGTTTTTAAAAAAAAATTTTTTTGCATATGCATATCTAATTTTTCTAGCTCCATTTATTGAAAAGATTAACTTTTCCTCCATTGAATTATCTTAGGACTTTCTAAAAAATCAGTTGACCGTATATGTTGTTATACCCAGGCTGTCTATGCTGTTCAGTCTCAATTACTGTGTACACATCTTGGACATATTTAGTTAAATTTATTCCTAAGTATTTCATAATTTTTTGATGCTACTATAAATGGCATTTTCTAATTTGGACTTTTGATTTTCTATTGCTAGCATGTGGAAATACAATTGATTTTCATATATTGACCATATATCCTACATTATTATATTATTATACTATTATACCCTTATTAAACTCACTTTTTAGTTCTGGGAATCTTTTTTTTTTTTTGTAGATTCCTTGGGATTTTTCTTTGTAGGTAGTCATCTGTAGCCAGTTTTACTTCTTCCTTTTTAGTATGTTGGCCTTTTATTGTTTCTTATTATATCAGTTGGGATCTTCATTACAGTGTGGAACAAAGCTGATGAGAATGTCCATCCCAGCCTTCTCTCAGCAGAAGAGGGAAGGCATTCAGTCTTTCACCAATAAGTATACTGTTCGCTGTGGTTTTCTCAGAAATGTGTTTTTATTAGGTAGAAAAAGGTTCTATTCCTAGTTTGCTGAGGATTTTTTTTTATCACGAATAGGTGTTGAATTTTGTCAGATTTCTTTCTTTTGTGTCTCTTAAGATGATCATATCTTTTTTTTTTTTTCCCAGTCTCTTAAAAATGGTAATTATCAATTGATTTTCAGCTGTTAAGTAACCTTGTATTCCTGTAATGTAATTCCTGTATTCCTTCTTGGTCATGATGTGTTACTCTTTTTACATATTGCTAGATTTGATATGTTAACATTTGGTGGAGGGATTTTGCAGCTGTGTTCATGAGGGAAATTGAGGTGTAGTTATCTTGTAAGGTCTGTGTCTGGTTTTGGTGTCAGGGCATTGCCGGTCTCATGAAATGAATCGGAAGGTGTTCCAATTTTGTTTCTTCTGTTTTGCTGAAGAGGTTGTAAAGAATTGGTATTATTTCTTCTGTAGTTGTTTGGTAAAATTCACCAGCAAAGCCATCTGGGTCCAGTTTTCTCTGGGGGAAGATTTTTAACTGAATTTAATCTCTTTAGTAGATATAGGACTATTCAAGTTACCCATTTCTTCTTAAGTTTGGGTAATTTGTGTCTTTTAAGGAAACTATCTGTTTTATCTAAGTTTTCAAATTTATTGGCATAAAGTTCATAATCCCTTATCTTTTTAATATCAACTGAATTTCTAGAGATATCTTTCATTTTTGGTATTGATAATTTGTGTCTTTTTCTTAAATTCTGGTAAAACATTTATTACTTTTCTTGATCTTTTCAAAGAACTGGCTTTTGGTTGCATTGGTTCATTTTTTCTTTCCTCTGTTTGCTTTAGTATTTATTCGTTATTTTCTAGATTCTTAAGGTGGAAGCTTAGATCATTGATTTTAAACCTTTTTTCTTTCCTAATAGAAGCTTTTAATATTATAATTAATTTTAATTTTTTCATTTGGACATGCCAGAGATACCATTAAAAAGAACTCAGAGTACTCCTGGCCTTTCTGAGGAAGTAATAATTATTGGATGTTGCTAATTCATTTCTAACCCTATTTCCATTAAAAAAACTCCTCAAGTAAGGGGCGCCCGGGTGGCTCAGTCGGTTGAACCTCTGACTCTTGATTTTGGCTCGGGTAGTGTTCTCAGGGTTCTGGGATTGAGCCCTGTGTTGGGCTCTGCACTCAGTGGGGAGTCTGCTGGAGAGCGCTCTCTCTCCCTCTCCCCCTGCTCTCTCTTTCTCTCTCTCTAAAATAAATAAATCTTTAAAAAAATATTTCCTAAGTAAATATTTTATGCTCTATAGATATTATTTTCTTTTTAAGAAATAGGAAGTACATATTAGTGTAATCTGCAGATTTATCCCTGTGTCACCCTTGCCCCACTATAACATGTTCCCCTGCAAAGCAGCCCAGTTGATCAGCATGAAGGATCACCTCACTCCCCTACTTCGGCTAATCCTCAGAAATAAAGTGTGTGGTGGATGAATACTGGCCCCCCCAAACTTGTCCATATCCTAATCCCCAGAACCTATAACTATGTGACTTTATATGGCACAAGGGATGTCATACTTATTAAAGTATCTCGAGCTGGGGAGATTATCCTGGATTATTTGGTGGGCCCAGCATAAAGACAGGGTGTGTATAAAAGGAAGGCAGGAGGACTGGAATCTCGGAGGCGAGAGGACGATGGGAAGGACCTAGTGGTGTAGGGAAGTGGCCGCGAGCCAGGGCCTGTGGACAGCCCCAAGGAGTTGGGGAAGGCATGGCACCTGACCATCTCAGCAGCCTCCAGTTTATACTTCTGACCTAGAACTGGAGGCTGGTCCCACTAAGCTGGCACTGGTTTATAGGAGACTGATACCAAGTGTGTAAGGTCTTAGCGCTGTGGCCACCTCTCCTCTCCTGCCCTGTCTCCCACCTTCCTCCCCCCGCTGCTATCTGCTAGACCGAGCTCATTCTCCTCTCACACTCACTGTTCCCTTAGCTTGGGACGACCTCTGCACAAACGTTATCTCCTTAGAGAGCTGTTCCCTTGTCATTTTAGCCCTGCTCCCCTCACCCTCCCCGACAGTTTCCTATTTTAGCTTCTTCTTGGCACTTTTCAGTTCCGGAATTTATTTTTTTACTTGTGATTTTGTGATCAGTCTGCTTCTGCTTCTCCTGCAGATCTGCTGATTCCCTGGAATTAGGGCAGGGGCCCATTATCAGAACAGTGCCTGGACCATCCAAGGTACTGAACAAACAGTTCATGGGAGGAGGAATTGAAAGGTTTTGGTTGTTGAGGAAGTAACATTGGCAGCGTATTGTGGTTACATGAAGTAAGCTTGTACTTTGATACATTGCACGTGTAGGTGGCTTGTGGGTGAAGAAGAGTGACTTGTTCAAGTTCTGTCTCCTCATCCTCCCTTATTAAATGGACCCTTCTAAACTGCAGGCATGTCTCAGAGGAGCAGAGCTATGTCTTTTGGGGAGATGAGAGAATGGGCCCCTCCAGAGGTGGGCAGCTCAGCCGGAGGCGGCTGGCCTGGGCTCCTATCTCTCAAGGCCCCTCGCCAGGCCTCCAGTGAGGTCATGTTGCCTTCAGCAGGGAGGAGGGCACTGGAGGCCAGAGGAGCTCCTGCATACGTTATTACAGGAGACCAGGGGGTGTAATTCAGCCTGTGACCCTGGGTGAGGTTCCGTGTAGCTCCAGGGGCTAGAAGGGCAGAGCTTAAAAATTTAGGAACAAATAGAAGGTTTATCAGTCTGCTCCTGGCAGTTGAGATTTAGCAGCACAGCTTGCTTTCTGAGGGGTTCCCTTGGGAACCAGAGTTAGTCTAGACTAAGGTTCAGCAAACTTTTTCAGTAAAGGGCCAGATATTTTAGGCTTTCTGGGCCTCTTACAGTCTTTGTCATGTATCTGTCATCTGTCTGTCTGTCTGTCTATCTATCTATCTTTCTATCTCATGTATTTTTATAAGGCTTTAGAACACAAGAACGACCAATTGTAGCTGGGTGCAGACCGGCCTGCAGCCTGTACTGTGCCCACCCCGGTCCAGACTTGATTTCTTTTTCCCCTTTGCTGGGCCACGTGTGTTCCTGGGACCCAGCCTCTCAGCCTGCAGCTGGAGAAGCCAGGCTGAGTTCTGCTGAGCCCCACAGAAAGATGCTAGACGCTGGTCCATGGAGACTGCGCCTCTGAACATAGAGGGACAGTGCCCTTTTTTCTTGTGCGAGTGGCGAATGGCCTGCAGAAAGCCCTGCAGCTCACAGTTGTACACGTGGGTGCTGAGAGTGGCTTCGGGGCCCCGGCACCTGGCATCTGACGGTTCTGTTCCTGGGCCTCATTAGAATATCCATTCGAGTAACTTAGGACCTTCAGGGCAAAATAAAAGTTTGAGACATGGACGTAGTATTTTCACATTCTCTAAAATAAAAGAAAAGGCCACATGATTAATAAATTAAGTACCAGTATGATGTATTCATTAAAACATTTCTGAAAATACCATATACTTTGAGTTGTTTTCTCTTTCTCACTATAAACTTTTGGTGATTTTCTTCTCTTGAATTGTATGAAATATCTGTGCTTGGGTTCAAAGCCGACGGTCAAGAAAGAATTCTTGAGACGTCTTTGGTGCAAAAACGTGGTTTTATTAAAGCACAGGGACGGGACCCATGGGCAGAAAGAACTGCAATGGGGTCAGGAGAAGTGGCCCATTATATACTTTCAAGTTGGGAGGGGTTTAGGGTAGGGTAAGTCTCTAAGGAATTTTGGAAGTGAGGTTTCCAGGACCTTGGGGGGGCTAGCTATTGTTGGGAAAAGGTCATTTATTACCATCTAATAAAACTGGAGTCATGAGACCCTTCAGATAGATGTATATCGGTGGGCCATATGCTTGGGGGATGATTGCCAACATGTATCTTGGGGGTGGGGTAGAGATAAAGGAAGTTTCCAAAGGAATTTTTTTTTTTTAAAGATTTTATTTATTCATTCGAGACAGAGATAGAGAGAGAGAGAGAGAGAGCGAGCATGAGCAGGGAGAGAGGGAGAGGGAGAAGCAGGCTCCCCGCTGAGCCAGGAGCCTGATGTGGGGCCTGATCCCAGGACCCCGGGATCATGACCTGAGCCGAAGGCAGACGCTTAACCATCTGAGCCACCCAGGCGCCCCTCCAAAGGAATTTTTATATGTTAAAGTAGACTTACAGGATCCTGGGGGAGGTGGGGTTGGGCTAAGATTGCCACTTGCCCTTAGCAAAGTGTCAACCTCAAGGCAGTGAGTCCCTAGAGGAAGGTCACTCTGCCTGTTTGAAGGACTTGTCAACGGGCTGTAGGTAGTAAGGAAATTTAATGATTTCTCTTCTGCTTTTGTTTCCCACATCAGTTGTGTTTGTGACAGACCACCCCTACTTGGTGTTTTTCTTAAAGTGTTGTTTTGCTCCAGCAGGAACATGCCCCTGGAGGATCTGCCTGACCCTTTTGAGGCTTATTTTTAAAGCTTCTGATATCTTTACTGAGTGCCCAGGGTGTTCTGTACATTTTCTCAGTTCCTGCTGATCATAGGGTGAACACCAGAATTGTTCACACCGTAGCTCCCTGTTGATGTTCTTTCTTTGATCACTGCCTGTGAGTGGGCATTTCAGCTTAAAGCTTAAGGGAACCCGGTGCAGATTATGGGAGCTCTTTCTCTGAGTGACTCTTCTCTGGTTTCCTGTTCCGCAAATTCCAGCCACCTAGCCTCCCTGCTTGCTCTGTTTAGGCCCCCCTGCCTTGCACCCCATCCTGGAAAGCACCCTTAGAAAGAAAGGTGGAGCAGTCATCGGGCTTCCCACTCAGTCTGTCACTACCCGTTGATCAGCATCTGAAAGAAGTTTCCAGTGTTTGAAGGAAAAAGGCTAGTCCAGTACACTTACTCCATCATAGTCATAGCTGGAAGTTTTCAGTTCCCTTTGGTGGGGAATGGTGTTTAAGAACCAAGATCTGGGTGCTAACCATGCTCATTGTCACTTGGTGTCCTTGTCTCTAGGCACTTTTAATGGATAGAGCTAAGAGCTATTTAGATAAATGAACTACATTGCATTATATACGTGTGTATATATATATATGCACATGCACACACTCCTATCAGTATCTGTATTATGTATCGAAAGCCATGAGTTCATGTTGACAGCTCCATTTCCAGTTCCTCACCATAGGATTCACTCTCCTCTTTCATTTTTTTTTTTTTTTAAGATTTTATTTATTTATTTATTTGTCAGAGAGAGAGAGAGCGCACAAGCAGGGAGAGCGGCAGAGGGAGAGAGGGAGAAACAGACTCCCTGCTGAGCAGAGCCCAGTGAGGGACTTGATCCCAGGACCCTGGGATCATGACCTGAGCTGAAGGTAGACACTTAACTGACTGAGCCACCCAGGTGTCCCTCCTCTCCCATTCTATACTTGTATTATCTGAAATATATTTATTCATTTGCTCAATTCTATAATATGCAGAAAATAGTTTCAGAATTGCTGAATTGATACCATTGTGATAAACACACTTTCTAACTAGGCTTCAAGATTTACTTAGAGTATTTATGTCTTTACACTGAGGGTACAGAGTAAAAACACTATATTGAAAGTTATTTATGTCATTTCTTGTTCAGTGTAATTATGTTTTATTCATACGAAATGAAGTTAGGTTTCCTCGCTTTTGTTTTTTTTACTTTGAATGTATGAAATATCAATATGGTTTCAAAAGTCAAAACTATACACAGAAGTGTCACTACCCACTTCCTCCCTCCAGTCCCTTCCATCTGATTCCCACTCTTGAGGGCATTAATGAATCTCATTAGTTCCTAGTTTATCTATCATGTTTCTTTCTTTCTTTTTTTTTTTAAGATTTTATTTATTTATTTGACAGAGACACAGCGAGAGAGGGAACACAAGCAGGGGGAGCAGGAGAGGGAGAAGCAGGCTTCCTGCCTAGCAGGGAGTCCAATGCGGGGCTCGATCCCAGGACCCTGAGATCATGACCTGAGCCGAAGGCAGACGCTTAACGACTGAGCCACCCAGGCGCCCCCATCATGTTTCTTTTTTGCAAAATTAAGGATATGCTTGTGTACCTATTTCCATTCTTTCTTATGCAGGTAGCATTTTGTATATATTCTTTGTACTTTTTTCAGTTAATAGTATATCCTAGAAATGAGTTCATAGAAATGTGATGATAGCTTATAGAATTATATGAGGGGTTAATGAGCCTTTCTGAAGATGGAGATCTTACCACAGTGGGCATGCTGTGATGGAACCGATCTTGATTCTGCAGGGGAGAGAAAAATGGCACCACCTTAGGAGAGAAGACTTCCAGTACGCCAGAGAGCCTGGGATGCTGGATAGAAGGAAAGTTTTGGGTTTGGGGTAAAAGGACACTTTACTCTGAGGAAAAATGAAGCTCTGTTTATTAGAGCCTTGAATGCTGATAAAATCCTATGGCAGAGCAGTCCTTTTTATTAAATGGAGAGTTACTATAAATGACCTTGAGGAAAATGTACTGTATAATTAAAAAAAATTTTAAATACTTAGTGTTTTTAGAGCAGTTTTAGGTTCATAGCAAAATTGAGGGGGGCAGTTCAGAGATTTCCTGTATACCCCCTGCCTTCATACACATGTAGCCTCCCTCATTAGCAACATCTTCCACCAGAGTGGTACTTGTGTTAGTCTGATGAACCTACACTGACATGTCCTACTCACGCAAAGTCTGTAATTTGCGTTATGGTTCACTCTTGGTGTTATGCGTTCTATGGGTTTGGACAAATGTATAATGACATGTATCTACCATTACAGTATCATGCAGAATAGTTTTGCTGCCCTAAAAATCCTCTATACCTCACCTATCATCCGTTCCTCACAAACCCCTGGCAACCACTGATCTTTTCCACTGTGTCCATAGTTTTACCTTTTCCAGAATCAGCAATTATACCTAGAATGATACAAGAATCATACACTGTGGAGCCTTTTCAGATTAGCTTCTTTCATTTAATAATATGCATTTAAGATTCCGCCATGTCTTTCCATGGCATGATAGCTCATTTATTTTTATTGCTGAATAATATTCCACTTTATAGATGTAGCACAGTTCATTCATTCACTTACTGAAAGACATCTTGGTGGCTCTGTAGTGTTGGCAATTATGAATAAAGCTGCCATAAACGTCTGTATACAGATTTTTAAGCAGACATAAGTTTTCGACTCCTTTGGGTAAATACCAAGGATTGCTGGATTGTGTGTTAAGAGTATGTTTAGTTTTAGTTTTATAAGAGTTTTATAAGAACATGCGAAACTCTCTTCTAGAGAAGGTATATCATTTTGCATTCCTACCAGCAATGAGTGAGAGATTCTTTTGTTCTCTGTATTTTTGCTAGCATTTGATGGTGTCAGTGTTTCAGATTTTGGCCTTTCTAATAGGTGTATAGTGGTATTTCCTTGTTTTAATTTGCATTTCCGTGACGACATATGATGTGGAGCATCATGTGTTTATCTCCAATCTGTATATCTTTGGTAAAGTGTCTGTTAAGGTCTTTGGCCCAGTTTTTTTTTTTTTTTTTTAAGTAGGCTCCATGCCCAACATGGTGCCTAATGTGGGGCTTGAACTCACGACCCTGAGATCAAGACCTGAGCTGAGATCAGAAGTTGGAAGCTTAACCAACTGAGCCACACAGGCACCCCATTTGGCCCAGTTTTTAATTGAGTTGCTTGTTTACTTGTTGAGTTTTAAGAGTTCTTTGTATATTTTAGATAACAGTCCTTTATCAGATATGTCTTTTGCAAATATTTTTTCCCATTTATGGCTTGCCTTTTCATTTTCTTGACATTATCTTTTGCAGAACAGAAGTTCTTCATTTTAATGAAGTCCAGCTTATCCATTATGTCTTTCATGGATCATGACTTTGATGTTAGAGATGTACCTTGGATCTATAGACTAAGTTGGGAAGAACTGACATCTTGACAATATTGAGTCTTCCTATCCGTGAACATGGACTATCTCTCCACCTATGTAGTTTCTTCTTTGATTTTGTTCATCAGTTTTGTAGTGTTCTTCTTATGGATCTTATACATATTTTGTTAGATTTATACCTAAGTATTTCATTTTTGGGGGTGCGAATGTAAGTGACATTGTGTTTTTATTTTCAAATCCCATTTGTTCCTTGTTGGTATATTGAAAGCAGTTGACCTTTATATATTAACTTGCATCTTGCAATCTTGGTATAATTGCTGATTCTAGGAAATTTTTTTTGACTCTTTTGGATTTTCTACATAGTAGGCAGTCATGTCATCTGTAAAAAAAAATGACCGTTTTATGTCTTCCTTCCCAGTCTGTATTACTTTTTACTTCCTTTTCTTGCCTTATTGCATTCGTAAGGACTTCTAGTATGAGATTGGAAAGGTGTGGTGAGAGGGATATCCTTGCCTTTTGCTTGATCATAGTGGGAAAACTTTGAGTTTCTCACCATTATTTATATTAGCTGTAGACATTTTATAGATATTCTTTATCAAGTTGAGAAAGTACCCCTCTATTCCTAGTTTATCAAGAATGCATACATGAATGGGTATTGAATTTTGTTATATGCTTTTTCTACATCTATTAATATGGTCATGTGATATTTTTTCTTTTTTAGCTGCTGATGTGGTGGATTACTTTGATTGATGTTTGAATGCTGAACAGCCTTGCGTACCGGGGATAAATCCCACTTAGTTATGGTGTATAATTTACTTTTATTTATTTATTTATTTTATTTTTTTTTTTTTTAAGATTTTATTTATTTGCGAGAGAGAGAATGAGAGACAGAGAGCATGAGAGGGAGGAGGGTCAGAGGGAGAAGCAGACTCCCTGCCGAGCAGGGAGCCCGATGTGGGACTCGATCCCGGGACTCCAGGATCATGACCTGAGCCGAAGGCAGTCGCTTAACCAACTGAGCCACCCAGGCGCCCCTATAATTTACTTTTAAAAAAGAAGATGAAAACTCATGTTCTCTTGCAATTACTGTGTGGGTTCATTGAACCTTTTTTATGAATCTCAGATGCATTGTGGGTTCTTTTTCATATCACTATTTATATTAGTAATTTCATCATCTAGGAATGGATTTATTATACTTACCACTTATTCCCAGCTATGCTAAGGAAGACTACAGTACAGAAATGAAGAATGGTGGAACTGTCCAGAAAGATGATGCAATAGTCAGATCATTGCTTTTTTATTGCATTGCCTCAAGAATTGCATCGTCTTTTAAAAATTTAAATGAAATCTGGAGGCACCATCTTTGTAGTCTTTCTTTTAGCTTTTATTGAACACACTTAAGAATCTAGAATTTTTAATTTTCTGCCTCTAATGACCAGGAGTAGAAAGTTGACAGAGGAAGATACTTCATAGTTATCAGATGAATGAAATAATCATCAAGAGAGACAGCAGGACTCCAGGCTCTAATCATGAAGGTGAAGTTGATCCTATAAGGGAAATCGTGGACTGTGAGTTGTCAGGTGACAATATCCTGGATGAGTTTTCTCAAAATCAGGAATTGATGAGTGAGCACTTTATTTCTGTGATTTATATAAAGGAAATGTGGAATTTGCACTCAGTTAGTCACTTGGTAGGAAGGACTTCCTTATGCAGTGGTTTGTGACAAGCACTTGGACATTCCATTTTGCTAAAAGGATGTGTGTCATTATTGTACTTCATGTCATGTTTGTGCATGATCATTTACTTGGTATAGCTTGTATGGGGAAAGTGCTGAACGTTAGTATGTACAGAGAGGTGATAGGAAGGGAAATGAAAACAGATCATTGGCTTTGTCATTCTAAGGTTCATGGATCTGAAAGTGAAAGGATTTTACAATCGGTACAAAGAATATGACTTAACAAAATTGTGAGCTGTCAAAATTTTCAAAAGCACTGCATTTCTACAATGCAAGTTCAAGAAGAACTACAAGTAATGATCATCTATTAGAGATATATTTGAAATCTCGTATCAGTTTTTATAAAACTATATGTTCCAGGTTCATACATGTCAGTTGATGGACAGTTTTGTTCAAATGATGTACGCCTTTTCATGTGTGTTTGTGTGGGTGTATGTGAGTATATATCCATATATATGTATGTCTTTGTAGTGTGTGTGTATGTCCACATATATGCACATACCAGGAAAATATAAAAATATGGGTTTGGTATATTTACATTTTGACTAAAATGTTGTATTTGCTTTTTCATTTTTCTTTTATTTTTCTGTAAATTATTTATAAAATGACCCAAATATTAAATAAAATACAAAGGGTTTATCAGCCTCAGCTGATAAAGGGTGTTGATTATTTCTCTTGGTCTACTGAGGGTTAAGGTAATGTACCTGAGTGGGTCATTGCCCTCAGCAGTTGACGATTATGCATTCCTTTCAAGAACACATGGAATATTCATGAAAATTAACCATCTGCTTGGCTGTAAAACCTCTACAGATTTGAAAGGCTGTGTTCTGTGACTGCAAGCAGTTAAGATAGAAGTCATTTACAAAAAGGTAATTAGAAGAAGTCTTCATACATTGGGAAATTTAAAATAACTTCGAAATAACTTATAGCTCAACAAAGGAATCTTAATGTAAATTAGAGCATGTTCAGAATTACATTCTAACAAAATACTTTAAATGTTGTGTAATATACTTATGATTGTACTTGAGGAAAGAATAAAGGCTTGAAATGAATAAACTGAGAATCCAGCTTAAAAAATGGCACAGATAGCTACAGGCTAAACCTAAATAGGCCAGAAGGAAGGGAACGAAGGTGAGTATACACTTACGACGCAGAAAACACACAGTAAGTAGGGAGGAGAATAAAGCCCAAAGCTGGTTCTCTGAAAAGTCCAATGGTTGAACTTCTGGCAAGATTAAATCAAGGGTGAAAAAACAATATTCAGATTGAAAAAAGAGGCCATAGATATCAATTCCATAGACATTAAACTGGTAAGATAATGTTTGCCAATAATTGATGCCAATGAATTTGAAATTTTTAGGTGAAATAGATAAATTATTGCAAAATAAAACTTAACCAAAACTGACTTAAGAAATAGAAAATTGACTAATCGCAGAACAGTGAATATACCTGGCCAGATGATTGCAGAAAGGCATTCTGCACAGAAATGTATGGAACAGATCATTCCAATCTCATATACGTTCTTTGAGAAAATAACAGAGACCCTTACCCAGCTCCTTTTGTGAGGCGAGGCTAACCTGGATACCCACACCACACGAGAGCAGTGCGGGAAAGGAAAAGAAGCCTAGTCTCCGGGTCTAGAGGGACACCTCTCCAGGACAGTGGGAGGATCCCTCTGGTGCTGTGGATAGAACTACCTGGAAATCCTTGTTATCTTGAGCTGATGTTTGGGTTGAATGGGAGGAATAAAAGCCCTTTTGGGGTGGGAACGAGAAAGACCAAGGTGTTTGGATTGACAGCACGTGTATGGACGCAGAACCATTCAGAAATGTCGACTTTGATAACTAAACAGTCACGCTCTACAAATTGTGAGGCATTTCATCTTCTGTGGAGCAAAAGGCAGTTAAGGCTGCCATTTCTTATCCAGTAGATGGGCAGAACTTAGCAAGTGTGGCAGGGCCAGGCACAGGTGCGGTGCACTGCTTCTGGCAGCGTGTGGAGGTCAGAATACTTTGGAAAACAATTTGGTACGAACCTTTAGAGACTGCCGTCTCCATCCCTATGATCCGGCCACTGTACTCCAAGGAGAATGACTTAACACAACGGTCTGCTAGACTGAGGTGGGGAGATTTCTAGGCATTCAGGGGGAATAGCTAGTTTTCAAAGCATCTAGTTGGTACACAGCTTACGTACGTAGGTGCTCTTTCATGAGACTTTTCCAACTGGTCTGTGGGTGACAGTTACTCCCACCATCTTCCCTGTCATGGCTGTCCTTGCATTTCACGAGTCAGTCTTGATCTTCCTTGCTTCCAAAAGCTGCTGAATTGCCAAAAAGGTTTTTTTTTTTTTTTTTTTTTAAATACGAATGTTAAGAATTTCAAATGGGATCCTATTCTTATTCTGGCAGTTTCCAGTTCTTTGCTTAATAAAGTTCATATGGAATTGTTAAATGCTTCTTGATTACTATATGATTTTTCAAGAGTTTGCTCCAAAGGAGCTGGAAAAATTGGGTGACGTTGCCAAAGTAGAACTCCTTTGTTTATGTGAGAAAGTTTCTCCATGTGACTAAAATTGATAATGAACCCTGCCTTATTCTAGCAATAAATGATTTGCATACATAGATATATGAGCTAATGAATGGACGGAGGGGAGATGGTCCCAGGGATCTCATTGAGATACATTTCCAATACAAGTTTACTTTTAATATCTAATAGTTATCAGATGTGCATTCCATTTATGCTTCATTCGGTTGTGCACCAATTAATACTTGTAATGAAGTCAGTCCAGAGGAAAACTTTTTTTTTTTTTTTAAGATTTTATTTATTTATTTGACAGAGAGAGACACAGCGAGAGAGGGAACACAAGCAGGGGGAGTGGGAGAGGGAGAAGCAGGCTTCCCGCTGAGCAGGGAGCCCGATGTGGGACTTGATCCCAGGACCCTGGGATCATGACCTGAGCCGAAGGCAGACGCTTAATGACTGAGCCACCCAGGCACCCCCAGAGGAAAACTTTTAAACTTAGTGCTTTATCATAGTTACAGGAAATTTAATAAAAATTAATTAAATCCGTATACATATTTCATTGCAAAGAAATACGACAGGAATCAGTAGAAGTTTTCTATGCATAAATACCGAGTACATCAGAAAAAACAGTTATAGGAAAGTGAAGTAGAAATACCAGTTCATACAGGACAGAAATGATGTAATATTTCTTATTGTTAAGCAAGGATTTTTTCGTATGTTTTAGACGTGGGTGACTTTGTGAATCAGATCACTGTGGTTGCACTGGATACGCGGACAGTGAGCTAAGTTGTTGTGTAAGATGCTACTGTTTACGAGTGCACTGCAATCTTTGCAATTGTTTAAACTTAAGTGACGAAAATTTTTAAATGTCATATAAAAATTTTCAGGACAGCCTATTTTTCAAAATTCTTTTTAGCAGTATTGGGAACAAAAAAGGTTGAAGACCATTGGCTTAAAGCAGTAGATCTCAAGAGGGATGGTAATACTCATTGGGGAGCATATTGGAATTCTGGGGGAGTTCTTTGGTTGGCACAGTGATTGAAGGGCTTTATGGTCCTTTGGTTACTGGGGGCCAAGGAAGCTAGACATCCTGCAATGTATAACAAAGAATATTACTGTTTCTCATAACTTTTCTAAAGTGCTGCTGGACTAGTCCACTGCAAATATGAATGAGAAGAAATTTAACGCATAGTAATCTTGAGACATATTTAAAAGAAGGAATTTATATAAAACACTAAGTCCAGGAATTTTAGGAGAGGGCCATTTTAGTGGGCAATATTTAAGTGAAATAGATATTTTCTCAAAATTGTTAAATAATAACTCCATGCATCGTCTATTTGGTGTATTAAATATCGAACTATATATTTAGATGGAAAGAGTTTGCAGTAGGGCAGGAACTGCAAAAGCAATATAAGTGATGAAAAATATGTAACCTAGAACCAAATACTAAATTTTCAGTAACATGAAAAGCAGATCTTACTGAATTTCATTCTACTTTCTCAGACACCAGCATGATCGCACTATTTAATACTGTAACGTGGTCCACACCCTTACCACCCCCCTACCCCTCTAGCACTTTCCTGTTCCTTTTTCACCCCAAACATTTACCACTTCCTTTGTTGGTTATTTATTAATTTTTGTATTGTCTTTTTGTCTCCCTTGCTTAAAAGACACAGTGTAAGAGGAGAGGGTGGGAGGCAGAAAGAACAGCCCTTTTGAGGAGTTTGGGTTTAACAAAGAGGAGAGAAATCGGTGGTAGCTAGAGGGGGTAGAGCATATGGAGTCAGGAATTTTTTTTAAACAAACTTCTTAGTTGAGTTATACGTATAGAAAATTGTACAAATCTTAAGTGTATAAGACACTTCTGTGAAATGAACTGGTCTGTGCAGTGAGCACCCGATCTTAGAAACGAACATGACCATTACCAGCATATCACAGCCCATCCCTGATGCTCTTCCTGTCATTAATCATCCCTCAGCCAAACCTCCTGGGGGTTATTCTGATTTTGATCACCAAATCTAATTTTGCTTATTTTCAAACCTTATGTAACTGGAACTATCCAGCATGTACTCTTTCAAGGTTGACTTCTACTCAGCCGTGTCTGTGGGATTTGGTTTATACTGTTCATCTAGGAGTAGTATAGTCATATTCCTTGTGGGAATAGTTCACAATTTATCCATTCTATTGTTGGTGGATGTTCGGGGTGTTGCCAGGTTTTAGATGTTCTGAATAATGCTTCTGTGAATATGCTTTTATTGTACATATCATGTATTTCAGATATGGGTGTTTGCACTTGGGGTGGAATTACTTTCCCAAGATGATTTTTTTTTTTTAAGATTTTGTTTATTTGACAGAGAGACAGTGAGAGAGGGAACACAAGCAGGGGGAGTGGGAGAGGGAGAAGCAGGCTTCCTGCTGAGCAGGGAGCCTGATGTGGGACTCGACCCCAGGACCCTGGGATCATGACCTGAGCCGAAGGCGGATGCTTAATGACTGAGCCCCCCCAGGCGCCCCCCAAAGTGATTTTTACCAATTTTTACTGCCAACAGCATTAAGTCAGAGTTCCCATTGCTCTGTATTTCCACCAACACTTGATCTGTGTATTGCTTATAAAGCTACGTTTTTAATTTGTATTTGCTTGATGAGTAATCGTGTTGTGTTCCTTTTAATCTCTTCATTAGCCAATTGGAATGTCCTCTTTCTAGAAGTATCTGAATCTTTTGCCTGCTTTTTGTACTCAGGTCACTTACCTTTTTCTTTCTGCCATTTAGTGCTTTGTACATGCAGAACTCTTATTTCAGGCATTTTTCTCAGGCATTTTTCTCCCACTCTCTCACGTGCATATTCATTCTCTTAATGATGTTTTTTGATGAACAGAAGTTTTTAATTTTAATGAAGTCCAGTGTTTTCCTAAGTCTTTGGAAAAATCTTTTAAAATTTTGTGTATAACAAAGTCTTGAAGATATTTTTGGTTTTCATTTAGAAGTTTGATTGTCTTACTTTTCACATTTAGGTTATAATTTATCATGGATTGATTTTTGTGTGTGTGTGTCTGGTATGAAGGGTCAAGAATTGTTTTTTTCTCACATGAACATTCAGTGGTTCCAGCCCCATTTATCAGAATGTCCATCTGGATTCACTCCCACAGTGCCATCATAGTCATAAATCAAGTGGGTCTTTTTTGGACTTGCTATTTTGTTCCATTGGTCTTTTTCTCTTTGAGGCTGTATTACATTTTCTTAATGATAATAGCTTTATAATAACATCTTCCTATTTTAGTATAAATTTTCCAATTCTTTCTTCTGCAAGAGGCATTGAAAATGCCCTTTGCATTCTCAGCTTGTCATTTTCCAAAGGCATTGGGATTTTGATTGGAACCACATTGAATCTCTTAATTTGGAGAGAATTTACATCTTTCAGTATGAGGTCTTCTAACACACGAGCATGGTGTATTCCTCCATTTATTTAGTTCTTTAATTTATCTCAGAAGATTTTGTGGTTTTTGTGTCAAGACCTTACTTATCTTTTGTTAGAGTTATTTCTTGGCTCCTTGATTTTTGAATGCTATTGGAAATGGTATCATTTTTAGATTGCACACATTTCTTTTGCTAGTATACATGAGGACAGTTGATTTTTGTTTATTGAAGTTGTATTCATCAGCCTTACTAAATTCACTTTTCATGATTTCTAAATTCCTTTGACTATTCTTCTTGTACAATTAAGTCATTTGCTAATAATGACAGTTTAATTTTTCCCTTCTGATCCGTGTAATTTAAATTTTTTTTCCTTATTATACTGACTAGTGTATCTGTTGCTGTCTTTAGTAATTGACCTGTAAAGGTGATGTTAGTTATAGGTATTTTATAATTACTCTTTATCAGATTCAAAAAGATTCCCTTTTCTACCCAGTTTGCTATGAACTTTTAATTAAGAATGACTGTTGATTGGGGCGCCTGGGTGGCTCAGTCATTAAGCGTCTGCCTTCGGCTCAGGTCATGATCCCAGGGTCCTGGGATCGAGCCCCGCATCGGGCTCCCTGCTCAGTAGGAAGCCTGCTTCTCCCTCTCCCACTCCCCCTGCTTGTGTTCCCTCTCTCGCTGTGTCTTTGTCAAATAAATAAATAAAATCTTTAAAAAAAAAAAAAAAAGAATGACTGTTGATTAGGTATGACACCAAAAGCCCATGTGATTAAAAGATTGATAAATTGAACTTCACTGAAGTTAAAACTCAAAAAAAAAAAAAAAAAATCAAGACAGTGAAAAAACAAGCCATGGATGGGGAGAAAATATTTGTAAATCTTATTTCTGAGAAAAGACTTGTATCCAAGATACTGCTTTTAAAACTCAATAAGAAGACAACAAATTGTCCAGTAAAAAAAATGAGCAAAAGATTTGAAATGACATTTCACCAAAGACCTGTATGAATGGCTAATAAGCACATGAAATGACATTTAACCTCATTAGTCATTAGGGAAATGCACATTTAAAACCATAATAGATACCATTTCACTCCCATAAAATGCTATAAAAAAATGGCAGACTAGTGTTGGTGGCCACACAAAGGTGACAGGGACCCTTAGGTGTTGCTGATAGGAATGTAAAGTGGTGCAGCCACTATGGAAAAACAGTGACAAGGTTTTTTTTGTTGTTGTTAAATAGAAATTTACAATATGACCCAGCTATTGCACTCCTGTGTGTCTACTCAAGACAAATGAAAACATTTGTCTGCACAAAATCTTGTGTGTGACTGTTCGTAGTAGTATTTTTCATAATAGTCAAAAAGTGGAAACAACCCAGATGTCCATCAGTGGATGAATGGGTAAACAAAATGTGTCTCTGTCCCTGCACTGGAATACTGTTTGGTAATCAAGAGGAAAAAGTACTGACTGATTCATTCTTGTAACATGGGTAAACCTGAAAAACACTGTGTTTGCTGTGTGGAAGAAGGACACAGAGGACTGTCTGTTGTACGAGTTTATGCATATGAAATGTCCACCGAAGGCACAGTTTTAGGAAAAAAGTGGTTACCTGGGGATGAAGGTGGGAACAGGGAGTGACTGCAGGTGAGTGTGAGGGATCTTTTATGATAATGGAAATGTTTTAAAATTGCATGGTGGTGATGGTTGTACAACTCTGTAAATTTACTAAAAGTTACTCATTTGTATACTTAAAGTGACTGAATTTTACTTTATGTAAATTCTAGTACTCTTTCCATGCCTACTGAAAATTTATATGATTTTCACTTTTATGCTGTTAATTTTATAAATTTAAACACTTAATATTAAACCAGTCTTGAATCTTAGACTGAATGTAACTTGGTCTTGATATATTGTATTTTATTTATGTTACCACTATGTATGATTTACTAATATTTTGTTTAGGATTTTTTGAGACTATGTTTATCAGAAAGATTTCTTAAAATGTTCTTAATCAAGTTTTTGTTTTGCAGTTCTCCATGTAAGTGTAAGATTGATGTTAATTTTTTTTTAAGATTTTGTTTTTTTTAAGTAATCTCTGTACCCAACGTGGGGCTCAAAATGACAACCCCGAGATTAAGAGTGCTCTACCCACTGAGCCAGCGAGGCGCCCTCACTCCCCTCCAATTTTTTTCATTATATGTTTGGAAGAATTTACTATTGGAGCCACATGGGCATGTAGTTTCCTTTGTAGAAAGGTTTTAAATTAATGTATTCACTTTCTTTCATGTGTATTTGTGTTTTCAGATTTTCTCTTTGTCATTTTTAATAAGTTTTGTTTTTCTTGAAATGTATCCATTTCATGTCCTTTTCAAATGTATAGGGCCATGGTTGTTAATAATCTCTTCTTGTTTTAATCTGTGTAAAATCTATAGTATTATCCTCCTTTTCATTCTTACTATTAGGATTTGTGCCTTCTTTGATTTTTTCCATGATCAGTCTTGCTAAAGCCTATCATTTGTTTTAGTATTTTTTCAAATAAGCAACTTCTTTGATTTTTTTTTTTCCTGAACATGTGTTTTCTATTTTTTAAAAAAATTTTGTTCCAGTTTTTACTATTTCTTCTACTTTGGGGGTTAATTTTTTTCTATCTCCTATTTCTTGGTAGGAATACTTAATAAGGATATTTGCTTGCTTGCTTTGTTGGTTACTGTGGGAGTTTTGTTAAAATCCACTGCGGTTGTAGATTTGTCAGTTTTTCTTTTTGGTTCATCAGTTTTATATATTTTGGGGCTGTCTTATTTTATATATGCCAGTTTAGAATTCCTATGACTTTTAGTGGACCATCATATTTATTGTTATAAAAAGACCCTCTAGCTGGAGTGATTATTGTTTGCCTGAGATCTCCTTTGTCAGATGTGGGATGACTTCACAAGTTTCCTTTTGGTTAGTGTTTGCATGGTTTTTACCCTTTTACTGTAGCTATTCTGTGCCCTTATCTTTTAAGGCATCTCTCATAAGCAGTAAACTCTACTCTCATAATCTGCTGCCTGAAGAATTCCCTGTGGTGTCTCTTTTGGTGTGGGCCTGTTGGTGACAAACCTCGTGTGTGTGTGTGTGTGTGTGTGTGTAAAAAGTCATTTCACCATCATTTTTGAAGGATAGGTTTGCTTAGTTTAAAATTCTAGATGGGTAATTACTTTCTTTTCCCAGTTTAGAGCTGTCATCCACTTTCTGTTGAGAAGTCAGCTGTCAGTCACTCTTTTAGCCGGTGGTCTTGGTATGGTTTTCTTTGTGTTTACCCTGTTTTATCTTTAACCTTCAGAGGTCCCGAACAAAAGCCTGTGGTGTTCCTCTTTGGCAAGCCCTGAGCTCCAATTTTTTTCCCATTTCTGTGAGACTGTTTAGAAACTTACATTTGTCTTGACGTTGTCATACATTCTGACTGTCTTAGCTGTTCTCCATTGTCCTCAAACTAGCTGTCTTATGTTTTTTATCTAGGGTTTCGTGAAAGAATTGGTCTGATAATAAGCTCTTCCATTAGAGCTGGCAGTGAAAGCCCACATAATTGCCTTTTCTTTTTTAAGGTGAGCAGTATTACAGTGTTACTATAGCTGATGGGAATGGTTCTTGAAAGAGGGATACTGTTGACGATGCCAGCCAGGCAAGGGGTAATTAATTGCTAGAGTGGTGGTCCTGAAGAGAGAAGAAGGGGTGGAATTTAGTGCGTGAGTTGGTTTTGGTCATGAGTTAGTTCACCTGAAGTAACAGGAGGGAGGGCAGAGTGTAAGAGTTTAAACCTGGTGGGTAGGTGGATTTGGTGGTGGGTGTTGGTGAAATTTTTTTTCTGAATGCATCTGTTTTCTTAGTTGGTGTCAGGTTTGGGTAGGAGGTTTGAGGCTTAAGGAGAGAGAGGAGTTAGGAAATGGTCTGTAGTTGAGTGTAAGGGTGAACAGAGCAGGGGGATACTGTAGGATTGCCTGGTAGCACAAAGGCTCGCTCCGCCGAAGTGAGTGGGCATGGACATGGGGGATTTAAAAAGTAAAAGAAACATGCCCGACCTCAAATAAAACTGTGATATTATCAAATAAGAAATTTATAATCTGGAGGGACAGAGGCGAAACTGTACTTTTAGGTTCTGAATGTTCAAGATTGTGCGGTATGTTTCTAAAGTAAAAACAAAAAGGGTATTAAAATTTTTTAAATGTAGTCTCAAGGTCACAAATGTTTAACATTCCATGGAGAAAAGTAATTATTTCTAAAATAAACCATGAATCCCATGTTCCCATGAAGTCCCACCTAGTTGTATGGGTTAGGACCACACTTAGGGCCACACCACGTCTTCCACCTCTGCTGGGACTGGTGTGTGTGAATGGGCTTCATGTGTCCAGAGCAAACCCTGATTCCCTGAGCTCCTGGCATGGCTTCCGACACCTAGTCTCTCTAGCCTGGGTGTGGATTTCAAAGCGTGGAGTGGATGTCGGTGAAAGCCCCCTTTGGAACACTGTTTAATGTGTTAGAGGGCACACTCATGGTGTAGCCCACACTGAGGTTGGAGGACATGATGGATCCATGATGCAGTTACCTGGGGCTCCTTCAGGACCACCTCATGCAGAGTTCCTGTGTGTCCCATCTGCTTTCTCCTCTTTGTTGCTTTGGCTCCTCTTTCATCTGTTTCCCTCCCCAATATGGCACTTCATTTAGCTACTTTTATGAACCAGTATGTATACTAAGCAACATTTTATATTCTCAATTTAAATTATATTCTCAGGGTTGAACAGTTTTTTCTTTTAACAAATATATCCAAGTGACTTAGAATTTTTTGGCCCTAAAAATATTATTCATGGAAAAAACTAACTATGAAGACATATATCACGTATTCAAAAATGTTTAAAGACTAATATATTGAGTACCCATCACCTAACTTAAGCAGCACAGTGTTACAAATAAGATTGACGTTCTCTGTGACCATTGCCAATCACATCTGCCTTCCCGCATAGGTCACCACCAGTTGAATTTGGTATTTATCATTTCCATGCATATTTTATATCCCTAAATAGCTTTCTTTTACTCTTTATTTATTTATTTACTTAGTAAGCTATATGCCCAGTGTGGGGCTTGAACTCACAACCCTGAGATCAAAAGTCACATGCTCCACTGACTGAGCCAGCCTGCTGCCCCCCTAAATAGCATTCTTTTAAAAAAACGTGTAAATGGTTATTATCCTGTGTATGTTTCTATAAATATAATAATATATTGTTATTAAATATGTAAATTAATATTGATGTTATGTTTTAAGGCATAATAAATATACATAATTATATGTCCTTCAACATTTAGATTTTTCCATATTTATACCTTAATTCCTTCATTTTCATGCTGAACATGTAATATTCTGTTGTATAAATATATCTTAATTTTATTAAAAATTCTAATGGATATTTAGGTTATGATTTTTTTTTTTTGCAACTTTATGTTGCATTGAATGCTACTGTACATATTCCTTGGGCATCTGTTTGAGATTTTCTAGGGAATGTATAGCTAAGAACTGATGGATTGTAGGGGACGTGCTCTGTCAGTTGCAGTTCTCAACCCCCCCAGGAACGTGTGGGCTCGGGACGTCCCAGCCTTGGCTGGCACTTGATATTACGTCCAGTCCCAGTTACTTTATGCTGGACTCATAACAGAGTAAGCAGCTGAGTGTGTACCTTCTATGCTGTAATTTTACTTTGTTTTGTATTTGTTCATAAATGGGAGCCTTTTCTCATACAGTTTTATTTTATTAAAAAGAATGCCTTTGTTGAGCCACAGAGTAAGTGATCCCTTAAGAATTTCTTTTCTCTGCTCCAAATCTGTGATTCTGTGATAAACTCATATTTGTGAAATAGTTTGCTCAGATGTTAAATCTGCAGCCCCCTACGGCGGGCATCCATGGAGTCAGACTGATTGTCAGTGATTTGCCCTTCCCACTGGGTTGACGTTTGCACTGCTCGGCCAAAGTGGTGCTGGTCCGAGTGCCGTCATCTCTGGAGGAGCCAAGGATGTGGCATCAGTCTGTAGTCCTTTATGTTAATAGGAATGGATTCGTTTGTATTATTAATAAATATTTAAAAATTTAATAGTTTTAGTTTTTAATAGAGTAATATTGGTAGATATAATCTAAAGTCAGTCTCTTCCTCTAAGAGTGTAAAGGGGTCCTGAGACACCTCAGTTTGAGAACCACTGCTTTAGGCACGTGGTAGCTGTACAAGCAGATGTTTTATTCTTCCTCATGCTGGTCTTTGAGAAGGAAAACTTAAGTAATATTCCTTTAATGGATAAATTCAGTTGATATTCAAGTTACATATGAATCTTAAATTTTCAATTCATTGCCTTAAAATCTTGTTTATAACTAGATTATATTTGTAAATAAAATGCTTTGCAGGTGCTGACCTTAAGGAGAGAGTCAAAATGAATCCCAGTGAAGTTGGTCCTTTTGTCTCCAAAATAAGAGCAGTGATTAATGAAATCGGTAAGCTCAATTAAACTCCTTTTAGCATGCTGAAGATGACCTTAAATGTCAGATTTAGAAAGTTGCACACTGTCCTTATGTATAAGCTCTGGCTAAAGTACTTATGTAATTAGATAATCATGATCTGTAACTGGTTGCTGTGGAGAGAAATGTGATGTATTTAATTTGAAAAATTGTGAAAAATATTATATAATTAAAGATGCCTCCTGTGTGTGATGACATGACATATGAAGGTAGTTATTAGCAAACAAAGAGAATATCTCCCTGATAATTGCATAGACATATATTTATAGATTTGGTGTTGTTTTGTTGTTTGTAGAAATAGGATCATACTATTTCCTTAGAATTACAGACTTCTGGGTAATATTTATGTGTCAGTACATATCAACTTACTTTTATTAATACTTTTTAATATACTGTGGTGTAGTGATCCAAGCATTGTCTTATCCAAAATTTTAAATTGCTTCATTAATGTGTAGAGATTTTTTTTCCATTTTTGTTATTTATAATTAAGCAATGAGTATCTTTGTATCAAGTCTTTCAGAGCATTAGTATGTGTACTTATGGGATAGATTCTGAACATGGAATTGCAGTTCTAGGTATCATGTGTTCATTTTACATTTTAATTATTTTTACCAGATTATATTCCAAGAAGACTGTAATAATTTACATGCCCATCAGTTATGTGACAATACTTGTTTCCTCATATTTTTGCCAACATTTAATGTTGCTGCTTTTCAAATTTGCCAAGGTTAAAAAAAAAAAGACATTTTAGCATTTTATTTTAATTAATTTTTTGACATCTTCGCATTTTAATTTGCTTTTCCCCAGATGCTTGTGTGATGTTTTATCTTTTCACTAGACTGCGTCTCCCCTTCTGCACATTGCATTTTCACGTCCTTCCTCCTCTTCTCCGTAGCATTATTTAATGAACAACTGGTTACTTATTTAAGAGCCACTTTGTAGTGTTCTTTCGTTGTTAAATGTATTACAGATTCTGTCTCTGAATGTGCTACCCTAATTCAATTCGAATATTTAAATTGAAAACCTTTAATATCTTGAGGGTATGAAATTCCCTTCGTTATTCTTTTTCTTTTCTCCTTGAAGATTTTCTTTGGTAATTCCCACACATCAGTTCTTACCAAATGAATTTGGAGTTATTAGTTTCTAAAGCAAGGAGGAAAAATACTGTCACGGGACTGTGATTGGAATTTCTCTAAATCTTATTTAGAAAGAATTGACTTTTTTGTGATATTGAATCTTTCCATCTGTGATGTGTATGGGTTTCATTCCGTGTGTGTGTGTGTGGGGGGGTGTCATCCCTTTTTTTAATGTCCTTCAAGAAAGTTTTCTTCACATTTGCCTTGCTTGGTCTTCCATCTTTTTTTCCAGTTCAGATTTATACTTGCTATTTTATAGCATTTATTCCTTTGAATGGGATCTTTTTCTCCTATTTCTGTTGAAGTCTTATTGTAGTTCTGTAGGAAAGTTACTAAGTTTTAAGTGCTTATTTTATATAACACCAACTCGATAATTACTTTTATTAGCTGTTGTTATTTCTCAGTTAATTTTCTTGTGTTTTCCAGATGAAAGTTCATTATCTGTAAATAATGCTATTTTTATTTTTGCTTTTCCCAGCATTTTAATCTTACATATTTTTCATGTTTTATATTGGCTAAGCCCTTTGGTACAATATTCAGTTGTTGGAGTGTGTTCATCCCTATCTTCCTTATCTTTATTTGATTTTGATGAATGCTTTTCTTTTAATGTTTTCCCAGTAATTAGCAAGTTCAGGGAGTTTTCTTCTGTTTCACCTTGTTAGGAATTTGTCACTGTTTTTTAATCAGGAATATGTGTTAAAGTTTGTCAAATGCTTTTTTGATGTATGTCAGTATTTATGCAGTTGATCCTTGAACAATGTGGGGCTTAGGGCTGCTGACCCCAACACGGTCGAAAATCTGTGTATTACTTTTGACTCCTCCAAGACTTAACTACAGAAGCCTACTTTTGACCAGAAGCCTTACTGATAACAGAAACAGTTGAATAACACATATATGTTTTATGTATTATATAGTATATTCTTACAATAAAGTGCTAATATTTTAATAATATTTCTGATATTAATATAATAATATTCTTAGAATAAAGTAAGCTAGAGAAAATAAAATGTTATTAAGGAAATCGTAAGGAAGAGAAAATACATTTATAGTACTGTCCTGTATTTATTGAAAAAAATCTCTATAAATGGACCTGCAACAAGTCCAACCTGTGTTGTTCAAGGGTCAGCTGTAACTGGTATATATCCTTTAGTATGCTAAACTGTGTTAATAGAGTTATTAATGCTGTGCTGGCTTTGTGTTACTAAAACAAACCCTACCTGGTCATTGTGGTTAGTGGTTATAGTGGTTTTTAATAAAACTGCTGGATTCAATTTTTATATGTTTTGCTATAATCATAAATGAGATTAATCTTCTAGTTCTTTTTTTAGGTGTTATCCTTTTCTGGCTTGGTATCAAGGTTGTACAACTTCATAGAATGAGGTGAAAAGCTTTCTGTCTTTTTTTCTGTGCTATACAGGAAGTCATCTGTTATTTCAGAGTTTAGTTGAATTTGACCATGTAACATCTTTTGGGGTCTTGTGTGGTTTTGTTACTGTTTACTTGTGTTTTGTTTGGTTTTTAGAGTTAAGTTTTAGAATATATTTGTTTTGATTTCTGGAACGGTGGTTGTTACCTTTCTATCTTTTTTAAATCCCGTGTGCTGTTTCTAGCGACTCTCCTTTGCTTCTCTCTTCAGCTTCAGCCTCATGGTCAGATCAGATGTGCCCTGAGGCAGAGCATGGACTTGGTTTCCATATTGGTCAGGGAGCATGACCTTGGAAGTAGAAGTTGATGTTGTCTTTAACTTTATATGTACGGTAGGGGAGTGGCTGAGACTGGTCCTGTTGTAAACATCACACTGATGTTTCTTTCAAACTTCTTTTCATTTTATTGATTTTGAAATTAGAACTTTTCTGGGACTTTTAAAATGAAGAACTGTTTCTATTTTTGCAGTGGCATTTTCTTTTCAGTGATTGTAGCTGTAGCATTTCTGTCTGGATCCTAATCCAGTCTACTTTTTTCTGTCCAGTGAGTTCCCCAATTTTTGTTAATGGTACTTTTATTACATTACAATGGACATAAAATTTTTAAGTTGTCTTTTGTGGTGACTTACTGAGATTTTGAGGGGCAGATAGAAACTAAGTGTCTTGATCTAATCTGCTCATTTAATGTATCAAACCAGGGCAGGCAAACTTTTTCTTAGGCTTTGTATGGTCTCTTCTGTAGCTACTCAACTTTTTTTTTTAAGGACTATTTTCCTAGAGCACTTTTAGGTTCACATCAGAATTGAGGGGAAGGTATAGAGATTTCTTTTATACTCCCTGTCACCACATATGCACAGCGTCCTGTTATCAACATCCGCCACTAGAGTGGGACATTTATTACAGCTGATGAACCTCCATTGATAAATCACAATTATCCAAAACTCATGGTTTACATTAGGGTTCACTCTTGGTGTGTTGTACATTCTGTGGATTTGGATAAATATATAATGATGTGTGTCCATCATTATAGTGTCATACAGAGTATTTTCGGTGCTCTAAAAATTATCTGTGCTCACCATGTTCTCCCTTCTCTCCTCTCTGACAGCCTGTTTTTACTGTCTCCCTAGTTTTCCATTTCCGGAATGTCATATAGTTGGAATCATATAGTATGTAGCCTTTTCAAATTGGCTTCTTTCACTTAGTAAGATACATGAAAGTTTTCTCGCTTTTTATGCCTTGATATCTTATGTGTTTCTAGTGCTGAATAATACTCCATTGTTTGATGTGCCACAGTTTATTTATCCATTTACTCACTGAAGGACATCTTGGTTGCTTCCAAGTTTTGACAGTTATGAATAAAGATGCTAGAAACATCTCTATGTGTAGGGTTTTGTGTTGACACAGGTTTTCAGTGCTTTTGGGAAAGTACCAAGGAGCATAATTCCTGGATCATCTGGCAAGAGTGTTTAGTTTTATAAAAAAAAACCTGCCTAACTCTCTTCCGAAGTACTGACTGTGCCGTTTTGCATTCCCACCAGCAGTGAATGAGTTTCTGTAGCTCCATATCTTTGTCAGCATTTGATACCAGGTTCCAGATTTTAGCCATTCTAATAGGTGTGTAGTGGTTCTTGTTGTTTTAATTTGTATTTCCGTGATGACATATGATGTAGAGCATCTTTTCGTATGTTTATTTCCTATCTGTATACCCATGGTGAGGTGTCTGTTGAGATTCGGCCCAGTTTTTAATTGAGTACTTTGTATTTCTTGTTGTTGAATTTAAGAGTTCTTTGTATATGTTAGATAACAGTTCTTTATCAAGTATCAGAAAATTCTGTAAGTATATTCTCCCAGCTTGTAGCTTGCATTGTAATCTTCTCATTCTCTTGATGTTATCTTTTGTAATAAGTTTTTCACTTTAATAAAGTCCAGTTTATTATTTCTTTCATGGATTGTGCTTTGGTGTTGTATATAAAAAGTTGTTGGTCATCTAGGTTATCTCCTAGGTCATCTAGGTTTTCTCTGTTATCTTCTAGGAGTTTTATGGTTTTGTGCTTTGCAGTTAGAACTGTGATCCATTTTGACTTAATTTTTGTGAAAGGTGTAATTTTGTTTGTAGATTCCTGATTTTGCTTAAGAATGTTACTGTCTCAGTACCATTTGTTGAAAAGACTATCTGTGGTCCATTGTATTGCCTTTTTCTCTTTGTCAGAGATCAGTTGATTTATGGGAGTCTGTTTCTGGGCTTTCTGTTTTATTTATGTGTTCTTCTGCCAATAACCACACTGTCTTGATTGCTGTAGCTTTACAGTGAGTCTAGACAGTGGGTAGTGTCAGTGCCACAACTTTGTTCTTGTCCTTTAATATTGTATTGGCTCTTCTGGGTCTTTTGCCTCTACACATAAACTTGAGAATTTGTTGATAGCCACAAAATAACTTGCAGGGATTTTGATTGGGATTGCATTGAATCTATACATCAAATTAGGAAGAACTGACATCTGGACAATACTGAGTCTTCCTATCCATGAACATGGACTATCTCCCCATTTATTTAGTTCTTTGATTTCATACATTAATTTTATAGCTTTTCTCAGATAGATCTTGTTCATATTTTGTTGGGTTTATACCTAAGTATTTTATTTTGAGGGATGTTAATGTAAGTGGTATTGTGTTTCTAATTTCAAATTCCGCTTATTCATTATTGGTATGTGGAAAATGGTTGACTTTCGTGTATTTACCCTGTGTCTTGCAACCTTGGTATAATTGTGTATTTGTTCCAGGAAGTTTTTTGTTAATTCTTTCATATCTTCTGCATTGTAGACAGTCATGTCATTTGTAAGCAAAGACAGTTTGATGTCTTCTTTCTCAATCTGTATTACCTTTTATTTCTTTTTATGGTTTACATTTGCAAAGATTTTTAGTATGATGTTGAAAAGAACTAGTGAGAAGAGACGTCCTTGCCTTGTACTAGGTACTCAACTTTGACAGATAGTGCTGAAGCAGCCACAGAGAAAATGTAAACAAATGTGTGTTTCTCTGTTTGAGTAAAACTGTATGCACTGTGAAATTTAAATTTTAAATAGTTTCCATGTATTATGAAACAGTATATTTAATTTGTTTCCTTATTTTGAACTGTTTAAATATATAGAAACCATCTTAGCATACAGGTTTTGCTAAAATAAGCACTGCATCTGATTTTCTTCCTTCTCTTCCTCCCTCCCTCCCTCCCTTCTTTCCATCCATCTATTCATCCATCTCAGATGTCTCCTATCTTCTTTATTTTTCCTGGTTTTTGGAATTCTAGTCTTCCACTCTTTTATTTATTTATTTATTTATATATATATATATATACACACACACACACACACACACACACACACACACACATAATGAAGAAATCTCCTTACTTCCAGTTTTGACTTGGACAACTTGCTTCATGTTTGGCTCAGGCCTTTTTGATTTTTGCATTTTGGAGATTTAAAGGTTTTAAGGTCTTTGTATCCTTTGCTAGGGAGTTCATGGAGCGGGAATGGAGCATAAGTCTTACAAATGAGTTGGAGGGTGGAGAGTGGAAAGCAGAGTAAGAAAAACAAAACAAAAACCAAAAGAAAGTTCATCAAACCCTCACAAAATGTGAAGAGGATAAAAGGGTACAACCTTAGGACAAATTAAATAATAAGATGATGAAATAAGTCTAGTAATTACCATTAATGTCAGTTTACTAAACTTGTTGTTAAAGACATGGATGTTCAGATTTTATTAAGAAACTTAAATCAACTGTGTATTGTTAATAGTAGCCACCTCTGTTGTAGCCTTTTTCATACCAGGAGATTACTAATCTTACTCTTTAAGACAAAAACCATTATTAGTAAGAGAAGGACACTGCATGTATTAAAACGTTAAATTTTTCATAAGACTAAACTTGTATGATTCTGAAAACAGAGATCTAAAAGTATACAAATGAAGTTATATTGGATATATACAGGATAAATTGGCAAATCCTTCATCATTGTGGATGATTTCAATTCATCTCTTCCAATTTATCATGAGATTGAAAGACAAAAGTTAAAAATAAAGGTTTGAACAATGTGCGTATCAAAGTTGACTTAATAGCCTCTTAACCCCAAATTGGAGAATGTGTGTACTTCTCATGAACATACGAAACATTTACAAAAACGAATCATGTGCTAGACTCTAAAATCTCTGTTAAATTTCAGAAGATTAATACATAGAGACCATGTTCTCTGTTCACAATGCAACTAAGTTAGAAATAAAAATACACATAATATAGAGATTAAAAACCATAGATTTGTAAATTAAAAAAGAACTGTTAAGTTACTCATGGGTCAAAGAAGGAACTATTACAGGAAAAAGTACTAAGATTGACTGAATATAAAATTACTGTATATCCAAATTTTTGAGATTTGATTAAAGTGATAGTTTGAGGGGAAGTCATAACCTTAGATGCCTTTGTTAGCAAGGGAAAACCACTGGCAATAAGTAGCTAAGCATTGCCTTAAAAAGTTATGAATCCAAAGAAAGTTGAAGGAAGGCAGTAATACACGGATCAGAAATTAATGAGATGGAAGCTGGAGTTGCAGTGGGGAGAATTTGCATGAGGCCAAGCCTCTGAACAAAGAAGTAAAGGGTATTGAACAGTAGATGTTACAGATGAAAAGAGGAATGTGATTGTAGATAGAGCAGAGATCATAAAGCTTACAAGAAATACTGTGAAAATCTTTATGCTAATAAATAAGAAATTTCTATCTCAAGAAGAAATTGTATTCTGGAATAATCATATTACCACTGGAGGGACTGAGTAGTAGTTGAAAGTTTTTTCACAGAGAAAGCACTGGGCCTAGTTTTTACATGTTCAATGATTTGCCTTTAGGTGCTTTATCCGCCTATAAGGAACTGATCATTGCAAGCTTATACAAACTCCTCCACAGAACGGTGCAGTCAGAGTTTATTCCTAAACTCAGTATTTCTTTTTTTTTTTTAAAGATTTTATTTATTTATTTGTCAGAGAGCGCACAGAAGTAGGGGGAACAGCAGAGGCAGAGGGAGAAGCAGACTTCCCGCTGAGCAGGGAGCGCCATGTGGGGCTCCATCCCAGGACCCTGGGATCATGACCTGAGCCGAAGGCAGCAGCTTAACCGACTGAGCCACCCAGGTGCCCCTAAACTCAGTATTTCTGATTAGTATGACTTTCACCTGTACATGTGACAAAAACAATAGAACAAAGAGTTGAGAGGAGCCAGTCTTGCTTAGGAACATGGGTGAAATCCAATAGGTTTAAAAAAAAAAAAAAAAAAAAGACCAAGTTGTATTTTCTCAGGAATACAAAGAGGAGGAGGTTCCCATTTGAAAATCTTAAATTTAATTTGTGACATTAGTCATTTAAAATAAAATCATGTTTTTCCTTAATAGACTGACGAAAAGAATATGAGAGATGTCAAATCTATTCATAGAAAAAGGTCAAGGCAGACTAGAAATAGAAGGGAACTTCCTTAGCCTGATGAAAGGTATCTGTTTCTTAGTAGTAAAACGTAAGAGTAGTCTCCTAAAATCAGGAAAAAACAAAAGGCCCACTGTCACCACCTCTGTTCAACAGTGTTCTGAAAATCCTGGCCTGTGTGGAAAGGCAGGAAATAGAAATAAAATAATGACACAAAGAAGAAATGTAACACTGCCTCTCTCAAGTGGTATGGTTGTCTCCGTTGAAATCTAAAAGGATCAACAAATTATTCAGAATAATGAGTGTCTCAAGAGAGCAAAATACAAGAACCATATTTAAAAATAATTAATTGTTCTTCTTTATACTAGCAACAACCAAGAAATGTCAGTCAAGAAAAGATACTACTGACAGCAGGAACAAAAATGAATCTAGACATACACGTAAGCTATTTTGAAGTTATGAAACTTTGTCATAAGACATTAAAAAAATGAAATGGAGACACATTATCTTCTTGAATAGGAGGATTCAGGATCAAGAAGATGATTCTCACAAATGATTCAATGTACAGATTCAATGTAATGACACTTACCTTCTCAGCGTGAATTTTGTGAGGAATCTGATGAGCATAATGAAGCCCTCAAAATAGTCAAACATTCCTAAAGAAGAATATAAGGGGCCTTGGCTTATTAGCACTCAAGACTTATTTTAAAGATTTGTAAATTAAGGTGGTATGTTACGGGTTTTGGGATAGACAAATGAACCATGGAGTGGAATACAGAAGCCCAGCAGACACATATAAGTGGGGAGACTGCCACAGGACAGAGGAAGCATTTGCTGGGGATGGCGAAGGCTGACTGCATTTATGAAAGAAAGTGAACTTTTATGATCTTGATGGAGTAAAATTGTTGAACACAAAATGCAGCCCATAAAAGGAAGGGTTTATAAATTCTACCAAATTAAACTTAAGAACATTTGTTCATTAAAAGGTGCTATAAAGAAAGTAGAAAGGAAAGCTACAAACTGGGAAGAAATACTTGAAACACATAGCTGCCAAAGCATTCATTTATATATATATGTGTGTGTATATATATATGCACGCATACATGAATCAACACACACATGCGTGCATGCCGCCTGGGGGTGTGTACGACAGCACAAGAGAGAGTCATGTTTCACACATCTGTCAGATGAGCCACATATTCTTACGCCTGAAACCACCAAGAGTTAGTGAAGAAGTGGATCACCAGGCATATTGACTCACTTCTGATGAGAGTACAAATTGATGTAACTGTTTAGGAAAACAATTTGGTGGTGTCTTACAAAGTTGAACATTCTCATTCCCTAAGACTCGAAAGTTCACTTCTTTAGGAGGCATTTACCTAGAGGATAAGCCCTTTAACACTGTTTTTACTGGACCCATAGTAAAACGTACCCACAGTTTATCCCAATAAACACATAGGGTGGGCATCAAAGGTTCATGAAAATAATAACCTTTCTCTGTGCACTGCATGTGGATACTATGCTCTTTTATTTTTAAAAATACCTGATTTTTTTTTTTTAAGATTTTATTTATTTTTCCGACAGAGAGAGAGACAGCAAGAGAGGGAACACAAGCAGGGGGAGCGGGAGAGGGAGAAGCAGATTCCCCGCTGAGCAGAGCCCGATGCGGGGCTCGACCCCAGGACCCTGGGATCATGACCTGAGCCGAAGGCAGCCGCTTAATGACTGAGCCACCCAGGTGCCCCTAAAAATACCTGATTTTGACCCAATGAATGTATTGCTACTTGGAGTTTGAAACTACACTGTTCTATAGGCATTTTGTGCATGTGTCCTAGGGAAGTTTATACCAGGATATAAGAAAAAGATTTTATAGTAGCAATATTGTTAATAATAAAAAGCTGAAGACAACCACATTTCAGTGACAGGAGAATGGATGAATGTTTTTGTGTATTTGTACAGTTGTACTGTAGGTGGCATTGTGCCTAAATGAGTAACTACAGGTGTAACAACATGGATAAATCTTTGAAACATTGAATTAAAACAATGTATTTTTTATAAAACTAAAAGCATACAAAACAGTATATAGTTTAGAAATGTGTGTATGCTGAAATCACATACAGGCGCACACACAGGAATAAAAGGAGGGTGATAAGCAGAGAAGTCACAGTAGTCATTACTTCTGGGTTTGGGAAGGCCGATGGAAGAGTAGGTGAGGGACACATGGGCAGATAGGGTGTTCTGACACCGTTCTTATGTTGGTAATCTTAAGGAAGTCTGTTATTATGCTTCCTTACATGTGTATGCTACATACATTCTTTATATTTGCCAAATTAGATCAGTTTTTAAAATACTCATCTATCTTGAATTCTGCAAACATTTCTAATGTTATTTCTTGAGTAACTTTCTTCATATTCCACCTTGATTCTTATTTTCAAGAGAAGCCAGAATTCTAGATTTTTTAGAAAAAATCTCCTAGTTTTAAGGTTTTCAAGGGAGAGTAAAAAACCCTTTGAGTGTAAACAAAATTGGTTTTTGGACCAGATTCTGCACATAGGCGTCCAACTTTCCTTGGTTGGTTGGTCCTTCCCCACCAGTTCTTCTGGCGCGGTCAGTTTGCTTTCTGTTGAGCAGGGCTTCCAGGGGCCATTGTGTCCATGGGAGAGGTCTTGTCTGGAGGATGTGAGCGGATGTGGCGGGTGAGGACCCCGCACTGCACTTGTGGGGCTCTTTCATGCACAGATATGCTGACGCCTGTTCATAGAGGCTCAGGATGATTGCTGGTTTTCGAGAATTTTGTGAGCTGGTTGTCACAACCATTGTGGCACCATCAGTAATGGTATGAATCAGAGTATATCCTGCCTGTCTGGTACCACTTTTTCCTCTTGCCCCCTGTTATCTTTGCATTTTCCACACCTGGAGGATCTTTCTCTGGGGTCTCAAGGGCCATGGACTTTCTTCTTGGCCATGGTGACTACTGTGCCCTGCTTGTTTTTAATGAAAGAGTCTGTAAGGAACTTACAGGTATGGGACTCATTTGAAAGCTGTCCTGTGTTATTAAAATAGAGATCAGAAAGAAGTTCTATATTTTATTCAGAGTCACTGAATTCCTTACTTTACTGTTCCTAGCTTCTTAGAAAGGCTCTTCTTAAAAAGTAACTCCAAAATCCTAGAACAAAATTTCGTTCTGTTGCTCTTTTCAAGAACAAAAAGCTCTTTTTGAGATGTTTCGTTCTAAAGGAATGGTGAATTCTCAGATATCTAAAAGGTTAATCATGGTTTCAAGTCCTTTCCCCTTTCAGGTATGGGATGCCTGGGCTGAAAGAAGTAACGGGTTATTTTGAAATCTGAGGCCTGAGCAGGCCATCACAGATGCACAGACATGAAATGATCTAGATCTGCTAAAAGCTGCTGATCCTTAACCTGTCACCCCTTCTCCAGCTGCGTGCTATGCACCTTCCTTCCTGTTTTCACTTGTGACACGGGCAGGCCACTGTTGGGACCCCCATTGTGCAAGTTAGTGATACAGAATGTGGGGGGCAGAAGTGTTACTTCCCTCCTGATGGTCAGCCTTGTCTCATTAGATGGTATTTCATGAAGAGCTACAAAACATTTTAGAATTCTCTCTCAAATAGAAACTCTGAGGGGGCAAGTCTACTTCCTTCTCAAGTTGAGGCCTCAAAGAATTGTTGTCTAATGATAAAGAGATATTTAAAATAGGTTTTCACCAGAATTCTCAGTTGTAGAATCTAATGTGATGTGGATGATTTTTTTGTAAAGGATATTCCTTAGTAATCCTTTAAAATGCTGGGCATTTCCAGCTGAGGCATTTTAATGTTTCAAGACTGGGATGAAAAGAACCAGAAAGGAGACTCAGAAAGATCCACCAGGGTAGAGACCTAAGAAGAAAACAGTTCTCTGAGAGCCAAGTGAAGAAAGTCTCTATCTGGGAGCCTCGATCCCGTGCTGCTGACGTGTCCGGGAGGGTGCGTGGGGAGAGTGGACGGCTGGATTTGGCAGCACCGTTGTCACTGGTCCCTTTACAAGTGTCCTCCTCGAGATGAGTGTCGGGGCTGTGGGCAGCTGCTTCCTGGGCTGGCCGCGATGGAAGAGCTCCATTCCTTGGACGGTTTGGAAGGCCCCTCAGTCAGACTGTTGGGCTTTCTGGTGTAGGTCCAGGTAGAAAAAACGTTATCTGAAACTTACCCTGCTTATGAATGAAAACTTCCCATAATTTGATTTCTTATAAATAAATCATAGATGAGCGTGTTTGGAAGGTTTTTTTCTCAAAAATTTGTATATACCTTTCTTTGAAGCATGAAGTCTGATTTACTGTGGCTTAATAATAGTCTCTGAGGTAAGATGCAGAGCTTTTAAATATGAGTAAGGTATGATAACATTTTACCAAAGCTTAAAAAGTGTATTTGTCACTTCATGCATTTAGTCATTGTATTCTTTTTAATTACATAACACGTGACACTAAGGCCTGTGCTTTGTAAAGGTATAAATCCACTTAAAACTCCCTAGAATCCCATTTTAATATTTAGAGATTCTTGAGTAATGAATGCAAAAGGGCTTGCGTAAATTCCAGATATATCCCTTTTAAGCTTTCCATTTGACTTAGAGACATCTGATACTTATTCACAAAAAGTCAGACATTAGCTCAGCTTATCATTTTCCCAAAGAAGTTGCCATAAGGTATTTATTTTGCTGCAGAAAAGTTAAGTTTATCCATTACCAAAATGTGGTGAGCTTCTATGAATTGTGATGGATTTTTTTAGAGTTTGATAGTTTATCATCGTTACACCATTCAGAGCTTTTTCGGATACTTCATTTGTGTTTTACTTGATTTGAAATAAAGCTTATTGTGAAAATACTTAATTACTGCCACAGTGACTACTGTCACATACAGTTTGAAAGGTTGTGTACTTGTTACATTTTCTTTGCTATCCTCTGATTATTTGACTTTGATTTTAGATGTATTAAGAATTGTTTAGTAAAGAACATTTTTAAGGTTTGCAGAATTGTCAGTCTGCCAGGTTGACCCGAAATGTTTTATGTTCACTGTGCCTTTTTTGTTTGCTTGAAGGTCAAGGAGATTTTTTAAATAAGTGTTAGTTTTGTTAAATTGGATGCATTCCAGCATGTATTTTACATTTCCCCCCCCCCAATTTGATGTAATAAGTAGAAATTGGAAGAGCTCAATTACGGTATGTGAAGGATTGATTGATGAGACACTCAAGTTAACTGTACTTACTAGTTTTCCAAGTGGTAACTTCCAGATCCTGCTTTCCGTTTTCTTTATCCTTTCATCATCCTGAGGGAGAACTGACACAAGTGTTTAGGAGTCCGTTGTTTTCCCTTAGAAATGTTAACATCCCCCGCCTACTGAGTCATAGTTTCGAGTAGAGTTACACTTCCCTTTGCAACTTAGGATCTCTCTCCTTCCCTTTTTGGAATTCTGTTGCTTTTGCTGACTTCCACTGGGTATTAATCACATTATGATTTTGGATGGTGGTGTGTAAATTAGACTGTTTTGCTAAATATAGCCAAAGAAGCGGGCTTATCAACCAGGCTCTGTCACTTACTCTAAAATATTACCCTGGAATATTCTAGAATTTCACTTTCGTTCTTTTTTGAAGGGGAAAAGGGAAATCACTTTCATTCTTTTTTTGGCTTTTTTATGTTCGTTAGCTTTTAATTCCATAAGGCATATCTGAATGTGTGTTTAATGTAAAAAATTAGAACTTCTTTTAGCAGCTTTTCCCCATTCCCTTTCTGTCCAGATAAGTAATTACTGCTAGTGCCCTGATTTAATATTTTAATATTTAATGATTTTAGTATTTTTAGGTCTTTTCTTGGCTTTTACATGAATATGTATATTTGTACATATACATTGATTTAGATTATTTGCAAACACTTATTTGAAAATGACCACATAAACAAGGTGTCTGTTTTTAAGTTTTATTTCTGGAAATTAATACTTTTCTAGGAATTTATCCATTTCATCTAGATTTTCAAATGCATCGGCATGAAGTCATTGGTAAGGTTCTCTTAGTGTCTCTGAAGAGTCAACAGTGGTTGTCTCCTTTCACTCCGGGGCCTGCTTGCTGGCGCCCCCATTCTGTTTTCTTCTTGGATCTGCCTCTCCATAGCTTTATCACTTCTAGTATACATTTCAGAAATCTGTTTTGGGCTTTGTTAGTCCCCTCTCGTTTCTGTTTTATTAATTTCCATCCTGATTTTCATTAATTTTTTTTTTCTTTTACATTTGCTGCTTTCTTTTAAACCCATGACGAGGGATGTTTGGTTCACTGTTTTCTGCCAGTTTGGCTCATGTCAGACCTTCTTACTGTATGTCTGTGTCTCCTCTTCCGTCTTTTCCGTGTTTGTTCCTCCTTACCTGTCTCTGAATGGTTTATAGCTCACTGATTGTCTCATAAGCTGCACCCAATTCGTTACAAACATTGAGTTTTTTATTTCATTTTAAAATACTTTTTGGTTCTTTTAAAAAACTATTGTGTCAGTTTTTATCATTTATGGTTTCATGCTTGGCTTCATGTCTTTATTTGAGAGTCAGCGTTTGAAGATTATGGATCTCAATTTTGCATGGATATTTTCTTAATTTTTTTTTCTACTATATCTTGTTTTCTTGGTTATCCTTTGGCTGGGGGATAGACATTGTATTTGAAAAATTATTCTTGGGAATAGTTTGGAGTCTAGTTTTCTACAGTGTGGAATGTTTTACCACTGCATTTAAAAAAATTGTTTCCTTGTATTATTTGCTATAGACATACCATAATGTATGTAATTATTTCCTTCATTGATGGACATTTAGATAATTTTTAGTTTTTTACTATGACAAACAACAGTGCAGAAAACATCATACATATTATATGATATCTAAGGGAGCCTTAATAAATAGAAATCCTCCTTCTGTCTAAGGTTTGGAATAAATTGAAAAATAAAATAAAGTGTAGAAACGGGCAAAATGTTCTCTTAATCACTGATACTAGCTACGCTGAAGGCTGTGGCTTTAGATGCGCTGATGAGGAGGTTTGCTTATTTGACTGTCCCACCTGGGGCAGCTTCCCCGTCACAGCCACACGGGGTTGGTGCTGGCTGCCTCCTGCCAGCGTGACTCACAGGGCACTTGGCACGGAGGTGTTCTGGGGAGGAAGGAGGGTGTAGCTGAGCTAAGGATAAGCCCATTTATTATTTTTTATATTATCCATTTGAATAAATAATTTGTTGGGGTAGAAGACATTTAGGAGACGTAGTTCTGGGAGCGTGGGACCCATTTCTGTAATGCTGTGTATATTTAGCACCAGGGAGGGAGAGAACATCTGGACGGCCATGTACACTGGACACTTTCCAGTCGGGAAGGTGGCCTTGCTGGAAACCAGCTCTGGAGGCAGGTGGCTGGAGCCTGCACTTCTCCTGGATTGATCCTCACACGTGGAGCCCACTGTCTCTGCTGAGCTACTAAAATGGGGAAGAGACTGCCTTCAGGCCGTCCATATTTGTCTGTCCCCGATTAGCTAGTATTTTTGTTATAATTTTTTAGTTTAATTATTGTATAATGGCCGGAGAGTGGCTGTAACGTTTGTGCTGTGATGACTCTGTTGTTCATTGTGTGTCTGCTTTGTGGATGCTGCTGCTGTGTTATTTTGTGCGTAGTAGGTATTTTATTGCCGCTAGATCTTCGTTGTGGATTTTTCCTTTATTAAGCCTAATAAAGTGCTTCTCTTTTGCCCATTTAATGCTTTTACTCAAATGTTGCCCATGACTTATTAAGATTATGAGATAATTTCTTTGTATTTGACGCTGAGATACACCATACCCATCCTTCAGATTTTTAAAATTTTATTTTCTCCCTTGTTGTAGATTTTCTCTAATGTTCTACTTGTAATTGGGTTTTGCTTTATGATCCATATGGAGTCTTTTCCTTACTAGATGAATACAGCTTCTTTAAATGTATTGATACTTGTGGTGTTAACGTCTGTCATGATTTTCTGTGCCTTCTGATTTTGGTGATTTTACATTTAAAAGATCATATTAAGTATGCTGTATGTTTTTTTTTTTTTTTTTTGGATTCTTTTTGTGGGTTTCTTTTTTAAGATTTATTTATTTTAGTGAAAGAGGAAGAGAGTGAGTGTGCGTGCAGGGGTAGGGGTAGAGGGAGAGGGAGAGAGAATCTCAAGCAGACTCCCCGCTGAGAGTGGAGCCGGTCAACGGGCTCAATCTCATGATCCTTAGATCATGACCTGAGCCAAAATCAAGAGTCGGACGCTTAACCAACTGAACCACCCAGGTGTCCCTCAGCTGGTTATTTTTATTATAACTTTACGTAGTGTATTTGATCCTTTCCTTTGGAAAGTTTTATTGACTTCTTACTATGAGCAGTGACAGAATTGGTATATTTCTAGTTTTAAATTCTTCCCTCCCCATTACCCTGAGCAACATATTTATGGACATGTCTCCTCAGGCAAGGGAAACAAGCAAAAATAAACTATTGGGACTACATCAAAACAAAAAGCTTCTGCACAGCAAGGGAAGCCATTGACAAAACAAAAAGGCAACCTAGTGAATGGGAGAAGATATTTGCAAATGATATATATCTGATATGGAGTTAATATCCAAAATATATAAAGAACTCCTACAACTCAACACCAAAAACCAATCTGATTAGAAAATGGGCAGAGGACCTAAACAGACATTTTTCCAAAGACATGCAGATGGCCAACAGTCACGTGAAAAGATGCTCAACATCACTCACCTGGGAAATGCAAATCCACAATGAGATATCACTTTATACCTATCAGAATGGCTAGTATCAAAGATAAGGAGTAACAAGTTTTGGTCAAGATGAGGTGAAAGAGAAACCCTTGTGCACTGTTGGTGGGAATATAAATCAGTGCAGCCAGTATGGGAAATCGTATGAGGTTCCCCAAAAAATTGAAAATAGAACTACCATATGATCCAGTAAATACTGGGTATTTACCCAAAGAAAACGAAAACACTGGTTTGAAAAGGTATCTGCAGCCCTGTTTATTGCAACATTATTTACAATAGTCAAGATATGGAAACAACCTAATTGTCCACTGATAGATGGATGGATAAAGAAGATGCAGTATGCGCGCGCGCGCGCGCACACACACACACACACACACACACACACACACACACAGTGGAATATTACTCACCCGTAGAAAACAATGAGATCTTCACATTTGCAACAACATGGGTGGACCTAGATGGTATTATGCTAAGTGAAATAAGTCAGACCAGAGAAAGACAAATATCATATGATTTCACTTATATGTGCAATCTAAAAAAAAAAAGAACAAACGAGCAAACAAAAAACCAGATGCTTAAATAGGGAGAGCAAACTGGGATTGTCAGAGGGTTGGGGGGGGGATGAGTAAAATAGATACAGGGGATTAAGAGGTACAAACTTGTAGTTATAAAATCAGTAAGTCATGGAGATGACAGCATAGGGAATAGGCAATAATATAATAATAATGTTGTATGGTAACCAATGGTAACCAGACTTACCTTGGTGAGTGAGCACTGAGTTATGTACAGAATTGTCAAATCACTATGTTATATACCTGATGCTAATATAATATTGTATGTCAGTTATATTTCAATTAAAAAAACCAAATTGTTCCCCTTTACTTTTCTCATCATTTTTTCTTAATGCTATTTCTTTATAATTTTAAATTGATTCATACCTGTGTTACTTGATTTTAAATTGTATCTATAAAAATAAATATAAATTGTATATTTAATTGACCCGTTTATAAAAGATCAGGAAACTAGTACACTTTATTCTCTTGGATTTATCATTTTCATACTACTCCAGTCATAGACGTTTCGGGAAGAGATCTGTTGAGGTATAACTGACATACAGTAAGTGGCATGTATTAGTGTGTACTGTGTGTTGATTTTGACTTTTGAAAACATCACCACAACCAAGATGGTGAACATGTCCATCACCCCCAGAAGTTTCTTCATGGCCCTCAGTGATCCCTTTCCCCTGCCCCTTCCCATCCCCTTCCTGTCCTCAGATAACTACTGAGCTGCTTTCCATCACTGGAGACTAGTTTCCATTTTTAGAGTTTTTAATAAATGGAGTACAGTATGTATTAATTTGCATGTTATCTTTCCGCATATTTTTTTGAGGTTCATTGCTGTTTAGCATGGGTCGGTCAGCAGTTGGTTCCTTTTTATTGCTGAGTAGTGTTCCATCATACGGATGTAGCACATAAAGCTGCTGCAAACATTTGTGTGTTAAGTCTTTCCTACCGTTACACTTGGGTCTTACGGAAAGAGTTAGGGCTCTTACTGCTTCCTCTCTCTGTGTAGTGGGTCAGCATGTTACCCCGCAGGATGGGGAGGTGGTCAGGTTCCCTGTGGATTAGCTGGGTGTCCAGAGCTTGACCTGCAGACCTTGCTCAAATGCAGCTCCTGGTGGGTCGTTGTGGCGTGGGACCTGGGGTTGTGCGTCACAGCAAGCTTCCGAGTCCACAAGCCGTGCTTTGCAAAGCAAGGATAGAGAGCCTGAGAGCTCGTGAAGCCAGGCAGGAGTGGCGTATTTGTTTCCTACCAGGTAAAAGTAAACTACCTCTAGTGTTACGTTTTCATCAGAAATGGAAATAACTACGTGTGTCATGTCAGGCAGCATTTGATGTGCCAAGAGCTCGCTCTTTCTCTCTCATTCATTCATTCATTCATTGTAGTGAACACCTGGAGCAGCAGTTGACAGTGGAATCTTCCAGACAAGGCTGTGGAGTGGGAGTGTGTGGGGGCTTCACCTTGCTTACCCTTCTTTGTGTTTCCCCAGGCAGGCTTTATTTGTTTTGGAATTTTGGTAGGAAAGGGATGCTCAGGTGTTGGCCCTTGTCTAATAACCTGTAGTCATGCACTGGGGACAGTCTGGGTGGGAGGTTTGCGGGGAAGTCTCAAGTCAGAATTCTGTTACAGTCAACGGTACAGTTGACTTGTTCCCCGTTCCCCTGGTTCCCTTGGTTGGACCTGGTGAACTACGCGTTGTTCTAGGTCTCCAGCAGTTAGCAGAACTCAGAGCCAGTGTGCTTGTCAGACTTCTCACAGGGTCTCAGCATTTCCCTTTCTTCAGACTCAGGGTCACAGGTCCTTCCGGAAGGATGGAACGTTGTCTTGCAGAGCCGAGTCCTGGCTCACCGGCTCTGAGTCTGGGCTGTGAGAGCTGGTGATGGGCAGTCATGGTTATGAGCAAGTCCCTGGAGTCAGGCCAGGCCACCTGAGCTCAAATTGTGGTTGCACCAGGCAAGTGATGGCAGCTCCTCTGCCCTGTGTCCCCATCAGCAGTGAAGGTCGTAGTAGTTCTGATGTCAGGCAGGTCGGAGGTTTGCGTAGTATTCGTAGGGTGCTTAGGACAGTGCAGCATAGTAAGCACTTTCTTGTATGTGCTCGATACACAGGCAGCTATATGGAAAATTAAGAAGACGGGTGAATAAGAGGTAGGATTAGAAAAATCGGGTATCTTTTCTCAGATTGCAGAGTGGTCACCCCCTGACTCCTGGGGACAGTGGCTCCCGTTTACAGGCTTGACCCCCACTGTGCTGAGGCGCGAGTGTGTGTTGGCGTCCAGGCTGGCGTCTTGCTCAGGGGGGCAGGAGGGCTTGGATTTTGTTTCTGTGGTTCCTTTGAAACTTGATGATGGGAATGGGAGACGATGCATGAAGGTGAAAAAGTTTGAGTTGGAATTCATGATAATTAGGAATTTATTATAATTTTCAATCTTGATTTTATTTCTGTTCTTTTTGAATGATTTCAATAAGGTCAGACTTCCAGTGTGCTATACGAGCATTTCTTTTGACATATTTCTGTTTTGTATAAGAACACGATTCTTCAGTCAAAGCCATATTTAAAAATCACAACTGACACTAGCATTTTCCCTTAATAATTGAATTTATATTTTCCTGGAAACATCTGAAAACCTCTGTTACATATGATATCTCTCTCAGAGCTGAAAGTAGGCCTGCTCCCTGTTTTCCCTCATTCCTGGTCTCCTGACTCGGGTGTCCCTCCGTCACTGGGGTCCTCCTGCTGACACTGAGGTAGACCAGAGCCTTCCCGTGCAGCTCCTTTAGTTTTTCTTGAAATAGCCAAACTTTAATTGTTTGCTTTTAATTATATTTTTAGGAGCATTTCAAAGGATTATTATCTTCTTTGTCATACCTGGCCTATTTCCTGGTACTAAACTCAAAATAGTATCTGATGCTGTTGGTTGCGTAACCCGCTGAGTGATAATTTCTTCCTTTTGCTGTTGGGAATAGTCTCTGCTCCCAGCGGCTCCCGTGTCATCCAGCCACGCTCTTACCCAACTGCCGTTGTGATATTTCTCAGTTCTCTGAGGCGGATGATCTGCCCTTCTGAAGTGTGTTGTATTAAGTCCACTAAGAGTATTAAGCGCTACCAAGCAGAAAAAATACTGGATGTAAAAACAAGCATATGAGGTAACCGTGAAACTAGCATGTGCTTTGGGATGACTCATCTTTTCCCAAAGAAAATTTGCTAAGAGAGACGTCTTTCAGGGAAATATTAAGAGTACATAAAATTTAAGATTAAAAAACAAATTTTAATTAAAGAAATTTTTTTTCATTTTTTTTTTTTTAATTTTATTATGTTATGTTAGTCACCATACAATACATCATTAGTTTTTGATGTAGTGTTCCACGATCCATTGTTTTCGTATAACACCCAGTGCTCCATGCAGTACGTGCCCTCCTTAATGCCCATCACTGGGCTAACCAATCCCCCTTCCACCTCCCTTCTAAAACCCTGTTTGTTTCTCAGAGTCCATAGTCTCTCATGGTTCATCTCTCCCTCCAATTCCCCCTCCCCATTTTTCCCTTCCTTCTCCTAATGTCCTCCATGTTATTCCTTACGTTCCACAAATAAGTGAAACCATATGATAATTGACTTTCTCTGCTTGACTTATTTCACTTAGCACAATCTCCTCCAGTCCCATGCATGTTGATGTAAAAGTTGGGTATTCATCCTTTCTGATGACCGAGTAATATTCCATCGTATATATGGACCACATCTTCTTTATCCATTCATCTGTTGAAGGGCATCTCGGCTCTTTCCACAGTTTGGCTATTGCAGACATTGCTGCTATGAACATGGCAGTGCATGTGGCCCTTCTTTTCACTACATCTGTGTCTTTGGGGTAAATACCCAGTAGTGCAATTGCTGGGTCATAGGGTAGCTCTATTTTTAAATTTTTGAGGAACCTCCACACTGTTTTCCAAAGTGGCTGTACCAACTTGCATTCCCACCAGCAGTGTAAGAGGGTTCCCCTTTCTCCACAACCTCTCCCAACATTTGTTGTTTCTTTCCCTGTCCATCTTTGGCATTCTGACTGGTGTAAGGTGGTATCTCAATGTGGTTGTGATTTGGATTTCCCTGATGGCTAATGATGATGAACATTTTTTCATGTGTCTGTTAGCCATTTGTATGTCTTCTTCAGAGAAGTGTCTGTTCATCTCTTCTGCCCACTTTTTGACTTGATTATTTGTTTTTTGGGTGTTGAGTTTGAGAAGTTCTTCATAGATTTTGGATACCAGCCCTTTATCTGTAGTGTCATTTGCAAATATCTTCTCCCATTCTGTGGGTTGCCTCTTTGTTTTGTTGACTGTTTCCTTTGCTGTGCAGAAGCTTTTTATCTTGATGAAGTCCCAAAAGTTCATTTTTGCTTTTGTTTCACTAGCTTTTGGAGATGTATCTTGAAAGAAGTTGCTGTGGCCGATGTCAAAGAGATTACTGCCTATGTTCTCCTCTAGGATTTTGATGGATTCCTGTCTCACATTGAGGTCTTTCATCCACTTTGAGTTTATCTTTGTGAATGGTGTTAGAGAATGGTCGAGTTTCATTCTTCTGCATGTGGCTGTCCAATTTTCCCAGCACCATTTATTGAAGAGACTGTCTTTTTTCCATTGCAAGTTTTTTCCTACTTTGCGAAGATTATTTGACCATAGAGTTGAGGGTCCATACCTGGGTTCTCTATTCTGTTCCATTGGTCTATATGTCTGTTTTTGTGCCAGTACCATGCTGTCTTGGTGATCACAGCTTTGTAATACAGCTTGAGATCGGGCAACGTGATGCCCCCAGCTTTGTTTTTCTTTTTCAACATCTCCTTGGAGATTCGGGGTCTTTTCTGATTCCATACAAATTTTAGGATTGTTTGTTCCAGCACTTTGAAAAATGTCATTGGAATTTTGATCGGGATGGCATTGAAGGTATAGATTGCTCTGGGTAGCATAGACATTTTAACAATGTTTATTCTTCCGATCCATGAGCATGGAATATTTTTCCATCTTTTTGTGCCTTCTTCAATTTCTTTCATGAGTGTTTTCTAGTTCCTAGAGTATAGATCCTTTACCTCTTTGGTTAGGTTTATTCTGAGGTATCTTATGGTTTTTGGTGCTATTGTAAATGGAATCGTTTCTTTAATTTCTCTTTTTGCAGTTGCGTTGTTAGTGTATAAGAAAGCAACTGATTTTTGTGTATTGATTTTGTATCCTGCCACATTACTGAATTGCTGGATGAGTTCTAGTAATTTGGGGGTGGAGTCTTTTGGGTTTTCCACATAAAGTATCATGTCGTCTGAGAAAAGAGAGAGTTTGACTTCTTCTTTGCCAATTTGAATACCTTTTATTTCTTTTTGTTGTCTGATTGCTGTCGCTAGGACTTCTAGTACTATGTTGAACAACAGTGGTGAGAGTGGGCACCCTTGACGTGTTCCTGATCTTAAGGGAAAGGCTCTCAGCTTTTCCCCATTGAGGATGATATTCGCTGTGGATTTTTCATAGATGGATTTTATGAGCTTGAGGAATGTTCCCTCTATCCCTATACTCTGGAGAGTTTTAATCAGGAAAGGATGTTGTATTTTATCAAATGCTTTTTCTGCATCAATTGAGAGGACCATATGGTTCTTCTCCCTCCTCTTATTAATGTGTTCTATCACACTGATTTATTTGCGAATGTTGAACCACCCTTGCATCCCGGGGATAAATCCCACTTGGTCGTGGTGGATGATCCTTTTAATGTATTGTTGGATCCTATTAGCTAGGATTTTGTTGAGGATTTTGGAATCCATATTCATCAGGGATATCGGTCTGAAATTCTCCTTTTTGATGGGGTCTTTGCCTGGTTTGGGGATTAAGGTAATGCTGGCCTCATAGAATGAGTTTGGAAGTTTTCCTTCTGTTTCTATTTTTTGAAACAGCTTCAGGAGAATAGGTATTATTTCTTCTTTGAATGTTTGGTAGAATTCCCCAGGGAATCCATCAGGCCCTGGACTCTTGTCTTTTGGGAGGTTTTTGATCACTGCTTCAATCTCGTTACTGGTTATTGGCCTATTCAGGTTGTCAGTTTCTTCCTGTTTCAGTCTTGGCAGCTTATAGGTTTCCAGGAAGGCCTCCATTTCATCCAGATTGCTCAGTTTATTGGCATATAGTTGTTGATATTAATTTGTAATAATTGTTTCTATTTCCTTGGTGTTAGTCGTGATCTCTCCCCTTTCATTCATAATTTTATAAATTTGGGTCCTTTCTCTTTTCTTTTGGATAAGTCTGGCCAGTGGTTTATCGATCTTATTAATTCTTTCAAAGAACCAACTTCTAGTTTTGTTGATCTGATCTACTGTGTTTCTGGTTTCTAATTCATTGATTTCTGCTCTAATTTTAATTATTTCTCTTCTAGTGCATGGCTTAGGCATCATTTGTTGCTTTTTCTCTAGTTCTTTAAGGTGTAGAGTTAGTTGGTGAATTCGGGATTTTTCTATTTTTTTGAGTGATGCTTGGATGGCTATGTATTTCCCCCTTAGGACCGCCTTTGCGGTATCCCATAGGTTTTGGACTGATGTGTTTTCATTCTCATTGATTTCCATGAATTGTTTAAGTTCTTCTTTGATTTCCTGGTTGACCCAAACATTCTTGAGCAGAGTGGTCTTTAGTTTCCAAGTGTTTGAATTTCTGCCAAATTTTTTCTTGTGATTGAGTTCCAGTTTTAGAGCATTGTGGTCTGAGAATATGCAGGGAATAATCTCAATCTTTTGGTATCGGTTGAGACCTGATTTGTGACCCAGTATATGGTCTATTCTGGAGAAAGTTCCATGTGCGCTCGAGAAGAATGAGTATTCTGTTGTTTTAGGGTGGAATGTTCTGTAAATATCTATGAGGTCCATCTGGTCCAATGTATCATTCAAAGCTCTTGTTTCCTTGTTGATTTTCTGCTTAGATGACCTGTCCATTGCTGAGAGTGGAGTATTGAGGTCTCCTACAATTAACGTATTGTTATCAATATGACTCTTTATTTTGGTTAACAGTTGGCTTATGTAGATGGCTGCTCCCATGTTGGGGGCATAGATATTTACGATTGTTAGATCTTCTTGTTGGATAGACCCTTTAAGAATGATATAGTGTCCTTCTGTGTCTCTTATTACAGAATTTAGTTTAAAATCTAATTTGTCTGATACAAGAATTGCTACCCCAGCTTTCTTTTGAGGTCTGCTGGCATGGAAGATGGATCTCCATCCCTTCACTTTCAGTCTGGATGTCTCTTTAGGTTCAAAATGAGTCTCTTGTAGACAGCATATGGATGGGTCCTGTCTTTTTATCCAATCTGCAACCCTGTGCCGTTTTATGGGAGCGTTTAGGCCATTCACGTTGAGAGTGATTATTGAAAGATATGAATTAATTGTCATCATGTTGCCTGTGAAGACGTTGTTTTTATAGATTGTCCCTGTAAATTTCTGTTGTAGATCACTCTTGGGGTCTTTCTCCTTTTATAGAACCCC
>NW_022589740.1:2074908-2168038 GCF_004348235.1 Phoca vitulina | reverse complement strand
TATATCTGCATCCATTTGTAAATCTGCAGCATAAGTCATAATCTCTGAGTCTTTTCTATTTTGGGGGCTCGTCCTCCTAGTCATTCTGTTGATGGGTGTTTGAGGGAATGTGTTGAGTCCAAATTATTGACCAGAACCCAAGCAAGATGCACCTGTTTTCTAGGGACCTTAGGTTTGTCTTGTTTTCCCAGCCTGTCTTCTGCGGGAGGGGCCTGCCACGCTGTTACTCAGGCAACCCTGTTTGGGCGGAGTTGCCCTGCGCCCCTGTGGTGGGGGATGGGCTCAGCGGGAATCAGTCTTTGGGGCTTTTGTTCTCTGGTGCCTTTCCCTGGCGGCTTTCCGCGTCTCTTCCGCGAGTCAGAGCAGAAGAGACCGTTTCCAACCCTCTGCCTCAGAGCAGAGAGACCGCAGTGTGTTCCTCAGTGAGCTCTCCAGGCCACACCGTCTCCGTTTCTGTCCGTGCTGCTATAAACTGCAGCGGCCTGGGTTGTGCGCCCCCCCGCAGCGCCCCCAGTCCTGCCTCCAGGTCGGGGCACGTCTCTGCCCTTTGTGCTTCTAAATCCGCCAGCCGCTCCCAGTTCGTGTGCGCGACCCCGCTGCTCGGGGTTTCCACCCCGGGGCCTGCAGTTCACGGGCGCGACCCCGGCGCACCGGGTTTCCGTCTCGGAGGCTGCAGTTCGTGTGCGTGCGACCCCGCCGTTCTGGGTTCCGCCCCGGGGGGCTGCCCTAAAGTCCTTTCCCGCCGCTACCCGTCTGCGAGTCTGTGCCCCGTCCGCAGCGCGCGAGGCTGTCACTCACCGGCGGTGTAGGAGCCCCACGGCCAGGCACCCTCCCGCTGCCATTTATCCTCCGATATCTGCCCGCGGAATCACGGCTCCCAGATTCCTACCTCAAAACCAACCACCTGCGATATTCTGTTTGTAGAGATCCAGATCTTCTTACATCTCAGGCTGGTTTCGTGGGTGCTCAGAGTGGTCTGGTGGATATCCAGCTCAATTCCCGGGACCGGTTGGAATAGGGTTCCTTACTCCTCTGCCATTTCCCCCCCTCCTCTTAAAGAAATTTTTTAATTGAAGTATACAGTTGACACACTAGAACTTCAGAATTTATAATATTGTAAAATGGTTGAAATTTAATTACTCACTGAATGCTAATTGAGCTGTTCTGCTTAAGTAATTTTTTAGTAGGAAAAATTTTATAGACTGCTTTATGTAATGCTAATTTATGTTCATTAGCATTTGAAAGGAGAGAGTAATTTGCCTTTTTAATGATTTGAGAGTGCTAATACCCTATTTTCCTTGTTCTTGTTTTGTATAAGGACCTGACCCTACATTTCTTGTAATTTTATTTTATATGTTTCACTTAAAATGTAATGTTAAAAAACTTTTAGCCCATTGAGAAAATTTCTTAAGTTTTTAACTATCAAATTTAAAAATAATTATCATTATTTCCAAAGAATACAAGCATATAGGGGGAAAGTGTTACTTCTTTAACTTCAGGATTAAGAAAACTTGAGCATGAGACAATTCATTTCACCACTTGCCCCCACCCCCATCTCCCAGATTAGCATGTTTGCATTTGTTTATTTCTCCTTGGTTCCTACCTTGTTACTCCAGGTCAGGCAGAACCTGAAACCTGCCTGGTGCGCATGCCTTCTCCCCCATCATTTTATTTTATCATCATAATGTTTGTTTATAGCACCTCTTACAGTGAAAGGGAGGGTATATTTACTAATCATTTGTATTTGTGTTTTTAATGTGCATTACCTCTTTTTTTCCTTTTAATGACATTCTATACTTCTAAAAAATAAAAGCTTTTAAACTGTCTATTGGCTAGTGTGATTTTTAAGTATGATATTTATTTGAAAATATTAACTAATAAAATTGTAGAGCAAAGCCTTGGCCAGGTCTTTTTGAGGCATCTGTTCCCTGATGTAGTGTTACGAACATTATAGATGACCACGGATCGTAATCTTGCTGTATGCTTACTGGGGTGCTTCAGGGCTTATGAACTTGTGGAATTTTACTTTTGTAATTTATAGTCAACTTATTCCTTCGACCTGTGTACTTAGTTTACATTTTCAGTTCACGATTTGATGCGAAGAAAAATTCCTCTTTGCATATGAATTTGTTCCTATTTCGAGGGGGAAATCTAAAGAATATGAGATAACCCCTATTAGCTAGGAGTTGGAATTTTCAGAAACTGGAACTCAGTAGTACATATATTTCAGGCCTGGGTTTGATTATAGAGGTCTTTTAAACTCACCTTTATGGTTCCTATCTCTGAAGAGCCAGCTTCCTGCAGGTGGCTGGTGAGTGCCTTCGGCATTTTCACACGGCAAGGAGAGAACACTTCCATCCTCTTCCTGGTCTCTCTCCCCCGCTCAGGAACCCTTTACACTTTATCGATATTTTCTGTAGCTCCATTGGGCTACATATATTCATGTTATTTCTTTAAAGTATTAGTGAAAGAAGTTCATAATAAAAGCAGGGAGAATACGAGGTTTAAAGTCACAGGGACAGAAGAAACAGTCCCAGAGTAGGAGGAAGGGTGTTGTTTTCCAGCACTGATGTGATGTTCATCTCTGTTTCAGAATGGGTGGTGTGGTGGTAAATGCTCTGCTAGAAGGTACATACAGAGTGCCATGGAGGCGCAAAGGGAGGGACTTTAGAGCAGTGCCTTGAAAGATCATTAGGTGCTAGCTAGGCATGCCAGGCAGAGGGCACCTTGTCCACGGGCATGGATGGGAAGAACTTCTGGAACATAGAGTATGTGCGTGAGGTTGGAGAGAGGTGGGGCAGGTGGACAGAACCTAGTTTATCAGGTGCCTCCTGTGCCATGTTAATTGTTTTCTCCATTTTTGTCCCGAGTGTGGAATAAATCATTGTACAGTTTTAAATGGGGGAATAGCATGACTGCATTTGCATTTTAGAAACATTATAATACAGGAAATATGGAAGAGGCATTGGAAGGGGCCAGTCGCAGGTGAAAGTCTGTTAGGGACTTCGTGCTGCTGAGGAATGAAGGGACCCAGGACTCTGGCTGTAGGAAAGGGAGGGGGGCTTGCAGCTTTGTGAGCTGTGGGAAGGAGGACATCCGGGATGACTCTGGGTATCTGTCTTGGGTAGCTTGGGGGGTGGAGATACTGCCGCGTGTGAAACAGAATCTAGAAGAAGGACTAACCAGAAGTTGGTTTGAACATGAAAGCATTTAAATGGAGCTGTCCCAATAGGCAGGTAGTCAGAGAGATGCAGTTGAGAGGGAGATTTGGGTTTGAGGTAGGGATTTGGACATCCTTGGTATTCTGTGTGGTAAAAGTTCTGGGTGGGAATGAGACCTCCTGGGCAGTTTCTGTTGGGGGGTGAGCTGGAAGGAAGCCGAGGGGAAGGTTCTAATGGGAGACCCATGCAACTGGGGAAGCAGGAGACCGGAGGGGTCTAGCAATAATGGTCATCTCTATTGCTCGGTTCTTGAAAGAGAGGATTGAGAGCTGGGTAGCAGAATAGCTCCACTTGACTTGTCGTGGTTGGAGATGATCTTGGAGGCCACTCAGATGCACTTGCCATTATATTTCTTTATTGATCTTTCTTTCCTTCTTTATTTCTTTATTTTTTTTTTTTGACAGATAAACTTAACCAGATACTGTGTTTTCATTAAATTCATTTCCTGACGGTAGACCCTGACATAGCTTTCTGTTTATTTGTTCACCAAGTGTGCTGTGAAGTGTACCCGGGGAGTACCTTTGAGTCTGGCCTGGCCCCTCGAGCCCTCACCTCCCCCCCGAATGTTCAGGCAGGTCCAAACAGTTGAAGCATACCTGCGCTGCAGCCCCATCCATCCCTGCTCTCCCGGGAGTGCTTCTGTTTTTGGGGGCAGTATTGTATGTGCTCCATCCCAGCCTTTTCAGACTTCACTCTTGAAGTAAGTCTGATAAATTCCTTCATGTGTGACTAAACCTCAGTGTACTTCAACAAATTTGTATATTTTAAAAGGAATCAAAGAATGAATCTCTCTGACTGGAATTTCATATTTCAGAATACCTGTGGAAGAAAGAGATTTTTAGGGATGGTACTATCTATTTACTTCCTTCCTTACATTTTACCTATTTTTTAAAAATTGAGTTATAATTTCCATATAACATTGTGTAAGTTTAAGGTATATAACGTGTTGATTTGCTATATTTATGTATTACAATAAGATTACCCCTGTAGCATTAGCCAATACGTCACGCCATGTGATTATTATTTCTTATTTGTTGTCAAAGCAGTCAAGAAGAGGTGGTACCACGTTCTTTTTATACTATAATAAGTTTGGCCAGCCTCACTTCACATTACCATTGTCAAAAATAAAATTAATAAGGAGGAGTCTGCTTCACAGAATAATGAACCAGTCAGTTTTTGAACCAGTTATAAAAATGAAATTTGTATGTTCTAATTTACAGAATCTCATTAAAACAATATTCGGGGCTCAGGAAAGTCTGGTTTGAGCTCTGTGGTTGGCTGACCCCTTCCCAGGCATGCTTTTGGGAAGGTCCTCAGGACCTTCTCAGATGACTCTTCCATCTCAAGTGTGCTGTTCAGTAGAGAGCCTGGTCATTTTCTAGCTAGGGCGCGTCGTACTCGTTCCTCAGTGATAGAACCAGTGGGCAGGGCCCCAGCAGCCACTCAGTCGGCTTTTGTCTGGTTTGAGAAGATTTATTACTTCATTGGATGAGACTGTCATTCTGAGTACCATGGTGACCCATAAAGGATCATGAATTTTGCAATTATACCTAAGTCATTTCAAATAGAAATTTGTATGAACCAAACATCTCATAAAAGACGTTAGGCTCCGGGCACCTGGGTGGCTCAGTCGGTTAAGTGTCTGCCTTTGGCTCAGGTCATGATCTCAGGGTCCTGGGATCGAGTCCCGCGTCGGGCTCCCTGCTCAGTGGGAAGCCTGCTTCTCCCTCTCCCTCTCCCTCTCCCCCTCCCCCCTGCTTATGCTCTCTCTGTCTCTCTCTCTCCCTGTGTCTCTCTCTGTCAAATAAATAAAATCTTAAAAAAAAAAAAAGACGTTAGACTAAGATTACAAAGTTGCAACTGTAATTGTGCTAATTCAACAAAAAATATTTATGGAAGTATTTCAATGATATGGGAAGACTTAAAGACATTGCATGTTTATTTGGTGGAACTCTACACAATCATCGCATATTTTTGAAGAATAATAACAAAGGAAGTGACTGTTTTGTTAAAGGAAAAGGACTACACAATTCTGAATGCGGTATCCCGTTTAAAAATAAATTCACAAAAAGTCTGAAATAAATTACATAGTAAAGTAACGATCTTCCTGAAGAAACATAAAATCTTTCCTTCTATTTCAGCTAATCTTCCAGTGCCAACAATTGCAGCGATAGATGGACTTGCTTTGGGTGGTGGCCTTGAGCTGGCTCTAGCATGTGATATACGCGTAGCAGGTGAGAATTAATCCTATCAGAAATGAGGTTTGTGCTTACTCTTCAGATAATTCCAAATATTTTATTCTTTTCTGTTGTTGAGTAGAACATTTAGAAGAAGTCACCCGTTGGGCTTGATGAAATATTGAAGATTCCCAGTTAAGAAAACAGTCTGATAGAGTCTCTTATTGGCCTTAGCAGTAGGGGAGGAGAATGGGAATTGGGTCAGACAGAACTGAATTTGAATCACAGGCCCTGTCCTTTTCCGATCCGTTTCCTCCTCTAAAATGGGGGAAATGGCAGGAGCTGTTGTGAAGATCAAGTGAACTAATCTGTGGCATGTGCCCAGTCCAAGCACTTAATTCTTGTCAGCTACAGGAATGATAACTTAATCTCTTTGAGGTTCACTTTCTTCTTGCTTGGTTTCCTGTGGGTCGGATGAGGTGATGATGAAAATAATACTGAGAACACTTAGTGCTGGCTGCGTGCTGAGCGCAGACCCGGTGCCAGCCCTGCTCGAGCCCCTGACGTGTGTTAGCTCGCACAGTCGGCCCACTAGCCCTCCGTGATAGGCGCTCTCTGGTGCTGGAGGAAGCCGGGGCACGGGGAGGAGACGGAGCAGGCCTGGAATCAGTGGCTGAGCTGGGATTGGAACCCAGGCAGTCCGGCGCCACGGCCGTCACTCCCCCTGTCCTGCGAGAGCCCCGCAGACTGCCACCATATGGTCACACTGGGGTGACACAGAGGGGCCCTGGGACCAAGGACTGGGCGAAGCAGGCAACAGCTGTCTGTCACCATTCTTCCCCCGGCCCTCACTATCACTCCTGGAGCAGCTGCCTGTTAAGACTAGTCAATATAATTAGGTTTTCAATAATTTTTGACTGTTTCTTGGGATTTGTAGCTGCTAGTCCATGTGGACTCTTTTCCCCTTTCCACTTTATTTTAGATCTCTACTTACTTGTCTGAAATCATGAGTTTTAAATGTAAAAGCTAAGGTACATGTAGTCCATTTCTGAAAGAGTGCAGATTCTGGGAATTAGGATATGGGAGGTGGTCCAAGTACATTTGGATATTCAAATAAAGAAATAATTAAGATGTTTTAAAGTAGCCGTGAAAACAAAACATGGAAAGAGGAACCCCGTCCAGCTGTCAGAACAGTAAAACCATTTGTCCAGAGTAACTAGAGATTCGGCCCTGACAGGCTCCGTATCTGATATGATATATTACGCTGTTTGATTTGGAGAGCTCTCTGGGCGGCTAGAGATTCCTGCTTGTCGGACACAGCCTGTGCTCCCCATCCTGAATAAGTAACGGGGTCTAAGCCTGCAGACGTGACTCGGCAGTATCAGGTCAAATCATGTAGTCATAACCCTGGTCTTTCTGCGTCGAAAATTAATTCACTGCCGAGCAATTTTTAACAGGAAATGTTACGTGAATCTCTTAATGTATATCACTTACAGTGTTTACTATTTCCATAACTAAATGCCTTCTGAAGCAACTTTTAAGAAGATTTGTGATGCAGGTTTAATTAGTAAACAGAATATTTGTAGCTGATTTTACTAACTTTTTCAAGTCATAATATTTGAATCTGATGGTATGGATTTTACTTAATTTTCTTCCTTCCTTTTTAGCTTCCTCTGCAAAAATGGGCTTGGTTGAAACAAAGTTGGCAATCATTCCTGGTGGAGGTATGAATTGTTCACGCCCATTGGTTTATTTTCAACAACAGGGTATAAGGCAAAAGGGTGTTAATTGAAAAGGCAGCATTTTCGATAAAGAGACTAATACTATATTGTTCGCTCTTGTAGCAAAGTCCTTATTCAAAATGTGCTCTTTCAGCTTAGGTAGTTGAGAAGATGCTGGGTATGTTGAGTGTTGCTCTCTTTTTGTGGTGTCTCCTGGGCTTTTCTGTATAATTTCTTAATTTTTAAATTATTGTATCGGTCACATTTTTCTTGAAGGATTGCACTGATATTTTGAAACTTTTGTGTGGGTATATAAATGTGCATGCCCTCAGAGAGCGGCCCGCACGTGGTCAGACCTCATTGGAGGAGCGGGTAGGGCTTGCCAGGCTTCGTGCAGGTTTTTTGTGTTTCGGTGCAGCAGGACAAAAGTTGGGGTTGGTGGGTGCCTGAATTTGGAGCTGAGGTGTTTCTTCTGTCACTTCAAAAAAGGTAGGTGAGCTGCGTTTTGGGAAGACTCATTTAAGAAAGCACTTTTCCAACATTGATAATGAAATCTTGTATCACCCAATAAATCTGAAATTTTGGTTCTTTTGTCTGATGAATTTGGAGCTATTCCCGTTTCATGAAGTCGTTCTCTCAGAAAGTAGAGTTCATTTGAGATGTGCACATTGAGAATTTATTAGTATATGAATTAAATAGCAGTAACAGTTTAAAAATTAAAAGCAGTGTTTGAACACTTCAGGCATGTTTGTACCTGGACAGGTTATAAAATTGTCTGTTTAACCTTCTCGTTAGAAGAGTGCTTATCCTGATTAGGGTGGATAAGGAGAAATTAAAACACAATTCAGTGAAACTGGTGACTACCCAGGTCAATGTGTAAGACTCACTAAAAGGTTTCTACTTCGGTGGTCCATGAAAATGCTATTCTTGTGGGTAAAGCACTTGATATCTGCCTGTTCGACCATGCCAGTCTTGTTCACGGTGACTAATGAAAACACTCAGAGGAGGATTTCTATGGAAATGGATCCAACTGAAAAAAATTATCAGGTAACTAATACTGGAAGTAAAACAAGCTTTGGAAAAAAGATGATGGTATGATAGTGTTTCTGAAATTCTTTTAAGAAGCAAGCTTTAGTTGGTAATTAGGGTTTAGCTAACCCTAGAAGGACAGTGACTGTAGTGGAGTGGTGACACCCCCCCCTCCCCAAAGATAGGACAGCCTGGAACCTGTGAGTGTAACCTTACTTGGAAAAAGGGTCTTTGCAGGATCTTAGGGATCTTAAGGATCTTAGATGACCTCATTCTGGATTATCTGAATGAATCTTAAATGAATGGATCTTAAGTCTCATAACAAGCGTCCTTATAAGAAGAGAAGAGGAGAAGCAGGAGAAGGTCCTGTGAAGACAGAGATTAGAGAGAGGCATTTGCAAGTCCAGGAAGGCCAAGGATTGCTGGTGGCCACCAGAAGCTAGGAGCCTCCAGAAGGAACCACCCCTGCCAGCATCTCGAGTTTGGACTTCTGTTCTCCAGAACTGTGAGAGGAGACTTCTGTGGTCCTAAGTCAGCAAGTTTATGATGATTTGTTACAGCAGCCCTTAGAGACTAATACAGTGGTGTTTAACATTTCGGTGATTTTTTTCTGGACAGGGAATTAGTGGGTGGCGAGCTAAGGGGTGGGAAGAAGATGAACTTGGTAATTTGGATATTTATCATATCTCGAAGATGAAATGTTTTGTATTAAAACCACAAGAAGGTAGAACGGTTGCATGAGCGTACTGTTGGCGCTGGTTAGAGGGAAGAAGCCTAATTGACTGCACTACAGAAACACGAGTGGTAGCTCTTCGCTCATGAGCCGGCCGTGCCTTTTGAGGTCTAGGAATTAGCATTTTCTTTCCAGAGTACTGAAGTTCCCTAGGGTCCTCCTCAATCAGGGACCCGTTAGTTAGAACCCACTTGTTGTAAATTTGATTCATTTTGGATTGTGTATTCTCATGATTACCATTATTTCTAAAATTTTTATTAAATGAATTTTTCATAAAATTCAGGATGCTTTAACGTTTTCCCATCTACTTATAAAGGATCATCTTCTGTCTTTGCCGTTTTTCCTAAGTGAGTCTGAGGGAGTGTATTTCAGTTGCTCCTTTAATTAATGAAGCTTTCAGGTTCATCGCTCATACACATGTAGCTATTGTTACGTTGCACTTTCTGTCGAGAGTGAGTCGAATTTCTCTTTGAGACCACATTCACGTTTCGATGAAGAAAGATGCATGTGGACATTTTGGTTCACTTTCACATTTGTGTGATGGTTACTGATGCACCGTAAGTCGGGCCTAGTTTTGATTTTTGTTTTTTTTTCTTAAACAACAGCGCAGTTTCTTTTAAGCAAGGTTTAATGTATTATCTAAAGGAGCAGTTTCTGAAATTTTTGTGGAGAAAAATCTTCTTCTGGATATTTTGATCCACAGGTATTTTCACCGTATCTTCTTTCTCCCCTTCCTTTTCTCATAGATGATCCTCATGAAAATACCGCTTTCTTTTCTTTTCTTTTTTTTTTTTTTTCTTAAAGTTGGTTTTAAATTGATGGATTTGCCACGGCTCATGTGATCCCTGAGATGTCCTCTTTTGGTCTGTGAACTGCTTAGAAGAGCTTCTTAGAATAGACACAGTAGACCATGCTTAGTTTCTTCCTCCCTTGTTGGTGGACCTCTTAGCTAAAAGAAGATGCTGAACTTGCTTCCTCTTGTAGATGCTGCTCGAGCAGCGTGGCCCTCGTCCCTGAGCCCTTGTCACTGTCCGCAGCCCCGCCTCTCATCCGTTTCACGCAGGACCGGCCACACGGGTAGAAAATGGGGGGTGGGGGAGAGAATATTGTGGAAACAGTAAACGCTTTGCTTTCCTAGTCAAATGAAGACTGCAGTCAGTTCCTCAGGGTGGAAAGTCTAGCTGCATGCAGCCTGGAAACTGGTGCTGCAGGTCTGGTAAGGTTGGCCCTCCCAGCTTGTACAGGCCGCAGGCCACGCTGGGTGGACTCTCCAGAGGGGTGCTTCTCCAGAGGCAGCAGCACCCCGGCTGTCCTGTCAGCGTCACTTCTGCCCCTTTGTGATGACAGTTCACCGGGAAACCTTGGACCAAAGACTAGCATTTAGCTTCCTTCAGTTTTTTTTTTTTTTCTTTTTTACTTGAACCTGAGTGACAATATGATTCTTTTTAAGATATATTTTGTAAATGTTCTCAAAGCAAGTTAAATTAAAAATGATTGTTTTGGGGAGAATAATATTCCTAGTGAACAAGAGTATTAGTGGGCCATTACTATAATGTGATTCTTAGATGGGTATTCTAAATTTTAGTGTTTACGAGAAAAAGATTCAGTGATGACTATTGAAATTATATAGTTAATGAAAAGGAATGTAGAAACATACTGGATCTGAATTGAACTTCTTTAAATAGTATTAAATCAGATGTAATTAGAAAAATTAAATGTAACTGACTGTCATATACTCAAGCCAGTACTTTCACTTATGGAGCACTGGGTGTTATACGCAAACAATGAATCATGGATCACTACATCAGAAACTGATGACGTACCGTATGGTGATTAACATAACATAATAAAAAATATATATATATATATATTTGATTATAGACAAATACTATAAAATACAAAATACAATGTTAATGATTGAAAGCACTAGCCAATTTAAAAATAATTAAGATTGTTCCCAAGGACCTTCCCACAATGTCCTAAATTATATTGGGGATCTTGGTACACCACACAGCTCTAGTTTATCCTCCAGTATCTTCACCTTAAAGAAAGCAGCTACACCTCCTATGTTCTTCCCAACTGGGAGAATGCTCCAGTAGTGTAAAATAAAATTCCCTTTTAGAAACAGCTCCTCAAATGATACCACCCTTCAGCACATTTGTAAGAACCAAGTAAAACAAGTTCAGAGGATTAGAATTCTTTTGACAGTTTAGGAAATTTCTTTTAAGTGTGCGCAGAAAATGGTGGCAGACTGCCTCATTCCTGGCCTTTGTTTCTTGCCTCTTCTATTGGAGGATTTGGGGTTTGTGTCAAGAAACCTTATTATAACTAAGATAGCTGTTAGGGCTTCTTGCTTGGGCACACACCCCTATGACAGGATGTGTAGTACTTTCACTGCTCTGTGGCTCTCTTTTATTTCCTCCAGCTTTTTATTTTGGAAATGTTCAAACTTCAGGAAATTTGAAAGCCAGAAAAATGAACCTCTTTACACGCCTCACCAAGATCTGCCCATCCCCATATGTCTCTCCTCCTGCTGCCCTCCTCCCAGTCTCATTTGCACTCCATTTGTTCTTGCTGAGCCATTTCAAAATGACCAGGTGGACCGTTCGCTGTACCAGCATGCCTTTCCTAGGAGGAAGAACAAACCCTTATAATAACCACAAAACTAGTACCACACTTAACGATATTAACATTAATTTCAGATTCCCCACGTGTCTCAAAGTGTTGTTTGCGGTGGTTTTTGGCTTTGCTTTTTCAATTCAGGATCCAGTTAAATGTCATGTTGCATTTGGTTAGGTCTATGGGGTTTTTTTGTTTTGTTTTTTAAATCGAGACAAGTCTTCCATCTCTTTGTTTTTTATAACACCTTTTTTTTTTTTTTTAAGAATTCAGGCAAATTATCTTACTGAGGTTTACACATTCTGGATATGACTGAGTCATTTCCTCAAATTTAGATGTAGGTTAAAATATTTAGCCAAGAATACTCAATGGGCCGTGCTCTGTTTTTCATTTTCATTTTATGCAATGGCACTTGATATTAGGTTGTCCTACTTTGGGTGACGGTAATTTTGATCCCTTAGTTCATGTGGTGACTAACTACGAGTACCCTTTTAACATTCTTTTTTTTAGAAACTTTTCAGGAAAAGAATCTTTAATAACTCTTATTGGCATTGACCATTGCCCAAATTAAAAAACGAGAGGCAGGAAATGAGAGTATTCAGGTGTCATGGGAACAGGGTGAGGGATGGGAGGCATCTCTGTTCATCTGACTGTAGGCCGTGCTTTGCAGTAAGGCCGTTTCTTGGCACGGTGACCAGGAACTCTATTTAAGGTGTGTCTGTGAAGTAATGTGGATTTTTAGATCCTGCATGCATGTTGTCCGGAACACCGTAGTCATTTTGGAAAGTTTTGTTTATAACCTTTGTTGAAATCTTCTCAGAATTTACATCAGAATGTGAGCTTATTCTTTTGAATATCCTTGGTAGTGACTCATCTTTTATCTTATGAGGGTGAATTTGATTTTCATAAATAGCAAAAGACCTTTCTGTGCCAAATCTGATTAATAAGGTCAGACTGTTTCAGGAGGAAGAAAAGTGTAACAACAAAAAGAAGACTTCTTAAGAGGTTCATGTAATGTCAGACATTTACCTGTGTTGTAAACAGTGGATAGCACCGCTGGGCTTAGTGGACTGCTTCCCGGGTGACCTCTGCAAAGGCCAGCACTCTTTTGTTCTCTGAAGTTAGGGGTGTGTGTGTGTGTGTGTGTGTGTATGTATGTATTTTAAAAATTTTATTTTATTTTGAGAGAGGCACACAGAGCAGAGGGAGAGGGAGAAGCAGACTCCCTGCTGAGCAGAGAGCCCTCCATGGGGCTTGATCCCAGGACCCCAAGATCATGGCCTGAGCCAAAGGTAGACGCTTAACTGACAGAGCCACCCAGGTGCCCCAGTTAGGTGCATTTATTAACACACTTCTTACACTGCAGACTCTCATGTCTTTGTACTTTAAAATGTAATTCAGTGACCACTTCTAATTACAGTGTTTGGAAAGTTATTTGTTGACTTTACACTGTTGACAGACCAATTTGCTAGTTGCTCTGGAAAAAACATACATATATGTATGTACATACAGCAGTGTTCCCTTTGAAATGCACGTGTCAAATCTGTTAGGAGAGATAAAATATACAAGTATCATAACTGCCCTTTACTAAAATTGTTGGAATTGAACAGGAACAAGGCAATTTACAACTGGGAGTTGTGAGTTTGAGAAACTGGTGTGGATTCTGTCAGCCCTCAGTCTCAGTTTACAAGGCCTATAAGGTGGCTTCTCAGCACTTGTCTCGGTCTCCTGTCCTCCTGCTGTGTGCTGTGCTCACACACTGTGTTCTGGGGTATTTATTCTTTTAACACAGTAAGTATTTGTTGAGCCGTGCACTGGTTGACCCTGGGCGTACGGTACAGCTGGGAACGAATGGGGCGAGATCTCTGCCGCCATGCAGCTGATACACCAGCAGAGAGGCGGTAGGCATGGCAAATAATACGGTGTGAGTTATGGCAGAAGTGCAGAGTGCTGTAGAGAAAGAAATAGGGGAAGGGGCCTGATGACGGGGAGGGGCTTGCCCTTTAAAACGGGGGGTCAGAAGAAGCCTTACTGAGAAAGTAACATTGGAGTTAAGACTGACGGGAATTGAGGAAATTAATCGTACAGACGGAAGGAAGAGCATTTATGTCTGCAACGCCCCCCCGACGCTGCCACCATACTGGACGGGAGGAGACTGATAGCAGGGTCTGTCAGAGAAGCAATAGGGGGGCTGCATCGGGCTATTACTGCTTGCACCCTGAAGGAGAGGGGCCCACAACGGGTTCTCAGCAGAGGGCAATGCAATCTTAGGCTTTTAAAGATTTGTCTGGTCTCTGTGTCAAGAGCCCACATCAGTGGGGCCAGGTGAGTGGCAGGAGCCCATTCCTGCAGGGAGCCTGTGGCTGTGCTTCAGGCGGAGGGTGACGGGGCCTGGACTGGGGTATGGCGGTGGAAGTCGGGGGTGTGCTTCAATTTGGAGAATCTCCTGACAGGTTGGGGGAGTGTAAAGAAGGACTCCATGGATTCTGGCTGGAGTAACTGAGAAGAAAAGGTTCCCTTCAACAGAAAAGTGGAAAGAGCAGATTTAGAAGAGACAGTGAAGAATATTGTTTGGTTAAAAATAATTGTTAAACATCCAAGTGCCATATTAATTTAAGCAGTTGGTTGTGCAAATGTGGAGTTTAGGAGAGTGGTCTGGGCTAAAAATAAAAATATGAATTCAGTTTTTTCCTGGCATCCGCTGGCCTGGTATAAAAAAAAAATCCCAGAAATGGACATTGGCACAGCCAGAGAGAACTTCAGGAGAATCTTTCTCATTCAGGTTTGGGAAATGGGAGACGAATCTCTTGGTAGTGAGCGTTGTGGCAGCCAGGACCCAAAATGTCAGGAATTCTGAGGGAAGAGAACCTTCCTCAGTCACAGGAGCTGTTGTCTCAAGGGGGTGGGGGCAAGTTCCTGCTGCTTTGTTTTTCTCTGTCCTTCTGCATTTCGCCTTGGACATACATGTAGTTGTTGGAAGTGCAAGATAGAGCAAGGTGTGTACAACCTCAGTGTTCTGGATGGAGGTCCCAAAAGGGGGAGCCCCAGGGTATCAGAAAGGACCAAGAGATGGTAAAGAGGGGGTAAACACAGGAAGGAGATCCCATCAAGTCGTTTGTGAACTCCTGACTCACTCTTGGGCTGTGCATGTGTGTCTCTGATGCTAAACAGCAGATCAGACACGGAGAATTTGAACCAAGAGATGGACCACTGCCCAGATCTGAAACTGGCCAAAGTCCTCACAAACATAGCAACGCTGAAACCACAATCCACAGAAGGCTGGTTGGAATGTGTAGCCTGAATACATTTAACATTGACTGAATGCTGAGACAAAAATGTCCAGGCCAAAATTACTCAGCATATGAAGAACCTGAAAATCTCAACTTGCATGGGAGAAGACATTCAACAGATGCCATCCAAGATGATAGATGTTAGAGTTATCTGAGAAAGATTTTAAAGCAGTTACTGTAAAAATGCTCCAAGAAGTAAGGGTGAACTGTTTTAGTTTCCTGCTCTTCACCTGGTTAATGCAGGAGGGATTCCTGTTCAAGGTTCCTGGGAATGACTAGACACTTAACACCTGACTCCAGAGAGATGTGATTGATAGTAGTTTCTTAGTCACATATATTCCCATTCCAAAGTAGGAGGACACTGCAAACCCCGCACAGGGCCACAAAGAGGTTGTGATCTGGAGCAGAGTGATCCAGCATGCCTGTGAGAGGCAGGCTTTGTAGTGACAGGAGGGTGGGCTGCCTCCTGGGTCCCACGGCAGGATGTGGTAGGCTTGTTTTTTTTTTTCTCTTTAAATTTTTTTTGAACTCAGGAACCTGAGATCAAAAGTCGCATGCTCCACTGACTGAGCCAGCCATGTGCCCTGATGGGCTTGTTTGAATGATTCCATGATCTGACGCTGGAACCCACTCCCCAGAGATAAGTAGGAACCCTGCCTGGTCTCTTTAATGAGGATGATTGTTTGCCTAGGGGACTTTTCCATGGGAGCCGAGTGGGGATGGGAGCTTGTGGTCAGGCCATTTGTGGTTCTTCTGGTTTCCCTAGATGTTAGGAAGCATGTGATATTGGGCCTTAATTTTAGGCCTTATACCATATGGACAAATGGAAATACAGCAAGTTTCAGAAAAGAAATAAAAGATAGAGTACCCTACGTTAGGGCTGAAAAATACATTAGCCAAAATAAACAGCAGGGTGGATGGACTGAATACAGAATAGAGATGACAGAAGAAAGAGAGAGTGAACTTGAAGATATGTCAGCATGACACTACCTGGCCATGTTGGCGGTCCTGACACTCATTCTATTATGATTTGTGTTGTTCCTGAGTGGTGGTTTGCTGTAATTTTTCTTATTTTTAAGATATCTTTAACAGCTCTACATTATAATTGAAGTGCAATGAACTGCATGTATTTTTAGCAAAAAAAATTTGGTGAGTTTTGATATGTGTACACCCGTGAAACCATAAACAGCCAAGATAATGAATATCACCCCCAAGAGCTTTTTCACACAACCACTGAACCACTCTCTCTCACTGTAGATTTGTTTTCATTTTCTAGAATTCTACATAAATGTTATATTATATTCTCTGTAATCTTTCCTTTGTCTGGCTTTTTTATTCAGCATAATTATTTTGATATTCATCTATTTTGTAGTGAATTTCAATAGTTAATTCCTTTTTATGACTGAATGATATTGCATTGTATGGGTATACCACAGCTTGATAATCTGTTCACATTTGGATAGATACTTGGCTTATTTCCAGTTTTGGGGGTCTTATGAGTGAGGCTGCTGTACATACTTGCACAGAAGCCTTGGTGTGGACATACATTTTCAGTTATCTTGGGTAAATGCTTAGGACTGGAATGGCTTTATATGATAAGTACGTATTTATGTTTTTAATAAATGGCCAAACTGGTGTTCCACTTGGCTGGACCAGCATGTGTGAGAGTTCCCACCAGAAGTGATGAGAATTCACTTTTCTTTTGCATCCTCACCAAGGCTTGGCACAATCTTGTTGTGGATGTGATTTGCAGTTCCTTAATGTCTAATGATGTTGAGCATCTTTTCATGTGCTTACTTGACATCTCTATTTCTTCTTTTTTGATGTATCTCTTCAGATCTTTTACCCATTTATTAAAAATATTTTTATTTATTTGTTTGAGAGAGAGAGAAAGAAAGAGCAGCAAGTGTGGGGAGGGAGAGGGACAAGCAGACTTTGCACTGAGTGTGGAGCCTGATGTGGGGCTTGATCTCAGGACCCTGAGATCATGATCTGAGCTGAAATCAAGAGTCAAGACACTTAACTGACTGAGCCACCCAGGCATCCCTCTTTTACCCATTTTTAACTGGGTTGTTTTATTACTGAGTTTTGAATTCTTATTATTGTGTTTTATTATTATTATTATAGATAAAGTCCTTTTTCTGGAATATGTTTTGCAAATTTTTTCTTTCCATCTGTGAGTTGACTTTTTATTCTCAGCATTTCTTTGAAAGAACAAACTTTATCAACTTGTTCTTTCGTGGATTGTGATTTTGGTGTTGTGTGTATGGAATCTTCCCCTAAACCACAGTCATAAATGGTTTTCTCCTGTGTTTTGTTCTAAAACTTCTGTAGTTTTGCTTTACATTTAGATCTATGATCCATTTTCAGTCCGTTTTTGTGTATAGTGTGCTGTATGGACTGATAAACGTTTGCATATAGACATCTGATTGTTTCAGCACCATTTGTTGAAAAGAATGTCCTGTTCCTTTGCACCTTTGTCAAAAATGAGATGTCCATATATGTGTAGGTTTATATCTGGACTCTTTTCTATTCCATTCATCTCTTTGTCTATCTTAATACCAAGACCGTATGGTCTTGATTACTGTAGCATTAAAATAAATCTTGAAAATAGGTATTGTTAGTCCTCTTATTTGTTTGTCAAAGTTGTTTTATCTAATCTATATTCTTTGCGTTGCCATATGAATCAGCATGTTAATTTCTACAAAAAATCCTCCTGGGAGTTTGATTGAGATTGTATTCAATTTGTAGACTAATTTGTAGAGATTTGGTCTTGGCATTATTGATTCTTTAGACCCATGAACACCATATAACTATTTTGTTAGGTCGTTAATTTTTCTTTTTTTAAAGATTTTATTTATTTATTTGAGAGAGAAAGAACACAGAAGGAAAAGGAGAGGGAGAATCAGACTCCCCGCTGAGCAGAGAGCCTGATGCAGGACTTGATCCCAGGACCCTGAGATCATGACCTGAGCAAAGGCAGACACTCAACCAACTGAGCCACCCAGGTGCCCCATGGTCGTTAATTTTTCCTTATCAAATTTTATGTTCTGTTGTTCGGCAGAACATTCTGTAAATGTGAATTAAATATAATTGTGAATTTTTCTATTTTCTTTTCAGTTCTACTAGTATTTGCTTCAAGTATTTTGAGGCCCTGTTGTTAAGTGTAGAAATATTTAGTTTTGTCATGTTTTATGATGGATTGCTCTCTGTTACCTTAAAATAACCTTTTTATCCCTGGTAATGTTCTTTGCTGTGTATTCTGCTATGCCTGGTATTTATGTAACTACTCCAGTTTACTTTGGGTGGTATTAGCCTAATCTATTCTTTCCTGTCTTTTTATTCTTAAGCTATTTGTGTGTTTTTATTTAAAACGTGTTGCTAGTAGGTAGCATATTGTTGGGTCTTGTTTTTTCATCCTGTCTCACAATGGCTGCCTTCAGTTGGAATATTCAGATTGTTTACCTTTAATATGATTATTGATATTTAAAAATCTCTCATTTTCTTATTCTCTATTTCTTGTTTCTGTTCCCTCCCCTTTTTTTGCCATTGTTTGGCATAATTGAGTATTTTTTTTTTTATGATTCTATTTTATTTCCTTGATTGACTTATTTACTGTTATTCTTTATTTTATTTTATTGATTGCTTTAGGGCAGGAACTGTACATCTTTCATTATGACAGACTACCATCACATGAATAAAACATTTCATGTACAAGAATGTTATAGTAAGTACTATAGTATAGTACTATAGTATAGTATAGTACTGTTACTGTTTTTCTCTGATCTTTGTGCTATCATTGTTATGCACTTTAAACTTTTATGTATGGTTTAAGCCCATGCTTCTTGATTAATTTTGTTAAAAAAAATCTATTATTCTTTTAAAAAAAATTTTTTTTAAAGATTTTATTTATTTATTTAATAGAGAGAGACAGGAGAGAGGGAACACAAGCAGGGGGAGTGGGAGAGGGAGAAGCAGGCTTCCCGCTAAGCAGGGAGCCCGACGTGGGGCTCGATCTCAGGACCCTGGGATCATGATCTGAGTTGAAGGCAGTTGCTTAACCAACTGAGCCACCCAGGCGCCCCCAAAAATCTATTATTCTTAAAAGAGATCTAAGTAATTAGGAAAATGTCATCTATTTACTTCTGTAGTTTCCACTTCATTTATTCCTTTGTGTAGACACATACTTGCATTTGTTACCAATATCCATCTTTCTTTAACATTTCTGTAGTGCAAGTCCACTGCTGATGAGCTCCTTTGGCTTTGGGATATCTAGAAGAGTCTTTAACTCTGTATTTGAAAATATTTTTGCTGGGTATAGAATTCTGGGTTGGCATTATTGATCTTTCAGTTCGTTAAAGATGTTACAACACGATCGTCTTAGCTGAATATTTTTTTCTTTTGAGGAATCTGCTGTCATCCTTATCTTTGTTCTTTCAATACAGCATGTTTTTTTCTAGAGCTGCTTTACGATTTTCTCCTTATCACTGGTTGTGAGCAGCTTGAATTATGTTGTGCCTTGGTATAGTTTTCTTCATTGTCCTTTTGCTTGGCGTTTATTGGGCTCCTTGACTCTCTGCTCCTTTTAGGTGGTTCTTTCCTTGGCCTTGGGGAGTTTCTTCACATGTGTAGTGCTCAGTACTCTGATGAATACTCAGGAGGGACTCTCTTCAGATTTCTGGAGTCTTACCTCCGTCTCGCACACTAGTTACCTGTGTCCCTCAGGGCTCCCAGCTCCTCTTTTCCTGAAGGTGCACTGGGTTTGCCCTCTCTGTACTGTGTCCTGGCAGCTCTTTCCAGATGAATAGCTTGTGCAGAAGTAGGGCTCACCTTGCTTGTTTTTCCTGTCATCACTGTCCCACGTTGCCTAACGTCCAGTGTCATGAAAACTGAATTTTGGCTGTGTCAGGCAGATGGTAAATCCAGTCTTTGCTACCTTTTTGTGGCTGGAAGAGGAAGAGTTCTGATTTCTTAATAAATATATGTGCATGCATCCTTTAATTGCATTGTTTATTATTTATTTAATTTTCTATTGAGCTACAGTTGACATATAACATTATGTTAGCTTCAGGTGTATGATATAATGATTCTCTATATGTATATGTTACAGAATGATCACCACAATAAATCGAGTTATCATCCATTACCGCACAAAGTTACAAAATGTTGTTTCTTCTGTTGGGAACTTTTATGATTTACTTTTAGTGACTTTTGAATATGCAGTACAGTATTATTAACTCTAGTCACCATGATGTTCATTATATCCTCAGGGTTTATTTGTTTTATAATTGGAAGTTTGGACCTTTTGACCATCTTACCATTGCACCCAGCCCCCACCTCTCACAACTGCCAATCTGTTTTCTAATATTTATGATTTTGTGGGCTTTTTTCCCCTTTTTTTAAGGTTCTGCATATAAGTGAGAACATCTACTATTTGTCTTTGGCTGACATATTTTACTTATTTAGCATAATGCCCTCAAGGTCCATCCATGTTGTGGCAAATGGCAGGATTTCCTTCTTTTTATGGTTAAATAATATTCCACTGTAGTATATACACCACAGTTGCGTTGTCCATTCATCTGCTAGTGGACACTTAGGTTGCTGCCATATCTTGGCTATTGGAATTAATGCTGCAGTGGACATGGGAGTGCGTTTTTCTTTGTGAGTGGGTGTTTTCATTTCCTTCAGATAAGTACCCAGAGTGAAGTTGCTAGGTCATATGGTAGTTCTATTTTTACCTTTTTGAGGAACCTCCATACTGTTTGCCATAGAGGCTGCACCGATTTACATTCTCACCAACAGTGCTCAAGGGTTCCCTTTTCTCTATATCCTCATCAACACTTGTTATCTATTGTCTTTTTGGTAATAGCCATTCTAACAGGGGTGAGGTGATACCTCATTTCAGTTTTCATTTGCATTCCCCTCATGTCTAGTGATGTTGAGCACCTTTTTGTCACCTGTTGGCTATCTGTATGGCTCCTTTGGAAAAATGTCCACTCAGATCCTTTTGCCCGTTTTGTAATCTGTTTGTTTTTTCGGTGTTGAGTTGTATGGATTCTATATATATTTTTGGATATCGGTCCCTTATCAGATATATGATTTTCAGTTATTTCCTTCTCTTCTGTAGGTAGCCTTTTCATTTTGTTGATGGTTTCCTTTGCTGTATAGAAGATTTAGTTTGATGTAGTTCCATCAAACTGAATTTAATTTGCTTTTGTTTTGCTTTTAGTTTAGTTTTGCTTTTGTTGCCTTTGCTTTTAGTGTTAAATCCAAAAAGTTATGTCACCAGGACCAGTGTGAAGGAGCTTACTGCCTGTATTTTTCCTTTAGATTTGTGTTTATAGGTATTATACTCAAGTCTTTAATCCATTTTCACTTGATTTGTGTATGGTATAAAACATTGGTATAGTTTCATTCTTTTGCATATGACTGTTCAGCTTTCCCAACACCATTTATTGAAAAGACTGCCCTTTCTCCATTGTATATTCGTGGCTCTTTTGTCACATTAATTGACCATATATGCATGGGTTTATTTCTGTGCTTTCTGTTCTGTTCCACTGGTATATATGTCTGTTTTTATGCCCAAACCATAGTGTTTTGATTACTGAAGCTTTGTAAAAAATGAAAACAAGAAGCAAGAAGCATGATGCCTCCAGCTTTGTTCTTCTTTCTCAGCATTGGTTGGGCTGTTTGGTGGTCTTTAGTGGTTTCATCAAATTTTAGGAGTCTTTGTACTACTTCTGTGAAAAATGCCATTGGAATTTTGATAGGGATTGTATTAAATCTTTAGATTGCTTTGGGTAGTATGGATATCTTAACAATATTCTTCCAGTCCATGAGCATGGAATGTCTATTTGTTCAGTCTTCAATCTCTTCTACCAATGTCATATATTTTTTAAAGGTACAGGTCTTTCATCTCTTTGGTTAAATGTATTCCTAGGTATTTTTTTGTTTTTGATGCAATTATAAATGGGATTATTTTCTTAATTTCTCTTTTTGATAGTTTATTATTATTGTATAGAAATGCAACTGATTTTGTATATTGATTTTATATCCTGCTACTTTGCTGAATTCATTTATTAGTTCTAACATTTATGCGGTGGATTATTTAGGGTATTTTATATGCAATATGTCATGTGCAAATAGTGACAGGTTTCATTCCTTTTTTTTTTTTCTTTTAGATTTGGATGCATTTTATTTTTCTTGCTTTAATTTCTCTGATTAGGACTTCCAGTACTATATAGCAAGAGTTAATGTCCATGTCTTGTTTCTGAATATGGAGGAAAGATTTTCAGTGTTTCACTGAAAGATGGGTAATACCTCTTTACATGTTTGGTATCATTCATCTGAAAAGTCATCTGGTCATGGATTTTGTTTGTTGGTATTTTTTTTTCTTTAATTGATTCAGTTTCATTCAATTTCATTACTAGTACTTGGTCTCTTCAGATTTTCTATTTCTTTCTGATTCAATCTTGGAAGGTTGTGTGTTTCTAGGAATTTACCCATTTTTTTCTAAGTTCCTTGATTTGTTGACATACAGTTTTCCATATAGTCTCTTAGAATTCTTTGTATTTTGTGGTGTTGGTTTTAATTTTTATTTCATTTCTGATTTATTTTTTTGAATCCTTTCTTTTTTTTCTTGATTAGTCCAGCTGATGGTTTATCAATTTTGTTTACCTTTTCTAGGAGTCAGCTGTTGGTTTCATTCATCTTTTCTATTTTTTATTTTTTTGTTCTTAATTAATTTTTTTCCACTCAGATTTCTATTATTTCCTTCCTTCTGTTAACCTTGGACTTTGTTCTTTTCCATTTCCTTTAGGTGTAATGTTAGATTGCTTATTTGAAATTTTCTTTTTTGTTTTATGAGTAGGCCTATATTGCTATAAATAATCCCTTTTTGAATTGCTTTTGCTGTGTCCCAAACATTTTGAACTGTCATGCTTCCATTTTCATTTTTCCTCAGATACTTTTTTTTTTTTTAAAGATTTTATTTATTTATTTGACAGAGAGAGACACACAGCGAGAGAGGGAACACAAGCAGGGGAGTGGGAGAGGGAGAAGCAGGCTTCCCGCGGAGCGGAGAGCCCAATGTGGGGCTCGATCCCAGGATCCCGGGATCATGACCTGAGCCGAAGGCAGATGCCCAACGACTGAGCCACCCAGGCGCCCCTCCTCAGATATTTCTTGATTTCCCCTTTGATTTCTATGGTTACCCTGAGATTCATATATGACATCTTATATGCATATAGCAGTTTACATTAAGTTGATGTTCACTTATGTTTGAACACATTCCAAAAGCACTACATTTTATGAATACGAAGTCATATTTTAAATCTTTTTTATCCCTTAATTAGTTTTTGTAGCTATAATTAATTTTACTATTTTTGTCATTTAACCTTCATACTATCCATATATGGGATTGATTTACTACCTTTTACTGTATATTTGCTTTGCTTTTATCGATGAAATTTTTTCCTATCATAATTTACTTATTTCTAGTTATTGCCTCCCCCCTGCCCCATCTTCTTAAAGAAGTCCCTTTAATATTACTTGTAAAGCCAGTTTAGTGGTGATAAACTCCTTTAACTTTTGTTTGTGTGGGAAGCTCTTTAATTCTGAAGAACCTTGGCAGATGGAGCATATTTTGGTTGTACGATTTTTCCTTTCTGCATTTGAATATATGTCATGTCATTCTCTTATGACTTGCAATGGTTCTGCTGAAAAATCAGCTTATAGCCTTATGGGTTTTCCCTTGTACATAACTATTTGCTTTTCTCTTGCTGCTTTTAAGATTCTCTGTCTTTAATTTTTGTGATTTTAATTATCATATGTCTTGGTGTGGATCTATCAGGGTTCATCTTGTTTGGGACTCTTTGTGTTTCCTGGACATGAATTTCTCTTTCCTCAGATTTGGGAAGTTTTCAGCTACTATTTCTTCAAATAAATGTTCTGCTTCTTTCTCCCTTTTCTTTCTGGGACCCTTATAATATGAATTTAGTATGTTTGATTTCTGTCTCATAGGTCCCTTAACCAGTCCTCATTTTTAAAATTCTTTTTTCTTTTTATCATTCAGTTTAGTTGCTTTCCACTACCCTGTCTTCCACATCGCTGATTTGTTCTACATCATCTACTCTGCTGTTTATTCCCTCTAGTGTATTTTTCATTTTAATTATTGTATACTTTAGCTTTGATTGTTTTTTCTTTACATTTTCTATATCTTTTTTGAAGTACTCACTCAGTTCATCAACTTTTCTCTCAAATCCCATGAAAATCTTTAAGACCATTACTTTGAATTCTTTATCAGGTAGATTTATTATTTCCATTTTGTTTAGTTCTTTTTCTGAAGTTTCTTTTTGTTCTTTCATCTGGATCATATTCCTCTGTCTCAGTGTATCTGGGTCTCTGTGTTTTCTTCTATGCATCAGGTAGGTCAGGTAGGTCTTTTGTTCTTCAATGTAATGGCCTCATCTGGCAAGCTTTCTTTGGGTCTGAGTAGCACAGTCCCTCTTGGTCACCAGATCCAGGTGCTCTGTGGATGTCCCCTGATTGAGCTGTGTGTGCCCTCTTGTGCCTGGGCAGTGACTGCTGCCGGCATGCTGGTGAGTAGGGCTGACCCCTGGAGGGGCTGCCTGAGAAGCCAGGTTGTGTCTGCTGTAGGCATGCTGCTGGGCAGGGCTGGCTCTCAGCCCAGCTTGTTGCAGTGACTGGCCTGGACCACTGTGGGCACACTGGTGAGAAGGGTAGGTCCCCCCCCAGTCAGCTTGCCTGACTGTAGCTGCAGTGGGCTTGCTGCTGGGTGGGGCTAGCTCTTGGCACAGCTGGCTCACAGGCCCTAGTAAGAACTGCTGTGGGCACGCTGGCCAGGGGGGCTGACCTCGCTTCCCAGGGCAGGAGCGGCTTTGGTGTACCAGTCCTGGCCAGGCTGCTACACCCCCCTTCCCACCCTCGTGGCAGGGAGCTAATCACTCTGGGTGCGTCCTGACCATGGCTGCCCACTGTGTGTGGTGGTGAGGGGCATCTGCTTTGGTGGGTGCCTGTCTGGTGCAGGTGTGTTCTCAGGGGAATGCCCAGGTGGGGCGAGGGGTGCTAGGAAAGTGGATGGAAAGTGTCAGAAGGGGCTCCCACAAGCATCTGCTGAGGTGGACCGAAGGAGGGCATGAAGACATGGCGCCACCAACTCTTCTGTTCCTGACAGAGCGCTTACACATTCCTGCCCCGGTGGCACATGCCCTAACATTCGTCAGTAAATCTTCATAGATAGCCCAGGCCGTTTTTAAACTGCTGCTTCTGTGCTAGGTCTGAGACCAAACAATAAAGCACGGTGGCCCTTTGAGGGCAGTCTTGGTTTCCTGGAGTCATCAGGCTTTCCTGGAATTAAGCCCTGCTGATTTTGAGGGCCAGGCATTGTTGGGACTGTTCTCGATGCAAGTTCACAGGGCTAGGGGTGCCCCGTGTGGGGCTTGGTCCCCTTGCTCCTTAGCAATGATCTCCATGCCTGTGACATCCCTCCTGCTTGTGGGTCATCATGCTGGAGGTTTGGTTCCCGACTCTGTCTGTGTCCTTCCTACCCTTCTGGATGTGGCTTCTTTTTTCTGTTTTTTAATGTCTTTTGTTGTGAATGATCTGTTCTGCTAATCTTCAGAATGTTTTAAGAGCAGGTTGCTTTCTGTGTAGTTACCTTGGTGTGTCCATGGCAGGAGGTGAGCTCAGGATCCTCATGCTCCACTCTCTTACCCCACTCTCTCTGTCTCAAGGTAACTTTTTATTTCTTTTTGAGTTCCTCTTTGATCCATTGGTTGTTCAAGAGTGTGTTGTTTAAGCTCCACATACTTATGAATTTTCCAGTTTTCTTCTTTGATTGCTGACTTCATACCATTGTGGTTGGAAAGAGGCTTGATCTGATTTCAGTGTCCTTCAGTTTAATGACCTTTTTTGTGGCCCAACATATGATTTATCTTGGAGAATATTTCATATGCACTTGAGAAGAAAGGTCTTACTTTAGGATGAAATGTTCTGTAAATGACTGTTAAGTCCATCTAGTCTAATGTGTCATGTAAGACAGTGTTTCATTATTGATTTTTTATCATCACTGTCTATCCATTGATGTAGTTGGGTGTTCAAGTCCTCCACTACTGCTGTACTGGTGTCTGTTTTTCCCTTTAAGTTTGTTAATGTTTGCTTTATGTATTTAGGTGCTCCTATGCATAAATATTTACAAATGTGCTATTCTCTTGTTGGATTGACTACTATCGTTATATAACAACCTTCTTTTTTTTTTTTTTTTTTTTTTTAAGATTTTATTAGAGAGAGAGTAAGCAGGGGAGGAGCAGAAGGAAAGGGGCAAGCAGGCTCCCCGCTGAGCAGGGAGCCTAATGCAGGACTCGATCCACAACCCTGGGATCATGACCTGAGCCAAAGGCAGATGCTTAACCGACTGAGCCCCCCAGGTGCCCCTCTCTTTGCCTTTTATTACAATCTTTGTCCTAAGGTTTATTTCGTCTGATACAAGTGTAGCTATCCCGTCTTTTGGTTTTCATTTGTGTGGAAGACCTTTTCCACCTCTTCACTTTCAGTCTCCGTGTGTCCTTTGATCTGAAGTGTGTCTTTCCTAGGCAGCAGTTATTTTGTTTTGTTTTAATCCATTCAGGTGTTCTATGTCGTTTAACTGGACATCTTGTTGATTTACAGTTAGAGTAATTGATAAGTATGTATTTCCTGCCATTTTGCTAATTGCTTTCTTGCTATTTTGTAATTCCTTTTTTTCCTTCTTTTGCTGTCTTCCTTTGTGGTTTGATGGCTTTCTGTGTGGTGACCTTAGTTAGCTCCCTTGCTCTTTATCTTTGGTGTATCTACTGTAGGTTTGTGCATGTGGTTACCATGGAGCTTACATCACAGAACATTTATAAACGTCAAGTGAAGTTCAGATGCATTCTACATTTTTATTCCCCCCTCCATGTTTAGTGTTTTTGATGCCTCATTTTATTTACATCCTTTTATGCTGCATTAACAAATTGTAGTGACAGTCACTTTGACTACTTTTTCCTTGTTGCCTTCATGTTAGCTGTGTAAGTGATTAACCCACTATCTTCACAGCATTAAGTTACTCTGGACTTACTTTTGCCAGGAGATTTATATTTTCATATGTTTTCCTGTTACTAATTAGCAGCCTTTCATTTCAGCTTAAAGCCATTTCTTTTGTATTTTTCTGGAAGGCCAGTCTAGTGGTGATTTTAGGAAACTCTCTCCAATTCTGAAGGACAGTTTGCCTGGTATTCTCGGCTGGAAGTCTCTTTCTTTGAGGACCTTGACCATCCCGTGCTCCTCCGTCCTGGCCTGGAGTTTCTGCTGAAAAATCTGCACATAGTCTTGGGGAAGGCTCCTTGTTTATAACAAGTTGTATTTGTCTTGCTGCTTTTGAGAGTCTCTCCTTACTTTAAGTTTTGGCATTTTAATTATATGTCTTGATGTGGGTTTCTTTGGGTTTTTCTTGTGTGGAACTCTCTGGACTTCCTGGAACCTCATGTCCTTAATCCCCCAGGTTAGGGACATTTTTCAGCCATTATTTCCTCAAAAAGTGTTCTGCGCCTTTCTCCTTTTCTCCTCACCTTTCCACTGGGGCCTCTGTAATGCAGGTGCTGGCTTTCTTCATGGTGTCTGATGAGTCTCTTAAACTTTCTTCATTCTTTTTTATGCTCCCCCCTCCTTCCCCCCCCCCACTTTGCTTGTAGGAGTCCTCCTGTTCTTTGAGCTTATTGTTTCTTTCTTCTGCTTAATCTAGTCTGTCTTGAACCCCCTGTTGTATTTTACAGTTCAGTTGACCTATTTTTTAAGGCTGTGACTTCTGTTTGCTACCTTCTTACATTTTCTCTTTGTTGAAATTGCCACTTTGTTCATAGAATCTTCTCCTGTCTTCCGTGAGCATTATTATGGTCCTCATTTTGATATCTGTTTCATTATGACCTTTTTGTGAGGCATCGTCTTGTTTTTTTCTTTGGAATATATCCGTTGGTTCTTCATATTCCTTGAGTCTGTGTTGGCTTTTTATGCATTAGGTGGAACGGCCACCTCTCCCAGTCTTGGACATGAACCTTGTCATTCACCCCTGCCCCAGCTCTTAGTTGTCTCTCAAAACTTTGTTTTTGTCCTAGCAGCTTGCTTCATTCTTGGTGACTCCCAGTCATGGAGGTTGTGGGCAGACCTGTCAGTGCCCCAGAAGGGAAGATCTCAGTCAGCATCTGGGTTTAGGCTGACTGCAAGCACACCAGGAGGCAGTAGCTTTTAACGTCTGCAGACAGACCCCGGGGGACGACTGGGACATGGGTGTTTCTGTCTGCTTCCTGTATATGCTGAACCCTGACGCAACAGCGAGTTAAGAGCCGTGTCTTCGTTTGCTGCCGTCATCTTGTACCTGTTAACACGGCCCAGCTGGCCACCAGATCCAGGCTGTCTGGATGGCAGCCACAAAGGCTGGGGTGCTGGATGTGCCCCAGGTTCTTCCTCAGCGACCTGAGGCAGGGCAGGTGGCGTGCTCGCAGCTGGCGCCTGCTGGTTTCTCTGTCTCTAGTGTGGATTGTAGTGGGCTCCCTAATGTGTGGCCCCTTGGGATAGGCGCTGTCACCAGAATCCTGGGCCTTTCCAACAGCTGCTTCTCCACTGTCAGAGTTGTGTGGAACCCGTGACACATAACTTACCATTGTGTGTCATGGGCTCCACATAACAGACCAAGACTTGGTGATCGAGGGGTGTCAGCCACAGCAGTCAGGATGCCGCACCTCTGCACAGGCTCATTTCTGGAAGGCACCGGTGACCTGCAGCGAGGCAGGGGGAGAGCACAGAGAGGGTGCCCACCAGCCTTTGGAGTCTTTGAAGAGTATTTCAGTAGGCCCCTAGATGTGTATTGTATTAGATGCCTGCCCCTCAGGATGAAGCTTCAAAATAGACAAAATAGGGCTCTTTCGCAGGAAGACTCGGTGCTTTTCAGTTGTCTGCTTCTGTGCTGTGCCCTGGGGGGCCAGCCAGGTGAAGTGTGTTTCTCAGTTCACTAGCCCTGTGGGTCTTCTGGCATGAATCCTGATGACTTTCAAAAGTAGACATTTTGTGTTTTCATCTGTCAGGTGTAGGGCTTAAATTCTGGGGTGCCCATTATGGAGTTCAAACCCTTTGTTCCTCAGGGAGAATCTTGGAGTTGTGAGTTCACTCCCGGTTGTTGTGTGCTGCCATGCTGGGGGTGGGCTTATGGCGAGATTGTCTCTCAGACTCTCCTGCTGTTTCCATGTTGGTTTTTTCTCATTCACCCAATGTGTAGGAATTGCTCAGCTAGCTTTTTGGTGTGTTTTATAGGAAATTGTTCTGTATTTAGCTGTAGATTTGACGTGTCCATGGGAGGAGGTCAGTTCGGGGTCCTTGTATTTCACGTTGATCTGGAACCCTGTTGCATTATTTTTATTAAATGACTGATCATTTAATCAGAAGAGTTCTCTTAATGTATGCATCTAGACTGATCGTCATTTTTCTGTTCACTGAGATCTCACCAGACTACTTCCAGGATCTGTTTTCTACAATGTTGAAATCTTAAGAGCACTGATCTTAAAAGGTGTTTGGCATGCGTGTTTCCAAGGTCTATGTTTCCCTTGAAACAGATTCAGTTACGGCAAAACAGTTGTTACAGTGGTGACTCAGGTGAGTACCATGTGTCCTGATTGTGGTGGGAATGAAGAACGTCCAGTTAATATTCAGATTTCTTTTCTTTGTATGTAAAGTTGGCTTTTACTAGATTTTTGGTGCATACAGGATTACACTGCTAAGCCAGAATGTGATTTTATAGTCAAGCATCTCGCCTTTCCATTTTGTTTGTTTTTTCATATTAAGGTGGCATTTTGTGAATATATATTTGGACCCCTGTGAATCACCAGTCATGGCAACGCTATTGTGTGACCCTGTTGTGTGTAGCCAGTTACCAGCAACCGGTTCTGTTCTCTTCCTACACTTCCTTCCCCTTACCTTCTACCTTCTGTTGTTTCTTTCCTGATAATCGCACCATTAGAAGATCACCTGCTTCTCTACCATGGCTCTTCCAGTGGGGAAACCAGGAGCACTCTACCCTTGGAACCCTGTCACCTTGGGGAAGTCTTCTGTAAGAGCTTTTGTAACCTCAGTCAATAAGAAAGTTGGTAGTATTACTTGAAAAAATACCTTCTAGAGCGTTTGAATACAAATGTAATATTGCTGTTTTTTTTTAAAGGAAACAAACACTAATAATGTCTCATTAGAAATACAAAATAATAATGGGCGACAGTTTTGGGGAATTTCAGTATTAATCTTTTAGTAATTGAATTTCTTAAAAGCAGTTGCTTATGTTGTCTACTGTCACTTGATTTTGTTTCAATCAATAATCATCCTCATAATGGTTTGAAGCCTATCATCTCAGATTCTTTTTTTTTTTTTTTTTCATCTCAGATTCTAAAATGCATCTACCAGTGTATTAATACAGGCATACATAGGTTTGTTTTCTCTAAAAGTGTGATCATACTATACATTCTCTTCTGAGACTTGCTGTTTTGATTTAATGGTAAATTTTAGATACCTCTGATTGTCTTATTTGTAACTCTAGGAGAAAAACTTCGGGGTTTCACCATAAAGCATTCTCCTGGTCTTTACTTTGAGATTATATGTCCATAATCTTACGGAGGAAATATTATGACATATGAATAATGTTGAATTTTTTTGGTACTTGAAATATTTAGGTAGATTTTCTATTGGTGAAAGATTCTAGCTTTTTTGGGATATACTGCTCTGACAATGGTATGTTATTCTTTCATTCTTAATGATACTTCTGGATTCTAGATGCCTATATGGGAGTGGTATTTTTTTGTATCCGTTTTTATAGATGAGACTAGTTTGGGGTTTTGTTTCATATGTTGTCTTGGCGAGATTTTGGTAGTAGTTAAATATTTGCATCTTAAAAATTATTTAGAAGCTTTATTATTTATCTGGTTTCTGGAATACTTGAAATAATGGCATTAACACGTCTTTGAAATTTTGTACTAATTTTACTTGTGTATCCTGATATATTTTGATTTTTTTTTTTGTAGTTTTTAATTTTATTATGTTATGTTAGTCACCATACAATACATCATTAGTTTTTGATATGGTGATCCACGATCCATTGTTTTCGTATAACACCCAGTGCTCCATGCAGTACGTGCCCTCCTTAATACCCATCACTGGGCTAACCAATCCCCCTCCCCCCTCCCCTCTAAAACCCTGTTTGTTTCTCAGGTCCATAGTCTCTCATGGTTCATCTCTCCCTCCAATTCCCCCTCCCCATTTTTCCCTTCCTTCTCCTAATATCCTCCGTGTTATTCCTTATGTTCCACAAATAAGTGAAACCATATGATAATTGACTTTCTCTGCTTGACTTATTTCACTTAGCATAATCTCCTCCAGTCCCATCCATGTTGATGTAAAAGTTGGGTATTCATCCTTTCTGATGGCTGAGTAATATTCCATTGTATATATGGACCACATCTTCTTTATGCATTCATCTGTTGAAGGGCATCTCGGCTCTTTCCACAGTTTGGCTATTGCGGACATTGCTGCTATGAACATTGGGGTGCATATGGTCCTTCTTTTCATTACATCTGTGTCTTTGGGGTAAATACCCAGGAGTGTAATTGCTGGGTCATAGGGTAGCTCTATTTTTAAATTTTTGAGGAACCTCCACACTGTTTTCCAAAGTGGCTGTACCAACTTGCATTCCCACCAACAGTGTAAGAGGGTTCCCCTTTCTCCACAACCTCTCCCAACATTTGTTGTTTCTTTCCCTGTCCATTTTTGACATTCTAACTGGTGTAAGGTGGTATCTCAATGTGGTTTTGATTTGGATTTCCCTGATGGCTAATGATGATGAACATTTTTTCATGTGTCTGTTAGCCATTTGTATGTCTTCTTCAGAGAAGTGTCTGTTCATCTCTTCTGCCCACTTTTTGACTTGATTATTTGTTTTTTGGGTGTTGAGTTTGAGAAGTTCTTCATAGATTTTGGATACCAGCCCTTTATCTGTAGTGTCATTTGCAAATATCTTCTCCCATTCTGTGGGTTACCTCTTTGTTTTGTTGACTGTTTCCTTTGCTGTGCAGAGCTTTTTATCTTGATGAAGTCCCAAAAGTTCATTTTTGCTTTTGTTTCACTAGCTTTTGGAGATGTATCTTGAAAGAAGTTGCTGTGGCCGATGTCAGAGAGGTTACTGCCTATGTTCTCCTCTAGGATTTTGATGGATTCCTGTCTCACATTGAGGTCTTTCATCCACTTTGAGTTTATCTTTGTGAATGGTGTTAGAGAATGGTCGAGTTTCATTCTTCTGCATGTGGCTGTCCAATTTTCCCAGCACCATTTATTGAAGAGACTGTCTTTTTTCCATTGCATGTTTTTTCCTGCTTTGTCAAAGATTATTTGACCATAGACTTGAGGGTCCATACCTGGGTTCTCTGTTCCGTTCCATTGGTCTGTATGTCTGTTTTTGTGCCAGTACCATGCTGTCTTGGTGATCACAGCTTTGTAATACAGCTTGAGATCAGGCAACGTGATGCCCCCAGCTTTGTTTTTCTTTTTCAACATCTCCTTGGCGATTCGGGGTCTTTTCTGATTCCATACAAATTTTAGGATTGTTTGTTCCAGCACTTTGAAAAATGTCATTGGAATTTTGATCGGGATGGCATTGAAGGTATAGATTGCTCTGGGTAGCATAGACATTTTAACAATGTTTATTCTTCCGATCCACGAGCATGGAATATTTTTCCATCTTTTTGTGCCTTCTTCAATTTCTTTCATGAGTGTTTTGTAGTTCCTAGAATATAGATCCTTTACCTCTTTCGTTAGGTTTATTCTGAGGTATCTTATGGTTTTTGGTGCTATTGTAAATGGAATCGTTTCTTTAATTTCTCTTTCTGCAGTTGCGTTGTTAGTGTATAAGAAAGCAGCTGATTTCTGTGCATTGATTTTGTATCCTGCCACATTACTGAATTGTTGGATGAGTTCTAGTAATTTGGGGGTGGAGTCTTTTGGGTTTTCTACATAAAGTATCATGTCATCTGTGAAAAGAGAGAGTTTGACTTCTTCTTTGCCAATTTGAATACCTTTTATTTCTTTTTGTTGTCTGATTGCTGTCACTAGGACTTCTAGTACTATGTTGAACAATAGTGGTGAGAGTGGGCACCCTTGACGTGTTCCTGATCTTAAGGGAAAGGCTCTCAGCTTTTCCCCATTGAGGATGATATTCACTGTGGGTTTTTCAGAGATGGATTTTATGAGCTTGAGGAATGTTCCCTCTATCCCTATACTCTGGAGAGTTTTAATCAGGAAAGGATGTTGTATTTTATCAAATGCTTTTTCTGCATCAATTGAGAGGACCATATGGTTCCTCTCCCTCCTCTTATTAATGTGTTCTATCACACTGATTGATTTGCGAATGTTGAACCACCCTTGCATCCCGGGGATAAATCCCACTTGGTCGTGGTGGATGATCCTTTTAATGTATTGTTGGATCCTATTAGCTAGGATTTTGTTGAGGATTTTGGAATCCATATTCATCAGGGATATCGGTCTGAAATTCTCCTTTTTGATGGGGTCTTTGCCTGGTTTGGGGATTAAGGTAATGCTGGCCTCATAGAATGAGTTTGGAAGTTTTCCTTCTGTTTCTATTTTTTGAAACAGCTTCAGAAGAATAGGTATTATTTCTTCTTTGAATGTTTGGTAGAATTCCCCAGGGAATCCATCAGGCCCTGGACTCTTGTCTTTTGGGAGGTTTTTGATCACTGCTTCAATCTCGTTACTGGTTATTGGCCTATTCAGGTTGTCAGTTTCTTCCTGTTTCAGTCTTGGCAGCTTATAGGTTTCCAGGAAGGCCTCCATTTCATCCAGATTGCTCAGTTTATTGGCATATAGTTGTTGATAATAATTTCTAATAATTGCTTCTATTTCCTTGGTGTTAGTCGTGATCTCTCCCCTTTCATTCATAATTTTATTAATTTGGGTCCTTTCTCTTTTCTTTTGGATAAGTCTGGCCAGTGGTTTATCGATCTTATTAATTCTTTCAAAGAACCAACTTCTAGTTTCGTTGATCTGATCTACTGTGTTTCTGGTTTCTAATTCATTGATTTCTGCTCTAATTTTAATTATTTCTCTTCTAATGCGTGGCTTAGGTGTCGTTTGTTGCTTTTTCTCTAGTTCTTTAAGGTGTAGAGTTAGTTGGTGAATTCGGGATTTTTCTATTTTATTGAGAGATGCTTGGATGGCTATGTATTTCCCCCTTAGGACCGCCTTTGCGGTATCCCATAGGTTTTGGACCGATGTATTTTTGTTCTCATGGATTTCCATGAATTGTTTAAGTTCTTCTTTGATTTCTTGGTTGACCCAAACATTCTTGAGCAGAGTGGTCTTTAGTTTCCAAGTGTTTGAATTTCTGCCAAATTTTTTCTTGTGATTGAGTTCCAGTTTTAGAGCATTGTGGTCTGAGAATATGCAGGGAATAATCTCAATCTTTTGGTATCGGTTGAGACCTGATTTGTGACCCAGTATATGGTCTATTCTGGAGAAAGTTCCGTGTGCGCTCGAGAAGAATGAGTATTCTGTTGTTTTAGGGTGGAATGTTCTGTAAATATCTATGAGGTCCATCTGGTCCAATGTATCATTCAAAGCTCTTGTTTCCTTGTTGATTTTCTGCTTAGATGACCTGTCTATTGCTGAGAGTGGAGTATTGAAGTCTCCTACAATTAACGTATTGTTATCAATATGACTCTTTATTTTGGTTAACAGTTGGCTTATGTAGATGGCTGCTCCCATGTTGGGGGCATAGATATTTACGATTGTTAGATCTTCTTGTTGGATAGACCCTTTAAGAATGATATAGTGTCCTTCTGTGTCTCTTATTACAGAATTTAGTTTAAAATCTAATTTGTCTGATACAAGAATTGCTACCCCAGCTTTCTTTTGAGGTCTGCTGGCATGAAAGATGGATCTCCATCCCTTCACTTTCAGTCTGGATGTATCTTTAGGTTCAAAATGAGTCTCTTGTAGACAGCATATGGATGGGTCCTGTCTTTTTATCCAATCTGCAACCCTGTGCCGTTTTATGGGAGCGTTTAGGCCATTCACGTTGAGAGTGATTATTGAAAGATATGAATTAATTGTCATCATGTTGCCTGTGAAGGAGTTGTTTTTATAGATTGTCCCTGTAAATTTCTGTTGTAGATCACTCTTGGGGTCTTTCTCCTTTTATAGAACCCCGCTTAATATTTCTTGCAGGACCGGCTTAGTGGTCACATATTCTTTCGGCTTCTGCCGGTCGTGGAAGCTCTGCATCTCTCCATCCATTCGAAATGAAAGCGTTGCCGGATAAAGTATTCTTGGCTGCGTGTTCTTCTCATTTAGTACCCTGAATATGTCTTGCCAGGCCTTTCTGGCTTGCCAGGTCTCTGTGGATAGGTCTGACGTTATTCTGATGTTCCTCCCTCTGTACGTAAGGAATCTCTTCCCCCTAAGTGCCCTTAAGATGGTTTCCTTGGTTCTAAGATTTGCAAGTTTTACTATTACATGCCGGGGTGTTGGCCTGTTTTCCTTGATCTTGGGAGGGGTCCTGTCTGCCTCTAGGACTCGAATGTTTGTTTCATTCCCCAGATTAGGGAAGTTCTCAGCTACGATTTGCTCAAATACATCTTCTAGTTCTCTCTCTCTCTCCACTCCCTCCGGGATTCCAATTATTCTGTCATTGGAACGCCTCATGGAGTCACTTATTTCTCTGATTCTCTTTTCATGGATTCTGAGTTGTTTTTCCCTGGCCTCCTCTTTTCCCTTTTTATCTATTATATTGTCTTCCAGATCGCTTATTCTCTCTTCTGCCTCAGTTACCCTAGCTGTTAGATGATCTAGATTGGATTGGATCTCATGGATAGCATTTTTAAGTTCTGCCAATTCCCCTTTTATTTCTGCCCTTAGAGACTCTATGTTGCCATTAATTGATTTCTCCATTCTAGCTATTCACAATTGCTAGCCTGAATTCCATCTCCGACATCTTGGTTATATATCTGCATCCATTTGTAAATCTGCAGCATAAGTCATAATCTCTGAGTCTTTTCTGTTTTGGGGGCTCCTCCTCTTAGTCATTCTGTTGATGGGTGTTTGAGAGAATGTATTGAGTCCAAATTATTGACCAGAACCCAAGCAAGATGCACCTGTTTTCTTGGGACCTTAGGGTTGCTGGCCTCTTGTTTTCCCAGCCTGTCTTCTGGGGGAGGGGCCTGCGGCGCTGTTACTCAGGCAACCCTGTTTGGGCGGAGTTGCCCTGCGCCCCTGTGGTGGGGGATGGGCTCAGCGGGAATCAGTCTTTGGGGCTTTTGTTCTCTGGCGCCTTTCCCTGGCGGCTTTCCGTGTCTCTTCCGTGAGTCAGAGCAGAGAGACCTCAGTCTGTTCTTCAGTGAGCTCTCCAGGCCACACCGTCTCCGTTTCTGTCCCTGCTGCTATAAACTGCAGCGGCCTGGGTTGTGCGCCCCTCCGCAGCGCTCCCAGTCCTGCCTCCAGGTCGGGGCGCGTCTGTGCCCTTTGTGCTTCTAAACCCGCCAGCCGCTCCCAATTCACGCATGCGCGACTCTGCCGCTTGGGGTTCCAACCCCCGGGGGTTGCAGTTCACCGGTGCGACCCCCGCGCACCGGGTTTCCCTCACGGAGGCTGCAGTTCGCGTGCGCGCGACCGTCGCTCCGGTTTCTGTCTGGGGGGCTGCGGTTCGCGTGCGTGCGACCCCGCCGGTCTGGTCCTCCACCACGGGGCTGCCCTAAAGTCCTTTCCCACCGCTACCGGTCTGCGAGTCTGTGCCCCGTCCGCAGTGCGGGAGGCTGTCACTCACCGGTGGTGTAGGATCCCCACGGCCGGGCACCCTCCCGCTGCCGTTTATCCTCCGATATCTGCCCACGGAATCACGGGTCTCCGCTTCGAAGCGTACCTCAAAACTAACTGCCTGCGAGATTCTGTTTGTAGAGATCCAGATCTTACATCTCAGGCTGGTTTCGTGGGTGCTCAGAGTGGTCTGGTAGATATCCAGCTCAATTCCAGGGACCAGCTGAAATAGGGTCCCCTACTCCTCCGCCATCTTTCCCCCCTCCCTATTTTGATATTTTAAAATTCCCTTTTAATAAATGACGTTACTGTAGAAATATAGTTACCCAGATTTTCACATGTATGAACGTAGCCTTTTTGTTTCTTTTTAAGATTTATATTTATTTGAGAGAGTGAAAGAGCACAAGCAGGGGGAGCGGCAGGCAGAGGGAGAAGCGGACTCCCTGCTGAGCAGGGAGCCCAACCCAGGGCTTGATCCCAGGACCCTGGGATCATGACCTGAGCCGAAGGCAGACACTTAACCGACTGAGCCACCCAGGCGCCCGAACATAGACTTTTATATTATGTTTTCTTGTAATTGTTTTAATTTTCTGTCATTTGGGTATTTCTCTTCATTCTTTAATTTGTGTTTTTATTTCCTTCCCTTTTCTCCTGATTTGATGTTTCACAGAACTAGCTCTTAGATTTGTGATTTCTGTTTTCTTTTACTGTTTTTCTCTTATCTGATTTATGATTTTCTGCTTTTATGATCATTAATTCTACCTTTTCTTTGCCCCGGTGCTTTCATTGCTCTTTTTTTTTTTTTTTTTTTAAAGATTTTTATTTATTTATTTGAGAGAGAGAGAGAGAGAGACTGGGGGGAAGGGCAAAGGGAGAGGGAGAGAGAAAATCCCAAGCAGACTCCCCGCTGAGCCCAATGCAGAGACTTGGTTTCACAAACCTGAGATCATGACCTGAGCCGAACCAAGAGTTGGACGCTTAACCAGGTGAGCCACTCAGGAGCCCCTCATAGCTCTTTTGAAACTTAACAATTCAGAAATTTAATTAGTTCATCTATATTCTGAGTCATGAAAGAGTTTGACTATATTTTTAAGCTAATTTCAGCTGTTTACCATTATTTTCATACAGCACTTCTATTATTTTCTAGATTCTCATTTATATTCTTACTTAATTTTAACTGAAGAATTGCTTAGAAGAATGTTTTTGGGGTTTTTTTGTTTGTTTTTTTTAGTTTACAAGTTATTTTTAGTGTTTTCTATGAATGATTTCTAATTTCATTTTAACATATTCAGATAATGTTTTCTGTAAAGCATTACTTTTAGGAAGTGATTGCAGTTTGATTTTGTGTAATAATTGCATTGGCCACTTTTTGTAAGTATATTTCATGGCCTTTGAAAAGAAGGTATTTCTTTTTGTTTGTAAAGTATAGACATAGTTTTATAGAATGTTCTATTATATATATATATTTTAGTTTTTGTATATTTGATCTGTCAAATTGGAAAGATGTACTTTAAAGTATCCACTACTGTTATATTGCTATCAGTATCTTGTTTTTCTAGCAGATTTTTAAAAAATATTTTATTTATTTGAGAGAGAGAGAGAGCGAGCGAGCGTGCACGAATGGGGGGAGGGGGTGTGGCAGGGGCAGAGGCAGAGGGAGAGGGAGAGGCAGACTCCCCGCTGAGCAGGGAGCCCCGATGCAGGGTTCAGTCCAGGACGCTGGGATCATGACCTGAGCCAAAGACAGATGCTTAACTGACTGAGCCACGCAGGCACCCCTCTAGCAGATTTTCTTGACTATATTTCAGTTCCATGTGTTTTAGGGACCTAGAGAGATCGTACATGTCTTCATTATGGTTTTACCACTCCGTCAGTATGACGTGCCCCTCCTTTCCCATGACATGTCTTTACTTTGACTTCTGTCCTACCCACCTGTGATGGTTATGAACCCTTAATTCATTTGAGCATCACTCTCCGGATGTGTCTTACCCAGCCTTTTATTTTCTACCTTTGAGTTGCTTTGTCATAAGTGTGTGTCTTGTAGACATTATACAGTTTGTAGGGGTTATAAAATGAATTCTTAGAGGTAATTTTAAAGAACGTTTCACATTCTTTATTTTAGGAAGAAGACCTCGTAGTAAACGTTTCATGGTCCTGGGGTCTTCAGCCTGGCTGCCTGCCCTTCCTGTCTCCTGTAGTAGTAGTTGTTCTTGGCTCCTGCCAGGGTGTGTTGTGCCAGGCTTTGTTCCTGGGCCTCTGTCTGCAGGTTCAGTGGTTCTTGATATTTTTATATACAGGTCATATACTTAAAAAAAGTTTTGTTTCGTACTTGCACTTTTCTTTGGAATTGTCAAAGTTAGCTAATTATCTTTGTGGAGTTTCTCAAAAAGAATCTTGGTCTGCTGGTGTGGCAGTTGTTAGATGTTGGAAACACTTTCTTACTTAATTCTACTCATCCTCAATTTTTTCCAAAATTTGAAAATAGAGATAACATTATGAGAGCTAGCATTAACTTACGGGGTTACATGGAGGAAATTCACGTTTGATACTGACTCTGGATCTTATTTTTGCTCTTGCATGGAAGAATTATTTAAAACTTTTTAGAAGCATGGAGCTGTGCTTTACGAAGCTATTTTGGTACTAGTCTCAAAGGACAGATTGCTATTCCTTTCCCACCCTAATGAAACTAGGTCACTAGCTTTTGGCACATCTCCATGATGTGAGATTTATTTGATGTTCAAGTGCGCTGTCTAGAGATAGTGATGCAATGTCAGCAGGGCCACTTTTCATGAACATAATTTCCAATGCCCAGGGATTAATTTATTCTTTGACCTGTTAATCATTACACTTGGTCATGAGCATTTCAGAGGCAGGAGAAGCGCCTGGAAATGGTCAACGTCAGTTACCCTGTTGGATGTTACATCATGGGGTTTCTGTTCAGCTTGGAGGTTTGGACTGTTGGAATAGTTGGTATCTTATGAAAACCAAGGAGCTATTTACTAAGCAAACTTTTCGCCTGATGCCACGATAGCATCCACTGGCTCAAGTGGTTGAGAATATGCATCTAATATATATATATATATATATATATTCCATCTTACTGTGGCTGACTTTAAACATGATTAGGGAAGTTCCCTGTTCATTCACAGCCAGAAACAAGTACTTGAAAAAATAGGGAATAACTATAGCACTCCTCTAAAGCTAATGATCTGTAGGTTCTAAAATACCTGACAGTTAAAACGAGCTACTTTGAAATCAGCCATATATTAATTCAGGGGTTCAGAGAGAGATGGAGAAAATACGATCTATTGTAAAACGACTAACTTCGCCAAGTGTGGCCCTTGAGTGGGCTGAATCCTTGCTCTGTGGCATTGGGAAAGTGCCTTGCTTCCCCATGCTTCTGTCTCCTAATCTATAAAGTGTGATGACAGTCACGAGTATTGGATCCCAGCATTGTGACGATGGAAGGAATAAGTGGTGCCACTTTGAAAGGACTATGGGGGTGTCTGGTTGGCTCAGTTGGTGGAGCATGAGACTCTTGATCTTGGGGTCGTGCGTTCAAGCCCCACGTTGGGGGTACAGTTTACTTTAAAAAAAAAATCAATGAAATTGGGAACAGAAAAGTAGTGAAAATCAGTAAAATCAAAAGCAGGCTTTTTTTTTTTTTTTAAGGGTTCTGATAGATCATAGGCACTGCTCTGTGTAGTGGCATGCTCGTCATCAGCCGTGATGGCGTAGCATGTTTGTCTTTATAAATGTCCTTTTTTCTCTTTTGTGGCCCCTGGCCCTTCCTGCCTACTCCATTGTTGCTGTCTTCTGTGTGCTGAGGTTCCCCTAGGAGGGTCCGTCTGGGGAATTGTGTCGCTCGGCCAGTTCAGAAAGCACCTTCTGCTAGGATGGGCCGGACGGCCTGGCTTCATGGAACTGTTCCTCCAACCTGGAGAATCACAGGGTAAAGCTTGGCAAGGGTATTTTCTGTGCTTCAGTTGCGTGCGCTTGTTTGTTTACCGGATGTTTTTCTTCTCTGCATCATCTGAAGTCCACTTCCATCTTATGTAGAGATTTATTTAATATAAATTATGTTCCTTACTTTTCAGAAACATAAATTATATTGAGTTGCCAGTCTAATATTTACCCCTTCTCCCTTAGTTTTCATACATTTGATATTGCAATTATAAAATTTATGTTAACTTTTTATTCATGAGTTTCACAGCTATTGAGAATTCAGTGGAAAATAAGTATTGTAAAAATCTGAAAGGATTTGGATTTTTTTTTTAATTTAACCATATTAACATCACATCATTAGATATTGAAATAAGAACTTTATAATGTCCTGTCCTCTTCCAGGTTGTAATTTGTCAAGAGAGAAACTGAGGCATATTAAAGCTTTTAAGAGTTTATTTGAGCCAAAATCAGTTTGCATCAGGCAGCGCTAAGCAGCAAGTGGTTAGGAGCGCTCCACCAACAGGAGCCTGGGGAGAGACTTTTGTAGAGAAAAAGCCAGAAACAAAGTTAGGAAATTGTTGATTGGCTATAGCTGAAAGCCACGTGGCTGTTTGGGATTGGCTGCCCTTAGTATTTTGATGGTATAATCTTGAGGCAGCGACTGGCTCGGAGTTTGGTTTGCTTCCATAGGCCCCTAGCGCATTACGGCCACTTCAGTCTGGCTTGTTTGGTTCATTTAACACATTGCATCTCTGCTGGTGTGACTTTGTCCTCCACGTGTCCTCTGCACTCTGTGCGGCCAGGGAAGGAACTGGTCCCTTAAGTTGGCTCATGGCAGCATCCAGTCCAGGGTTTGTTAAATGATAGGTGTTTAGTAAGTGTTCCTTGAATGAAGCCAGTCGTTTTTTTTGTTTGTTTGTTTGTTTTTGAATGTTGTATTTCCTAGGAGTTTTAGGAGGCATATCTAGAAATTATGGTTACATGTTCTTTGGATTAGTTTTAGCACATTTGTATTCTGTTTCTGTTGCTTTCCTTGGTATAGTTTGTTTTTAACTAGGCATATTTCAGTGCTCTTGGGGACACATTCTTGAGATTCCAGGGAACGTGTGAAAACTGTTTCCCTGCTCTGCCAATGGCGGACCTGGAGAGGGCTTTGTGTGCACATCATTGGAGCCTAAGGAGGCTGAAGAAGAAAGAAAGGGATTGTCTCTCTTAAACTCAAGCACAGCTGGCCAGCCCTTTCACACTTCTGGGAAGGGAGAACATAAAGTAGATTTAGATTCAGGAATTATTTGTATTTTGTGGCTGCAAAAATTAAAGCTGCAAAAAGAGCATTAGTCAAAGAGCCCAGACTCTTTTTCAGTGCAAACAACTGAATTTTCATGAGTCAGTGATTGCTCTGTAACTGGGGCAGCCACCCCTCCCAATCCTTGTTATTTGGGTCACTGTGTAATTATTTTTTGCTGATTTGCTTCATGAACATATTCATGTCATTTCTGATGCCTTGAAAAACATTTCTGTTGAGTTATAAAGATAGACGGTGTAAAATATTTTAGTGGTACTTTTATTTTGTACAACCTTAAATAAGTGTTCCCTCCCTCCCTCCCTTCCTTCCTTCCTCCCTTCCTTCCTTCCTTTTAGAGAGGGAGGGGGTGGAGGGGCAGAGGGAGAGAGAGAATCGCAAGCAGGCTCCACACCCAGCTGGAGCCCAAAGACGGAGCCCAAAACAGAGCTCAGTCTCAGGACCCTGAGATCATGACCTGAGCTGAAATCAGGAGTCCGACGGACACTCAGCCCACTGAGCCACCCAGGCACCCTTGTGTACCATTTCTAATGCCAGTTGATATTGCAGAAATCTAAATTGCTGTTCAAAATATGTGAAGTTTAGCATATTATTTTTAAACTGTTCTCACACACAGTGCTAGTGAACAGCCATTTCACTAATGCATTACTAGTCAAGTATAGTAGAGTCCTTTGTAATGCAGATATTAGGGGATGTATGCATTCTAGGGATGAGCTTTCTCTTTGCTATGTATACTAAGGGAAGTGTGTTTTGCACCTCTGTCCTGATGAACCTTTTCTGCAGGTTTTCAACTTTGCTAGCATCTGAGCCCCTTCTTCCAAGGCTGTGTGTGTGTCCCTGCTGCATAGGTCTGAGTGGGTGGCTGCAAGCTGAGGTTTCTGCTCAGGATTTTGTGTCGAAACTTGATCTCAGAAGTAGGGACAGTGGATGGAGGGTTCCTTCTGGTGCTGGGGGCTTTGTCCACGTCCTAGGCAGCAGGGTTCTAACTAGAGGTGGCCTCTCTAGTGTGCAGGGCTATCTTCCTCATTTAGGGTGAGTCTTGGTTCCTGCCTGTTTTCTCAACATAGTTCTTCAGCGTTCCTGGTAATTCTTGGAGTCACCCAGAAGCCTTTTAGTAAATTTCTTTTTGTGTGTGTAAATCAGCCAAAGTTGATTTCCATTGCCAACAGCCACAGAGCCTGATACAACTGACCATTAATTCTATCCATCAACCTCCACATCAATGAAGCATAGTCAGTTAATGTTCAAGCGCAAATGTTACATATGCAGAATTTTGTTCTCCTTTTTCTTTAGAGCATTTTCTATGCCTAGGATGTCTGACCTGATTTTCCCATAAAGCATTCTTTTGGTTTATAAGTCTGTGAGATGTATTCATCTGTTTTTCAGGTATTTTACTGAGTCCTTATTGTGTATCAGGCGCTTGTAGTGGCTGGAAAAACACAGCAGTAAACAAGAGACCAGACCCCTGCCTTTGTGCAGTATACACTTGAGGAGGCAGACTGACAAATCAGTAAAATACGGGGTTGCGTTTGATGGTGATAAATGTGATGACGGAATGAATGAAGCACTGAGGAGGAGTGCTGAACCGAAGGCCATCGGAGTTGGTGGTGAGGGACCTTGGAGGACGGCTGAGGTGTCCTGATGGCCTCACGACAGAGTGGGGACACTGCTGGGGCCCAGGAAGGAGTCCGGCTCCCCAGAGTGCTCACAGCCTCCGGATGCGGAGGTTCTGGAGATGTGCTGGGTGCTCCAGGACAGTGACAGTGGATATGTCAAGGCAGCAGGTTAAAAGAGCCGCCTAAATTCCCTTCAGCAAGTATAGGTGTGAGGGGATTCAAAACAGGTGCATCTGTACATTTTACGTGAGGATATGAGAGTTACCATTTTAATCTTTGAAGAACTTAAGCACATGGCCTGTTCAATGTGGACCAGATGCTCGCTGCCCTCCCACCGGCTTCAGTTGTCCCACCGCACACAGAGCATGTGTAGGAGCACCAGGTCTGAGAGGAGCAGAACCTGCTGCTCTGGGCCCTCCTTACTGAGCGCACAGAAGCGTTTCACACTGAACCACACACGCTGGTACGATCTATGTCAAAAGTCTAGGGATTGTAGGGCGCCTGGGTGGCTCAGTCGTTAGGCGTCTGCCTTCGGCTCAGGTCATGATCCCAGGGTCCTGGGATCGAGCCCCGCATCGGGCTCCCTGCTCAGCGGGAAGCCTGCTTCTCCCTCTCCCACTCCCCCTGCTTGTGATCCCTCTCTCACTGTGTCTCTCTCTGTCAAATAAATAAGTAAAATTTAAAAAAAAAAAAAAAAGTCTAGGGATTGTAGAGAATGAGAAGCCCAGTGACGGTTTTGTGTTTCATTGTGAAAGGACGAATAGTTGTTATTTGCAGAAAGCTGTGAAGACCTTGATTGTTGGAATGGTGGTCGAGGGAAGATCCTCCCGGCCATCGGGTCCTCTTTCCTCACCTGCACTGTTCACTCAGTGCCTGGTGATTGAATATTTATTTTTGTCGGTGTGAAGATTAAAGGAAAGCTAAGCAGAAGCAATCTTAATATCTTGTTGATTACATTCCAGAAAGAAAAGAAATAGCACATTAAGCCTCACTGCCATTTGCTATAATTACCCCGTGTGAAAGAGAGCTGGTAGCTGTCAGGCTTTGATTGAAGCATCGGGAAGGTTAGCGCCAGCTGCGCGCTCTCACGTCTCTGCGCGAACGCACATGCAGCCACCGCTTGGAAGGACGCTCTCTTCTATTTAATTTGTTGTATTTTATGGTAGGGTTTGGATGGATGCTGCTGTAAATTCAGATTTACTTTTTGCATCATTTCCAGCAAACGAAAGTTCTTTGAGTTAAATCCTAAGTACCTCTGTGTAAGTGGTGTTTCCAAATTTTGTAACACTGAGTATTTGGAGGTAGGTAACTTAGAAATGTTATTATTTTAAAAATATTTGAAACATCTTTCTAATAAAGATTTATACATATATATCCTTTTTGAACTATTAATATTTAACTTTTTCTAAATATATGAATTCTAATTTATACATTAGTATTTTTTAATAAGGTAGTTTGATCATATTAGAATGTTTACTTTTACTTTCTTTTTCATCCTTTTTAGTCAGAAGGATTGAGTTTTTTATGATAATATTTAATCTTCATAAAATTTGGATCTTTTGGAAAGCATTGAGATAAACCTGTTCTGCGTATCGAAGTGTCGACTGTCAGTTTGCAGGTTTATTTGGACTGGGTAGAAGCTTATTTCTGTGGGTGACAGTGACTGTATGTGGCACCCCGGGTCACCACACTGGAGTCGGTCACAGACTGCTGCTTTGTTCATAGGGATCACAGTCTGAATTGAACAAAAATTGTAGGTAGAGCCCACACAGAAGGTGTTTGTTCCTTTACTGCCCTGCAGGGAGCGTCTGGCTGGAGTTGCCTGAGAGCCGTGGCCGTGTGAATGTGCTGGAATGCGTCAGTTTACTCACCCTGAGAAATAGTTCAGTGTTGCCAGACTGTTGGTAGTCCGTAGTAGACATTCGTTGCTTTTTGGCTGCCTAGTGTCCATGCCCCTTCCTGAAAATACCCCAGTTGCCGTGAGGAGAACCTGGAGCATGTTGGCACTGGGGCGGGAGCTAGAGCGCCCCCCAGAGAACCTTGAGCTCCCAGGTGGGGCTCTTCTCAGGACTGTGCAGGGGCCCCCAGAGCCCCCATAGCATGGCCCTGACTGTGGCATCGCTGGATGGGTGTGCCTGGTGTCCCTGTTCTCTGTCAGAGCCCCCTTGGATTCTCTGAGAGTCTTCCAGAAAGCCCCCTTGTCCTTGTGCTAATCAGAGTCAATTTTAGTTGCTTATCACCTTCACAAGAACTTTAATTGGCTAAAGTGAAATTTTAATTTTATCAGAAGTGTCCTGGTGGCTCAGAGTATCCAGTGTGTGGCTCAACTGCTTCCACCTGCCCTGGGGACCCTGCTAGGCAATCACTTTGTTTCTCTTTGTAGTTCGTGTTTAAAGACATGGTTTGTACTGCTCTGGATAGCAGATCATAAGGGGACTTGGCAGTGTTTTCTGTTTGCTGAATTGTATGTAAAATTTTAGGAACGTTTCCCAGTGCCCTGGTACTTAAAGCCAGTTAGTTATTGGATGGTGTGTGCTGTCAAGGGGCAGCCGAAAGAAAATATTGCTTCCACTGAATTTCCATATAATGTAATTTTTAAAAAATAAGCACAGGAAGTACTTCACGCTTCCTCTTGGAATTTAAAAGTCAGTTTTCGGGTCAGACGTGTAAAGTGACTAAACTTGAAGCATTACATTTTAAAGATCACTCACACAGAAGGAAATACTTTTGTCATTAAAGGCCTTTGTGCCCTACTAAAATTAAAATATTGCTGGAAGAATTACGTACTGAAAAGAAATGGAGTATTGTTTTCAGTCATTATGAACGGGTGGAACGGAGCGTTTGAGTGTTGACATTTAGACCTGTCACTGGCTGGTTTAGTGTCAGGCCACTGTCTGGCTCTCACAGCTTTCTGCGTGCGGCCTTCTGGGCAGAGAAACGTGTCTGCGCTCACGCATCTCTCACGAGGGGGCTCAGAAGCACAGTTTCTCAGGCGTTTAGGAAGAGTTTGTTTCTGAATGCTGTCACCTCTAAGATGAACCTGGTGGAAGAGTCGCCAGAAGAGCATGTTGTTTCACATGCTTGTTTATTAAGTCCATGCTTCTGTTTTCTTCTCTGTGCTTAGACTTGTGTTACGCACAGTATCTCTGGATACAGTTAGACTCGTCACCATGAAGTGGGCGTGGATTTTTCAGGAGACCGAGGCTGAGCGGAGCACATGGTGGAGAGGCACCCCACCTTTCCACACAGGACTGGGGCACAGGGGCACCTGTGTGTGGGACAGACACAGAAGCCTGCGGTTTCTCAGTGTACGTGTGCGAGTGTGTGTGCTCTGCACACTCTTAGAGTTTGTGGACGCTGCCTTCTACACCTGTTCCAGCCCAGGAGTGAGTTATGCGGGAAGGAGTTTACGCCAGCCCAGAGGACGTTCTCATTATAGAAATGCTACATAGGATCAAGAGGCCTGTGGGATAGTGCTAAAGCCTAGCTGATTCAAACTTTGGGTGATAACGGTGTTCTGCATGAGTCAACTTTCAGTGACTCCATTTTTAGTCTGGTCTTCATTTTACCTTCCTGGAGGGCATCCTCAGTCATCTGGAGTCGATGTTTGCAGACCAGGACTGTGTAGCTGAAGCTGGGGGATAGTGAGTCCGGGAATGGAGGTTCTGGACAGGAGTATGAGATTTGGGTGGAGGGGCTGCAACCAGCCAAACCACACTATGTCCTTCTTATTTTCCACCGTATGGAGAAGGTGGTCGCAGCCTTAGGAGAAGGAAGACAGCATTCACAGAGTAGGGAAAAGAGAGGAGGAGGAGGGATAGTTTGTAGCGAAGAGGTGACTGACTGTCACTGATGTGAGACACGGGCTTGTTTAAACCACTGACAGCAAGGACGGGACCTGGCAGTTTTGAATGTGCTGAGCTCTTTAGTTGCAGCCATGACCAAGGAGGGAAGGCAGACATTTCCAGAGTAGCTTCTTGTCTACTTGCCATTGTGGAGGACTGAGGACTGCAAGGGGCAAGTAGGTCAGGTGCAAAGGAATTGGAGAATGCAGGCAGCTGAAAACATATATCCGAAAACCGTGGATTATTCTACTTGGCTATCAGAGCCATCAAACAAGAACCAGACACCATGTGAAGGGAGCAGGTGAATGGTCAAGGAGAAGGACAGGCTGCATCCTACATTGTGAAGGTTTGGGGTTAAGTCATTTACTATTGTCTGGCAGGTTCCTAATCATGGCCACTTAATTGGGTCTGTGAAGCTTTTCTTTCTTCGTAAAATGAGAGTGATGATAATATCTATATTGCAAAGCTGTTGTAAAGTCTGTTACTTTGCCACCTTTTAAAAACTGCCCTGTAAACTGTACAATACCATGCAAATGCTAGTTTTTCCAGGGAGTTTACGTTTGCAAGCTGGCGTACCTTTCTAGTGCGTGCATTGCTAAATCTAGGTCTCAGTGATGGATCGGTGGGTTCCGCTGACACTTCATTTTCTGCTCTCTGGACTGACAGTCAAGAGACCCGCATTATGGTGCTGGAAAATTTAGCTTTGCTCCTAACTAGCATTGTGCTTCTCAAACTTCCCACCAAAGCATACCTAAAAGAGAACACACGCACATAGGCCATGCAAGCAGTCTGCCACATGCTCGTGGCTTTTCTACAATCACATTTTAGGGGCTCCAGGGTGGCTCAGTCGTTAAGCGTCTGCCTTCGGCTCAGGTCATGATCCCAGGGTCCTGGGATCGAGCCCTACATCGGGCTGCCTGCTCCGCGGGAGGCCTGCTTCTCCCTCTGCCCACTGTTCTGCCTGCTTGTGCTCTTTCTCTCTGTGTCAAATAAATAAAATCTTTAAAAAAAATAAAATCAAATCACATTTTGTTTTACATTTTGTGTACATTTGCAGTCTAGCCTAAACAATATTTATATTAAATTGCATATACCTTTTAAGTTTCCCAGAACAAGATGTTAAAAAGAGGGAAGGGGTCCTGGCTGTTCTGTTATCCAGTGGACAGGATGGGGGTTGCCCCAGCCTGTGCCATCATGTGCCCCTAGACATAGGAGCACACACCCCTGATTCCTGGGCTGCTTGTTAAAGAAGAGGATTGACTGTGTCCTCTGTCCCCTTCTGGGCAGCTCTTCTGTGAAAGCCCATGTAATAGACATTGCAAGGAACTCTTGACCTGATTACAAAATCAAATTATACAACATACTCATTCTTACAAAGTGGTTTCTAGATATTGTGTAATTCTTATCCATATAGGTTGGTCACAGAGGACTTTACTCAATAGAGTTTATTATCATTGAGGCCACAAATTATGAAATTTTATTTGCTTAAAATATTCGTGAAAGTTAGTCATCAGTACACAACATTTCATTAGGTCGTTCTATTTTTGATTGTAACTTTCCACTGTAAGCTTATAAATCATTAAGTCTTCCGGTCAAGAGGGTAAACTAGGCACTGAGCACTGTTACTTGCTACCTGCCTGTTTTAAAGCCTTATCAAAATGATAGCACAGAATGTTAGGGGGTTAAAAAAAAGGTATAACTATTCACCAATAAATAGCAAACCAAAGAGAGAATTCATCAACAAATGAGATACCAACAGATTTGTTTGGAATAGAGGAGATGAGACAGCTCTAGCCTATGTGATTTGCCATGGGGCCTGTGAAGATGGGGAAGGCATTATTATCTTCAGGGGAATCTTGGAGGGGCTCAGAGCCAGCAGCTGTTTTAGAAGTTATAACTTAGAGATGATGATTTCTAAAACAGGGTACAGTTGAAGAGCTGGGTGTAAAATTGTCATACATACCAGCCCCCCACACCCCACCCTCCCAGCACGTGCACACTCGAAGCAGAGGCAGCTGGTGTGTGTTATCAGGCAAAATGGGCAAAAACTGATTCTTCTGTAGACATGAAACTAACTTTGGAAAACTGGGGACTTGTGATGTGGATTTTGGTTCCACAGTAAAGCCCTCCTCGTTCTTCAGGGCTACTGCTCAACAATCGGGTTCTTTTCTGTTTACATCAAGTAAAGCCTGCCTATCTTGGTCGTACATACAGAGCTCAGAATTTCCACTCAGAGAAGAGGCCTTCCTAAAATACCAGCTGACACAAGAGCACAGGAGAGCAACTCCCATCCTCCTGTATCTCCATCTATAATGAGCAGACAGATCAGCGGGTCATCGGGTGTATGACAGTTGACAGCATGAAAGAAAAAAAAATAGGCCTTAAGGAAGGCAGCTAATGCAGAAGCAATGATATTACATAGAAGGGCTATTAGATTTATTTTTAAAGAGGATTGCTGAAATGAAAATGTAAATAAAAATGTGAGAAAAGAAAGTAAAGTAGTCATCCAAAATAGAAACCCAAGACCAATGGAATGCAAGAATAGGTGCCTGAGAAATCAATCTGTGAGGTTTGATATTTGGCTTAATAGAAGTTAGGAAAGGAAAGAGAGGAGAGGAAATTATCCAAAAAACAAAGGAAGATAATTTGCGCTTGGCTTTTTATACTGAGTTATCACGTTGGACAACAATAGCAACAACAAATTGAATGAGTAACTCTTTTCCCCGTTATTAAACTTAACAGTTTTTCCCCCTGAAAACACCTGTGCTCTTAATACTGCTGGTTGTGTGGACAGAGTATACGTGAATTCAGTTCACTTTTATTTTAATATTTTCAGCCCTGAATCTGGTAGAGTAAGTACATTGAGGATACAAATAATATCCTGCGTAGTAAACCATGGTACTAGAGTGAGGATGGGCCACGGGATCCTTTCCAGCAGTGTATTCCGTTTGGTCATTTCAAGTTCACTCAAAAGGGAAGATCTGTTTGCAGTCCTGGTGCTATTCATTTTCTATTCTGAAGGTAAACCTACATAGAATTAACTAGAAAGAACGTGTGATTACTTCAAAGCACAGACATACACTGTGCAGCAATATCAGCACAACCAGAGGGCCTCTAACACTCAAGAAAGACACCTGTGGCCATGGCTGGTCACGTCCTGTGTTCCTTTTAAGTGGTATTGATGATTCCCATTTATCCTTCCCCGAGCAGATTTCTCATTGGGGCCTTTTTCCTTTGTCACTGTTTCCAAAAGTTGTATTCCCTCATCCTGGCAGAAACAACAGCTTCTTTACAAAATAGGCAGCTGGCCCACAGGCCATAGTTTGGACTCTGGACTCTGGAACTAGACTGACTACCTAGATTTGAACCCTAGCTTGCCCACTAATTGTGTTACTCAGTTTTCTCATCTTTGCTGAAGATAATGGAATTACCAATGCCACATTGTTTTGTGAGAATTAAATGAGGTAACATATGTTAGGTAGTTGAGAACAGTGCCTGGGCCATGCAGCTGCTCTCCAAGTTTAGCTAGTATTTGAAATACGGTACAAGCGGCCATTAAGTTTACTCTCATGTGCTGACTTACTATGGTGAGAGTACAGGAGGCCATGTTTGTGTTCACTGGAAATAATACTGTCTAATTAACTGTGTTTGAGGGGAGAAGGGAGACCATGGCAACTGGCCCAGGTCTTTGCTACCTCTTACGAATGATCCTCCTGTCCTCAAGGAATCTCTCTGTGATTAGGAATATAATGCTACATTAAAATGTTGCTGTTGGAAAATAGATTCAACCCAGATTGTCTCAGGTTACACTAAATTTTATAGGAATATAACTAATGTAAATTTAAGGTTGGCAGGCAATAAATATACAAACCGCTCTTTAAAGATGTTTCTGATAACTCTAATGTATTTTGATAACATTTTGCAAAAAAAATAGAGAACTAAGTAGTTTGTTGAAAAGTATGAACTAAATAGAATATAAACTTGGTATGCTTTTCTTTATTTAAGTGCCTTCAGGTGAACTTTTAAAAATCTTTTCCATCCATTAATGAGTTCTTGATTGATTCAGTAACTTTTTAGTCACTTTTTATTACTTATGAGAAAAACACTCCCCTCTGTTTAGCCCAGTTCAAAGCTTTAATCTTATGTCCAATTCAGAAATGTATCCTTGTTCTGTTTCTAGCCATGTTGGAGTAACAGAGACCAGATTTACTCTTCTACCTTAAATAACTAGAAAATTGGGCAAATATATGAAACAACTGGGTACAGGTAGTACAGATCCATGGTCCTGAGACAACACAGTCAATCAAGGGAGGCCCTAAAATCACCACAGCTTTCTTCCTAGGGGCATTTTCTAGACTACAGGACAAGAAAGTAGAACCCAAGCTGTCTGAGATGGTCTCATGGGAAGTTGAAATGGATTAAATATGTGGGAAACAGTATAGGAGAGGAAGTAGTTATACCAAAGAATAGTTCCAGAAATTTGCACAGGGGTGACCTTGAGTTTGTATCCGAATACTGCATTGTGCTTCCACTGTCCAGTCAGAGAATGACCTGGTAACTGTAAGAAGAATAACCCCCAGACTTCCACAAAGAGAGACTGGACGAGTTCCACATTCTGAGTAGAGAGGCTTTGTAGGACACACTGTGAATTAAGTATATACCCAGAAGGATTATGCTGTAGGAGGGCTACATTAGCCTTAAAATAACATGTTCTCTAAACCTGCCATAACAAAGCTTTAAAACAGACCTCACAAGGACCATCTGCTCAGCAAAGAACTTAATTGCCTGTGGTACAAAGCCCAGTATGCTTTAAAGGAAAACAACAAAATGTAGCACAGGACAGAGTCACGTAATATCTAGCAACCAATCAAAAATTAGTAGACACAATGAAACAAAAATGTGATGCAGAAGAATAAGCAGTAAACAGGAAGAAACAGATACAACAAAGATGATGCAATTCGCAGAAAAGGGCTCAAAATAGCTGTTTGTATTTGTGCTTAAGGGTTTAAAAGGAAAATGAGCATAATGAGAGAATTGCAAAGTTTATTATAAAACAGAACCATGCAGAACTTCAAGGGCTAAGAATTACAGTTTCTGAAATGAAAAAAAAAATGGTGGAATTAACAGTAGACTATATATTGCAGAAGAAAAGTTTAGTGAATTTGAAGACACAGAGGTAGAAAATAAAAACCAAAGCACACAAAGGCTATTGGCTCAGTAGGTAGAACCTGTGACTCCTGATCTCGGGGTTGTGAGTTTGAGCCCCACATTGGGTGTAGAAATTACTAAAATAAATAAAACTTTTAAAAAGTTTTAAAAAATGAATAGAGCCTCAGTGACCTGTGGGCAGTATCAAGTGGTCTAACATGTTGTACTTGGGGTCTCCATGCTAGCAGTAGAGGTGGGGAAAGAAGAAATATTTGAAAAAGTAATGGCTGAAGTGTTTTCAAATTTGGTGCAGGCTAAAGCAGATAGGAGCTACATATTGTCATTGTGTCATTGGGAGATTTAAAATATTCATATCATTTCCTGTTAGCTTCGTTCTCACAAAACTATTCGAGAAATGCTACTTTACTTTAGATCAACACTAAAAATTTTTTAGATAAGACTAATAAGCCAATAGTGAAGATAATAAAATGGAATGCTTAAAAATGATCAATCCTGAAGACAAGAAAAGAAGAAGTAATAAAAGTCAGATGAGAAAAATGGAAAACAAAAGTCAAGATGGTAAATTTAAAACTAACCGTATTGATAATTATATTTAATGTAAATTTTTCTGTAAGGTGCATTAATTAAAAAGCAGAGACTGTCAGACTGGTTGGAAAAGTAAGACTCAATTATGTGCTGTTTATAAGAGACACACTTTAACTGTAAAGATACAGATAGTTTAAAACCATCTGGGTGGAAGAAGATATGCCATGCTAACAATAGATAAGAGAGCTTAATAGCTGTATTATGCCAGAAAACTAGGTTTCAGGATAAGGAATCTGACTAGTCATAGAGAGAGACATTTCATAATAACACAAGAGTGCATTCACCAACAAGGTGTTAGAATCCCAAGAATGCATGCAAGTATAATAACAGAATTTCAAAATACATTAAGCAAAATTTTCTCAGAAATAAAAGGAAAAATAAAAAAATCTATTTTTCCAGAGATTACATAATTGATGGAGCAAATGGAAAGAAAGTCAGTGGGGATATAGAAAACTTGAACTTCACTGTGAAATAACTTTGACCTAACTGATCTTTTCAGAGAACTCTACCCAACAACAATAGAACGCACATTCTTTTGAAGTTGTACATGGAATATTCATCAAAATAGAAAGATGGAACTTAAATACATAAAATAAATCTCAATAAATGTTAAGAAATTTAAAAGATTGAAGTAATACAGACTTCATTCTCTGACCCCAACAGAATTGAATTAAAAATGAGTAACTGAAAAATATATGAAAGTTTCCAGATTCTTGGAAATAAAAGAATACACTTCAAAGTACACCCGTGGGTCAGTGAAGAAATCACAAGAGAAATAGGAAATATTTGAACTTTGTAAAAATGAAAACAACATTAAATTTTGTGGGATGTAGTTAAAGCAGTGCTTAGAGAGAAATTACAGTTTTAAAAGCTTACATCAGGAAAAAAGAAAGATCTGGGATCAGTGAACTAAACCTCTACTTTTTAGAGCAGGGAATTAGTAAAAAAGGACTCTGCATGAACATTTAGGATAGGCCCTCACTACAAATCCTGTAGGTATTACAGGATAATAAGAGAATACTATGTATAACTTTATACCAGGAAATTCACCAGCTGGAAAGACCTGTGAGAACCAAAACTGATACTAGAAGAAATAGAAAATCTGAATACTAATGTATTTTGTTTAAGAGGTTGAATTGTAATTAAATTTTTTTTCTCAAACAAAACTACAGGCCCAGATTGCTTCACTGGTGGAATCTATCAACCTTTCAAGGAAGAAATATTAGCAATCTTACCTAAGTCCTTTCAGAAAGCACAGGAGGAGAGAATAGGTCCTGACTTCTTTTATGAGGTCCTCATTACTTTCCTGACAAATCAAACAAAGTTATTAAAAGAAAAGAAACCTACAGATTAGTGTTCCTCATGAAAAGAGATGTAATGATTCTTAACAATTTAGGACATCAAACCCAATAACATATAAAAAGGAAAGTTGGGTGTGGGAGGTAAACTGATTGACCTGTCTGTTACGAAGCCCCTGATAGATGCTCCATTTGTGAACATTACTGTGAATGCTGGAAAGAGGGACTCTAGTGTTGAGCTTTTTGCTTCTCTGAGTCGGAACTCTATGGCTGTATTTCTCCTTCTGTCTTTTGCCAAGAGCCTGGGGGTGGAGGTGGCGAGTGGGGATTAGGACACTGATTGTGGGGCAGAGCTGATGCAGTGATACGTGCTGGGAGTTTGAAGACCTCGTCTGTCCTGCTCGGCCACTTGTTCAGTGAACTCAAGCTCCTTCACTTACCCACCCTGATTAAATTGCGGAACAGTATATTGAATTAAGTGACAGGGTCTGTTTTAAATGCCATGGATCCAGTCCTCAGTCAGTCAACAATCAATAAACACTTATAGAAAATAAAAAGAAATTTAAAGAAAGATAATACATCACAACTAAGTGGGATTCATCTCATTTATAAATCAATCAATATAATTAATCATATTAACAGAATAAAAGAAAAATTGTATGATCATCCCAATGTTTGCAGATAAAGTATTTGACAGAATTAACATTGATTCATGATTTAAAAAAAAAAAAACTCTTAGTAAATTAGACTAGCCCCTAGGGTACTTCCTCAGTCTGACCAAATGCCTTTATAAAGTACCTATGGAAACAAGGCAAGAATGTTCACTCTGATCACTTCTGCTTAACACTGCACTGTAGGCTCTAGCCAGTGCAGTAAAGCAAGAAGAAGTAAAAAGGCATGCAGATTGGAAAGAAGAGTTAAAATTCTCTATTCACAGGTGCCATGATCATGTTCAGAGGAATCTCACCAAAAACTGTTAGAATTAGTGAATCCAGCAGAGTCTCTGGATACAAGATCATACATAAAAGTCAGTTGTACTTCTGTATACTAGCAAGGCAGAAATGCAAAATGAAATTTTAAATATTACTCGTATATAATAGCGTTAAAAATATGAAATATTTTGTTAATATATGCAAAATTTGTGCATTGAAAACTATCAAACATGGCAGAGAAAAGAAAGAAGACTAAATTAAATGGAGACACATAACTTGCTCGTGTGTTAGAAGATGAAATACTATGTTGTCTGTTCTCCCCAAACTGATCAATAGATTCAGTGCAATCTCAGTTAAAATCCTAGCAGCCATTTTTGGATGAAGTGGCAAAGTGATTCTAAAATTTATATGGAGATTCAAAGAACAAAGTTGGCTGAATTACACAGCCTGATTTCAAGACTTAGTGTAAAGGTAAAGATACCAAGACATCCTGATGCTGGTGTGAGAACAGAGCTGAGGAATAGACTCAGGCACGAAGGGTCAGCAAAGGAAGTCCCTCTTGTCTCCTTGCAAGAAGTGTCAGAATTTCACGCAATCTACGTCATAGTTTTATTAGCAAATGTTATTTTAGGATAAGTTATATGAAGTGTTATTTTATGCCACTAAGTAAAGCACAAGCTTACGTGGTGCAGTCTGGGAAGATGTGTATTTGTTTTACAGTTTAGCCTCACTAACTGATTCTAATGGACTAGCCAAAAGCAATTTTAAGTAGTTCCATATATTACATACAATCAGTCTCTGTTGTTTCTAAAATAAGGTGAAACTGAAATAGAATGTTTTTATGACATTATTTAAATTTAATTGTGTTTAATTCCTGTAAATAGCAGATAACATGCCAGAACTTAGAACTTGTTCTGTATCTATATTTAAAATAGAGCCACAGAATTTAAAGTGCCTCACTTCGTAAGCAATTAGGTCGTTTTTGAAAACTAAAATAAGACATTTTCTAAGTTAATTCACGTTATGCTTTTGACTTTAAATAATAAACGTCATTTGTAAACGATTACTGTGTACAAGTTAGCATTTGAGAGTTTAAAATACGCAGTTTTATGATTCTGTGAAGTTGTAAGGGGGCATTATAAATAGCTTTTCTATGAAACCATGCGTATACAGGGATAGGCACATTTAATTATTAAAAATTGCTTGTCAGGACAGTCATGGAAATGTCCTCTGTGACAGTTTTTGTCAGATCTATTTCAAACTTATGCATGTGTTACTATATTTATCTTTATCTAATCAGCCTTTGCTGCGAGGTTTTGTTATTTTATTATAAGCAGCTGTGCAAAGCTTTTTCTTTTAAAAACTACATTCTTTTGTAGTGCTGCCATCACTCCCATCTTACTCATTGGGCAGCAAATTAAAAGCAAGTAAACTGTAGAACTAGATAAAATATATGATGTCACTGTATTTCATGATACCTTCATGAAAAACTACTCTTTTGAGACCATTTAAAATGGAAATATTAAAATTTTTTCAACCAAAACAATAATAATCAGAAATGTGGATTATCATTCTTAGGTTTTTGAATACGAAACTTCGTATGCTGAGTTTAGCTACGACTGTACTTACTATCTTGAGGGTTAATAGCGTGCAAGCATTTAATTCGTTTGCTCTAATGCTGAGAAATATATGTATACATGTTGGTATATACATTTAGTGAATTTATAAGACAGTCAGAAGTCTAAAATTCCAAACCTGTGACCCAAATGGGAACTTATGGAATATATAAATTATTACGTAAACCTAAACTTAAATCTCAGTGCCACTTTTCTGTGACAGGTTGAAACATTTTCAGTTCCAGGCTATAAATCGATTCAGTTGACCTTTGTTCTGTATGCGAGGTACTATGATGGGCATTACTTCATGGTCTCGTGTTTCTCTGTGAAGCTAAAGAGGTGGGTTACTCCCATCTCGCAGATGCGGGAGCTGAGTCTAGACCTTCTCCAGGGTCCCATCGCTAATTGAGGATATCTGATCCTACTAGATGTTTGGATTGCCCCACTCTCCCACTCAGGATTGTTGTTAGTTCATAGAAGTGGTGTGGCAGTAGGGAAGTAATCTTCACTTGTAAACACAGTGCACTGGCAGCCCATACATGGTTGCTAACGTAGCTAATTGTTTACTTTTCGTATTAACTGAGGAGGTGCTTGGACAATTCCTGTTTTAGATTAGCCATCTCTTACGTTAGAATTCATTCTTGTTTCTTCTGCCACTCTGTTAATCCAGACTTACGTTACTTGCCACCTGAGCTCATCTAGCTTTGAGCTCTGGGATTCTCTCCTTTCCTTGGTACATTTATGTCCATATGATGATTGCCAAATTAATTTTACTCCGGAACCTTTCAGAGCTTACATTGCTTGCCAGAGAAAGGATAAACTCGTCTCGGCATTGAAGACTTGAGTTTTGCTTCCCAGTGTTGCCCTTCGCATCTCAGTATCCATGCCCCATCTCAGTCTTTGGAGACCTTTCCTGTTACCACAGAGCCTTGAGCTGAGGTGCAGGTGGACGACCACTGCCTTCCCTCCCCACCTCCACGCTGCCCCTTGCCCTTCCTCCCGGAAGACTCTCCCGGGTCCCAGCCATGGCACTTGGTTACACCACTTAGAGTAGCTTGCAGTTGTAGCCCCAAACCACAAAATCTAGGAAACTGAGGCGCACAGAGTAAGTTTGCGTATACCATCCAGAAATTACCCTCTTGACGCTTTGGCAGTTTTTCTTCTTCCTGGTCTCTGAAATTAGCCTGTACGTTCAGGACAGTCCACAGATCTTTAAGATACAGATCTTTAAGTTTGCCAAAACGGACAGTAGTTCTCTTTCAATTTTAATTAGTTTGAAATGTAATTCTTTTCACTCTTATCTCACTCGACTTTGTTATGCTAATTTCTTACCTAATTTTAGTTTATTTCCTTGAATCATGCTCTGTTTAGTACCATTAAAATATGGTTTGTGTGCAGGAGAATTGCTGGTCTTAACACTTTAAGGAATACAGAGATTATCTACTGCAAAGAGACATGGTTAGATAACCTTGATGGACTGGTCTTTAGAAAGGTTCTGGAGTGTTAGTCCACAAGGAGCCCCGTGGGGATGAGGAAAACACTCCAGGGAGCAGCCTGCAGAGCTGTGGCTGCCTTAGTCCTTGCGGCTGCACAGACCCCAAGGTTTGGAGTCACGGAAGAGCCCCAAGCCATGAGTCTGCGCCTCGCTGCACTTGACAAGCCCCTAGTTCAGCGGAAGCAGAGAGCCGGCTGTTCTGGCTGAAGAGGCATGCAGGGCCACCTCTGTTCCATTAGCAATCTTGCATGTGTCTCTCAAGTCTTAGCTCGTAGGCCGTTATTTAGTTTCTGCTTTCACAGAGGGTCTGTGGAGTGTGTTTATGAACTTAGCGTAATACAAAGGAAGATACTGTGTATAGGCTCAGTTTTAAGGATATGTCATGATCTATTGGTAAGTATGGAAATCTGAAATCAGAATATCTACTAAACCCTGAGGACTGTAATTCCTTTACATTATACCATGTGGAGGGCCCTGCCCTGTGCATTCTATTAAACATGAGAACAGTGATCGCAGAACGAATGTTTCCAAATTCCTCTTGAATAAGAAAGAAGTCACTTACGTATAGTCTGAGGTTGGGAAGTTCAATAATAACTTAGTTCCAGTTTAGTCCAAACATGCGTTCTGTCCACATCCAGTGGTATCTTACCCCCAGTAGTGTTGACTTCAAGTATTCTTCTGCTTTTTATTTCTAACATGTGACTGACCCCTTGCTAGCCCAAGTGTCCCCTACCCTTTGTGCTCCTGCAGCCCGTGGGGAGTTTGGGTTTCCGTGAGGTCAACTACACAGTCTTGCAAAGTATTGATGCTTGTGTACGAACATCAGTGCTGCTCGCGGTCACCTCTGGGGCCTGAAGTGGGGGTGAGGCACCACCCCACAGAGCTGGTGTGAGAATGGAATGAGTTTATAAAGCACTTAGAGTAGGGCCTGTGACCTAATAAGCACTAGATAAATGTCCCCTGGCTGTTGTTTTCTATGTGATTTTTTTTACAAGGCACCTCTGTTGTCATGGAGCTGTTCCTTGATCCTGTGTGAAAGTTTTCAAAAATGGCCCCTCCTTCTCTCCCCCATCCCTACCTCTGAAGAACATAGAGAGAAAGAGAGAAAAGACAAGACAGTGGACTGGTAGATTGGTCGATGTCCTCAACAGTGTTGGTGCTCAGCTCGACACAGAGAACCGTGTTAGGGCCTCGGGGACTTGAAGGAGCTGGGCTGGTGTCCGTGTTGGTGTGAGCCCGTGCCCGGTCTGGCCGGACGGCCAGGGCCCTGGGGGGGTGCAGCTCCGTGTGCTCGCTGAGCCCGGGCTCGCGGGCTGCAGGCTGCTCGGGCTGGGAGCGGTGTGGAGCGGGGGGCGGTGCGGGCACGCTCCCTCTGCCCTGGCCTGTGGCCGCACCGGCTCCCTTTCCCTCTTTCTCTTACAGACTCCGTGGAAACACAGCTCCCGGCTTCTGCAGTGACTGACTTGTGTTCCCCACTGCCCGCTGACTCCGCCCAGAAACCCAGCTACTTTGCACGTAGTACAGACCCCACAGGAGTGAGTGTATGAGTACTCACGCTCCACACTCCACGCACCTGCACTGGACAGGGACTTGTGAGAGGAGAAAGTTGGGTCCTGGGGGTGGAGCTGACCAGAGGAGCTCGCTGGCATGTTTTGGCTGAGAGCCCAGCACTTAGACGGACGTGCGTTGGTGCACCCGAACTTTGGGGGCCCTTTGCGGCTGCACTTGGAGGGACTGGCCGGGAGCCAGCGTGCTTGATCGTGCCGAAGAGTAACAGCGGCAAGGTCGTCCGTCTTCCTTCCCCTAAAAGATGATGAGATTGATTGACAAAGGGGAAGTGTCCTCCCTAGGGCGACCCTGCAGCCCCAGATCCCTAGACTCCTGGGGCAGCACCCTTTCTCTGAGGACACAGCAGAGATGTCGACGGGCTCACGGCTTCTCTGTGCACTGAAGGAAGTTGCCAGTTTGTCACGAGTAATTTCTTGTCATTACCAGACCCTTGCGTGCCTTCACAACTCCCAGAAGGGTGTATTGATGTATAACGTAGGAGTCCTTCAGAAAGGAAATGGGGATTCCTTTCTGAGTTGGAGGACACAGAGCTCCTGGGTAGCGGTCAGCACATCTCAGCAGCCCATGGTCTGATAGGAGGCTGGATGGGGAGGCGGCCTCAAGAGGAGGACGCCCATGATTCATTAGATACTGGAGAACTTGACATTTTATTGTATTTAATGAGATTAAAATTATGGGTACTGTTTTCCGGAGAGAAGAAAACATAATGAATATGCCCTCAACATTAAGGTTTTTAATGACTTAAGATTTAGAATCAAATACTCGCTAAACATGTGATGTCAGCTAAACATGTGACCCTCCGCTACATCCATGTGTGGAAACACCGAGGGGGAGGCTTTCTTGTTATTACTGAACCTTACACCAGGCCCGGCAGAGAATGAGAACTTTGAAAACATAGTGAATGTTTGCTGAGTGATACAGTGAACTTTATGGCTCTTCGCAGAATGGTGTGATATGACTGGGGTATGAAAGTAACTTTCCAGGGGAGCGAGCAAGGCCAGTACAGCAGGACGGGCTGGGGCCTGAGGAGTGCGGGGCGGAGGGGCCGGCAAGGTGGTTGGCTCTCACAGGACGCCCTGGGTCCCCTGGGACTGCCTGTCTTCTCAGGTGCAGATTAGTCCCTTCAGAGCTTCTCCGCCCTTCACACTGGACCTGGAGACAGTTTTTTCCGTTTTCCAAAACAAGGGGTTAGTGGAGACTGCAGTTTCCAAGGAACCCCTGAGGTTTTTAATTTAAAAATTTTAAATTTAAAATTAGGAAAAAGTGGTTGATAAACATATTTTGAACATGGTCTTTTTGTCTGCCACACTCATACTTATGAGCAAAGGTATAAAACATATTTGATCATGGAGTATGTATTAGTGTATCTGTTATATTGTTGATTTTATGTTACTGCTACAAAAAAAAAATCTGAGCAAACAACTTTTGTGTGATCAGCTAAAAGAACAGCTGCAGGGGTGAGGTAACAGGAAAAGGGGGTTGACACGGTGTTTGTGAGATATCGTTTCCTTAGTGTGTCACAGAGCCTGTGGCCTTCGTATTCCCGGAGCCACCTGAGCTTTTATTGAACTCTAGGCCAGTGTTCAGAAATACTGCTTTCTTTACTTATTTCTCTTTTGTCATTTACGTGGGGCTCTCCCCTGCAGACATAGACGCTCTGACCTCGAGCAGAAAATGCCTTCAGGCTAGCCTGTTCATTATAGCAGCTCCGTAATTTGTGTGTGTGCGCGCGTGTAACTACACTTCAGTGGGAAACAGTAGGACAAACATTAGTGTTCTCTAAGTGAGAGGTGGTCAGACTGGAAGGCTCACCTGCCAACTCTTGAAATTTCTGCGTCCCAACCCAAAGCCCCGACAGTGTCCTAGGCCATGTGTCCCCCACTGCTGGAACCACTCTCCTCTACCTTGGGCTTTTACAGCCTTCAGGCAGCAGTATCCTTTGTCAAAAATCCAACATTGTTAAGAATTTATGCCGTTAGTATTTCTCTGCTATATTCCTAATACTTTTAGACATTTAAAAAAAGATTTTATTTATTTATTTGAGAGAGAGAGCGGGGGAGGAGCAGAGGTAGGAGGACAAGTGGATTCTGCACTGAGCGCCGTACCCAGCACAGGACTCGATCCCACCGCCCCGAGATCAGGACCTGAGCCAAAATGAAGAGTCGGACGCGTAACTGACTGAGCCACCCAGTGTCCCTACTTTCAGACATTTGTAGGAAGAGGGAATATATATATATATATACACACACATATTTTTTTTTTAAAGATTTTATTTATTTATTTGACAGAGAGAGACACAGCGAGAGCAGGATCACAAGCAGGGGTAATGGGAGAGGGAGAAGCAGGCTTCCTGCCGAGCAGGGAGCCTGATGCGGGGCTCCATCCCAGGACCCTGGAATCATGACCTGAGCCGAAGGCAGACGCTTAACAATTGACCCACCCAGGCGCCCCAAGAAGGAATATATTTTGAGACATGCTCAGTAGGCCCCTTACAAAAATAATGAATAATACAAATGTAAACATTTAAAATAAAGCTTGGCATAAAGGTAGAAAATTGGGGGAAAGAATAGTCTTTTCAACAATTGGTTGTCCAAAGAAATTAACTTTGATCTGTATCTCTCACCATATATAGAAATGAGCTCAAAGTGGATCATAGACGTAAACATGACACCTAAAAATATAAAACTTACAGTCTTGGGGCGCCTGGGTGGCTCAGTTGTTAAGCGTCTGCCTTCGGCTCAGGTCATGATCCCAGGGTCCTGGGATCGAGCCCCGCATCGGGCTCCCTGCTCAGTAGGAGAGCCTGCTTCTCCCTCTCCCACTCCCCCTGCTTGTGTTCCTGCTCTTGCTCTCTCTCTCTCTCTCTCTGTCAAAGAAATAAATAAAATCTTTAAAAACAAAACAAAAAAAACCCTTACAATCTTTTTGCTCTTCAGGTAGAAAGTTAAGATTTCTTAGATATCAAAAACACAATCTATATGGGAAGGAAGTGTAAATATTGGACTTGATCAAAATGAGGACTGTTTCTAGTCAAAAGACACTGTTGAGAGAATACAGAGAGAGTTCCAGATGGGGGGAAAATATGTGCGGATCATAGATCGGATGAAGGAGCTGCATCCTTTATGTGTATGTAAAGAACTGTCAACACTCAATAGTAAGAGGAAAAAAATGCCTTAATTAAACACTAATCAAGAGATTGGAGAAGATATTTCACCAAAGACATATGACTAGAAAATAAGTTAATGAAAAGATGTCCAGCATCACAAGGGAAATTCATACTCAACCCATACTGCTAAACAGCTTAGTAGAGTGGCTAAAATGAAGAAGATGGACTGTCCCAAATGCTGACAGGGATGTGGCATCTGGAACTCGCACACACTGCACACAGGAATGTAAAATGGTACAACCAATTTTAGAAAACATTTTGGCATTTTTTAAAAAGTTAAGCATACACCCACCATAGAGACCTATATGGTAGGCATATGGGAAGACACGGCAGCAGGGTGAAGTGATTGAACACACTTACTTCACAGCTGCAAAGATGTCTTCCTGATCCCTTTCTTTCTGTCGTATAGATGTGCTCTAGTCCACTCAGCCTGTCCCCTACTGATAGACACTTGGTTTGTTCTTTTGTAATGACGAAGTCACAAGGAAAAACTGTGTGTGTGTGTGTGTGTGTGTGTGTGTGTGTGTGTGTGATTTCATGTTCTTACTGGTCTGTCTTTGAGTAGAGTCCTGAGGAGTGAGGTGGCAGAGGCTCGGGGTGCCCTCCCCGGGTACTGCTAACCTTCCTGCACGGGTTTATAACCCCGTGTGCTCCACGCACCCCACTAACACAGTCGCTGGTCTTCAGGACGTTTGCCGGTGTGACAGGTGAGGAAGGGCATTTTTGAGTTCATAGAACTGTCATTTTTCTTTATAAGCAAAGTTCGTAGTTTTTGTATTTTCAAGGGCCTATAGGGGAGGTAAAACACTTTCCTCTGCCCTCCGAGGGCCTCTTCCTGGGGCCCTGAAAGTCAGACTGATGAAGGACAGATTCGCGAGAAAAACAGTGTATTGGTAACATGCGGCATGCATTTACCTGGGAGAAAGCTCGGTGATGAGTAACTGCAGGAGGTGGTTGGAATTCAGGAGCTTATGTGCCATCTTAGGCTAAACACAAGGAAAGAGGTTTGGGTTTCTGTGGGGAGGCAGGTGATGGAAAAGTATAGTAAACGGGCTGTTCAGTAAGGTTCATAATGCAGATTTAAGTTACTGCCTTCTCCACTGATGGGAATTGTTAAGAGTTGTGCTCCTCTTCCTGGTGCTGGAGAGGGAGGCACCTTTACACATGGAAATTTCCTTTGTAAATCTATCTTTTACAAAAGGAAAACTTATGCTCTATTTTTAGAGCTTTTCCTATGTCTGCTGTTTCTCAGTTGCCTTCAGCCCAAAATAGTCCTCATGCCAAAGTGGCATTTTTTGGAGTAGCATATTCTGGTCTCCTCACACTGTTTGAATTTTCCATTGTCTTCATAGCTTTTGCTTTCTCCATTATTATTAAATTGCTTTATCAGCCTCAAGTCTTAGTAGTTTGTTATATATTAAGAATTAGTTCTTTGTGCCTTTTTTCCCCAGTGTCCCATTTTTTCCCCTCTTTACCAATTTCCCTCTTTATTAATTTGTCTTTAAAGTTTGCTTAGTGTGCGCTCTCTCTCTCTCTCTCTCTCTCTGAACTTTTTAAAAAATCATTAATCTTTTTTACTACCTATTGATTGTGAGATATAGGCCCAGGTGATTAAGAATTCATCTCTTTTTCGTATGTTTGTGTGTTTGTTTTTGAATGGCTTTGTTTTTTTACTTTTAGACCTCAGTCTTTTTGGAATTTTAACCTGATATGTGCTATGAGAAATAGAGTTTTATCTTTCTTATTTTTTTGCCTTCATTCTTAAAAGAATATGTTCACTGGGTGTAGACTCTGTTGAAAAAAGAAAAGTCAGCTGAGTAAATTTGAAGATTTAATTGGCCTTACTTAATGATTCATGAATCGGGCAGCATCCCATTTTAGCAAATAGAACAGAGCTCCAAAGAGCTGTACAAAGTGGAAGGCTTTATAGGCAGAGGGGGACAGAAAAAGGAAGTTTCTGGCAAAGAGTGGGTTTTTTAGGCAAAGTCACATTCCTTTGGGGGAAGAGAGGTCTGTCAGGCAGATGGCTTCACTAGTGTGGACCAGGCAATTCCAAATTGATTGGTTAAAGGTGACATATTTGGGAGAGGCCAAAGCTGCAGTTAGGGTAGGTATTAAGTCATGGTTGGTCAATGTGGGCCTTGGCACAAGTGACTCCCATTTTAGGCCAATTGTTTCTTTTTTAAACAGTTCCTCCCTTTTGATTAGATTCTCAGTGTAACTGAAAGATGTGATCAAAATTTAAGGCACTAGTGCCACTCTGTACCTGCAGCTTTTAGTGATCGTCTGTGTGACAGTCACAAGTCATGATGGTGTTTTGTTTTTTGTTTTTTGGTTTTTTTTCTTTCTTTCTTTCTTTTTTTTTTTTTCTGAATCTCTCTGGTGTTCATAGGTCACAATTTCAGGTTCACAGTTTCGTAGGTGGTCATGTCTTCCGTTCCTTTCCTGGTGTTCCGGTCTCAGGGAGATCTCAGGTTCACAGTTTCGTAGGTGGTCATGTCTTTCGTTCCTTTCCGGGTGTTCTGGTCTCAGGGAGATTTCAGGTTCACAGTTTCGTAGGTGGTCATGTCTTTTGTTCCTTTCCTGGTGTTCCGGTCTTAGGGAGCTCTCAGGTTCACAGTTTCATAGGTGGTCATGTCTTTCGTTCCTTTCCTGGTGTTCCGGTCTCAGGAAGATCGTTTGCTTTTGGTTAGTGGCTGCGAAGGTGCACTTAAAGCTTTGGAGGGAATACAGGGTCCCAAGGAGATTGCTGTGATTGTTGTAAGCCAGACAATTCCCAGCATCTGGAGTGTACTTAAGAGCTGTGGTGCCCAAGGTTCTAGGCGCGTTTGCTGTAAGCATTTTGCTGCCAGCATTTGTGCCACAGACATTTTTGCCACATTAACTAATTGCTTTCAGGGCATTGTTGCCATAAAACATAAAAAAATTACCGGTTGACAGTTTCATTTCTCCATCAACTCGGTACTCCCATTTTTATGTTTTCTAAATCTTAGACCTCGTAGTGGTCTATACAGCGACGAGTCGATGTGGTGGTCCCAGAATAGCGGATGACAGCCAGCCACGTCTGTCTACCTGAACACACAGTGGTGAACCTTCCTGGGTGCTCAGCCAGACTGCACGCTGCATTAGGGGGTGATAGCATGTTAGTCTGCCGAGCATTGGTGAGCGGTCGTTCCCCCCGTCGCCAAAACCAGAAGCTTACTAAGGTATGGCAAATAGGAAAGAAGCAGCTGGTAGGTCATAGCAGTTTTAGAGAGCATGAATTATGGACTCTTTACCTAACTTAGATGCTGTCTTTACCAGTTTACCTGGTAATACTCATAGTTGGAGCAAAAGAAGAATCAAGTCCCTCTTTCCCTAGAAAGAAACCGTTGCATGATTCCTGATGAGTATGTTTCTTGAAAATGTTGACAACTTTTTGCTGTTTGATAGCAGAGAACGTGATATAGACAGAATTAAGGTATTCACACAGAATCTGGCTGAGATGATTTGGTGAAACACAAGGACTGGTCATGGGATGGAGCACACGCATACATACCAGTCTAGTCCAGAGCTGTCCTGCCAGTCACGTGTGTTACATACCGTGGTAAGAAGCAGCAACATCTCTAGTCTGTTCATTTTCCCTCCAGGGAGGTCAGAAGAGACTTACAGCAGATTTTGTTTAAAGAGGTGGTTATCATAAAGCACTTACGTTTAACCTTAGACCCTGAATCCCTAATGACTGACTTTGAGGCGGGGAGTATTGTCTCTTTCCTTGACATACACCTGGATAAAACTAACCTGCTGTTTGCTTCACGTGGCAAAAAACACCGACCGCAAAATAATTGGTACCAGATAGAAGTTGTGCTATTAAACAGATGCTAAATTCAACCGAAGAATTAAATGCATTACAGTGTTCACGTTTCTTCCAGTTTGCAGCATTATGGATGACTTTATTGAGCTCACAGATGATGATGATTTGCCACAAACATTGGTTTCTTATCTTGAAACACTGCATTGGAGGAGAAAGGCTGAGGGACTCGAAGGCGCAGAGTTGAACCCACGTTTCCCACAGAACTTTGGAACATTTGTCAGTGGACATGTGACAGGATGCCAAGAACAAACAACAGTGTGCAAGACTTTCGTAACGCAGTACAAAGCTCGGTTACAAATATGCATACTGGCGTTTGGAAACAGATGCCACTCTTAATGACGGGAGAAGTTTGATCAAGAAAAGAAAAAGTCCGATGCAGAACAAGGTGACAAATCAACAAGCAATATATACATATGTACTACTATGAACAAAGGAGTTTAAAGACGAGTGCTTAGGTACGGTCCACAAAACAAAATCAGTCATTTGTGCAGTCTTGCCATAAATCTACACACATTTTAAATGTAATAAATATTTTGTATGTCATGATAAAATCTTTTTAGTTTTGTTATTTTTCATGCTTCATTATGTCGTTTTTAATGACTGCCCCTCTTTCATGTTATTTTATCTTTTATGGCAAATTGCTTTACAGTCATTAGTTATGTGGCACAAATGCTTGTCGCAAAGATGTCTACAGCAAAGAAACTTCTGGTAAAAACACCAGACACGGGTCCCTAAGACCGAACCACTCAAATAAGTCAAAGAAAGACCCCTTTGAAGGAGTCATCTTCTTAAGCCAGATGGCTCTGCCAGTGATCTTACGTAGCTGAGTTTCAACTTCCCCGAAAGCGTTAATCCAGGTACAGCAGGTGGTGGTGGCCACAGCACAGACGCCTCCTTGCTGGGCTGACAGAAATCCAGGGCTCTCCTGCTTTCAAGAACAACCTGGGCCAGAGAGTCTCGGGGTTTTTGTTGGGGAGCTGTCTTAGCAGTGGATTCTGTAGTGTTTCCAGGGGTTAAGGATAGATTCCCAGTCACAGCCTTGTTAACACGTACTCCTACCCAGGGAAGTAGGGTCCTGCCAAACAGTTATGAAAGGGGCTGGGAGATCCTTTTTAACTCGATGATGTAAATCCGGGAGAGTTGACCTGCCAGGTGTCTCAGTTTGTTTGTGGTCAGGGGTGCAGTTAGATAAGAGGCATTGCCCGGTTAGGTGCCAGCCTTCTAGGCATTCACAGGTCTGAGGAGAGTGATGAGCCCCACAGACAAAGGTAAATCACGTCAGGGCACACACCATGCCCACCAAGGTGGCACAGTTACTGGAGTAGAGTGTCATGGTCAGATCAGAGTTTTTGTTTCCAAATCCAGCAGCCTGAAAGGTTATTTCATTTAGCAGTGGCTTGGGAGATACGGCTGATGGTGTGATCTTTACAGGCCAAGTGCCAGAGGAAGGAAAGAAAGAGAAGAAAGTGTTTCATGTTTAATGTATGATGTCTTGATCTGATGTCTTGGGAGTAAGCAGTCTACCTCGGTGTCAGCTACTTCTCTTCCTAGTCAGTTTTATTTGGGGGTCTCCAGCGTGTACATAGGACCAGATGTCAGATGGATCCTTCTTCAGCTGTGAGCTGTATACCCAAGGTTCAAGCCACTAAAGTTTGACTGCCATCTGAGTAGTGAGGAAGACCTGGTATAGCTCCTTACAAGGAGATTCAAGGGCAGTCTTCGTTCTTCGTCATTCCAAAGAACATAGGAAATACTAGTTTGGAAAGTCATACCCAGATAGTTGAGGAAATCAGAAGAATTCAGGATGCAGTCCAGTTTAAAGGTATAACAAAACCTCAAAGACAGTTAAAAGGACTAGGATCTGATCTTTACAAAGGTACAAACATAATTTTTCTTTCTACGCCCACCCCCACTCTTTACTAACGATAGTCACAGTGAGACTTAATTTATTTGCATTCAACTTGGCCAGACTATTTACTTAAGTGCAGGAATAGATTTTGACCATGTAGCTCTTTTTGGAGACTGCTTTGCTGAAAACTTTTATAAGGATCTCAGACTGAACCTTTCCGAGCCCCTGAGGCCAGGAAGCCATGCCAAGGACTCGCCATCAGATTTTACCTGCAAATATCATTCCAGTTAAAGCCTTGGTGACATAGCCAGTGTTTCCAATTGTGTCCTGTTACAAGGAGAAGAGATTACTGTTAAACTGAGGCAAATAACTAAATATGTTGCCATGAAAAGAATACTCAAGAATGTCTGAAATCTGGGTGGATCAGAGAAGGAGAAAAAGTAAATGTTTCATCTTTGTTTACAAAGATACACTTTATTAAATTGCTGCATTAAAAAAAGGATTATAATCCTCCTCCTAATAAGTTCATGCAGTCCCATGTAATTAATCTTTGTTTTCTTGAATGCAGTTTTTCCATTAGTTCTAGAAATTCTTACCCAGTAGTTTTGTCATCTTAAAGTTATCAGAAACGTGTTGTTGTCAAAGTCCTTTCTGTGAATCTCCTTGAAGATGAAGCACGTTTGCAGGAACACTTCTATAAAAGCATCTAAGTGCTCTCTGTAAATAACAAAAACTTAAAATGCCCATTGTTAAAGACCTGATGAGAGTTCATTTGACAAGGAAATGTAGTTCTTTCTGTAATACACAATATTTTAAGATCTGTAGAACATAAAGAGGGCTCCGTATTACTTCTTACTCGACAGTGCTTCCCATGTCATTCAATATGGTAAATAATTAGCCTAATTAGTTTAACATCTCAGTTCTTATAAGGAGAGAGAACAAATCTCTTGAGATGTTTGGCCCTTTGGAAAATCCCAAAGCTAGTTCGAGGTCAAAAAGACTTGACAGGGGCGCCTGGGTGGCTCAGTCGTTAAGCGACTGCCTTCGGCTCAGGTCATGATCCCAGGGTCCTGGGATCGAGTCCCACATCGGGCTCCCTGCTCAGTGGGAAGCCTGCTTCTCCCTCTCCCACTCCCCCTGCTTGTGCTCCTGCTCTCGTTATCTCTCTGTCATATAAATAAATAAAATCTTTAAAAAAAAAAAAAAGACTTGACAATTTCACTTGGGGAAGTTTGTCAAAAATACCTGAAGGCTTTAACATACGTGGTCGAATAGGATCACGGGTGGCTATGAAATAATCGTTATGTATTTAACCATAGTGACAATTAGAGACTTTGTAGGCAAGTACAGAAAGTTAAATCGTAAAAAATAAACCTTGGCTCTTTTAATTGAGAAGACTCAGTTTTTTAAAAGTAATCAAAGAAATAATTGTGACAACATGATGTGTAGGAAATTATCTTGAGGAAACACAGACTTTTGTTTTCTAGGAATATTAAGAGATAAAACCCTGCACAATCTCTTATCAGGAGCAGAAAATAATCTAAGAAAACTTTGTCCTTTTGACAGAAAGGAAACCAATTATAATTTTGTACTGGTGTAGTTTTGATAATTTAAAATTCACTTTTTTACCTTAATTCGATCCATTTTAAACTTAGATTGATCACAGATAAAATTTCTTTCTCAAGATTCCTTTTCTACAAATCTGCCACTTTTTCTTTGAATTCAGATTTCATGCTATTTTCCTTTTTCCCATTCTGATAACTAGCTTCCCTTTACAACAAAATGACTTTCTTTTCCCCTCAATAAAAAATGTATCTCCGTTCTTCATACCTTCTCTTATGGAAACAGACATCCTACTTTCCTTATATACAGAGATGTTTCCTTTATTATTTCTAATGGCTTTAAATAATTATGAACAGCCTGTTACTGGCAAATTTATGAATACATTTCATAATCCTAAACATATATTTTCCTCCTACCAAGTTTTCCAGTGTGACACGAAACATGTTTACTGTTAGACCAGAATGTCTTTAGTTCATCTGTAAGGAAAGCCAAAAGTGGATAAACCTAGTTTTAGTACGTTTAAGTATTTTATTCTATTTGAAGATGACCTAGATATTCAATGAATTTTTCACATAATTCATCATTTCACTTATCAAAACTTTAAGGTGTCAAGTAACCAAAAGATTTTGGAAACTACTTGCTGAAAAGTCACCCTAGAAACTGTTATCCCGTTTGTATCTATTTAAATAATTTGTTCCTTTTTTTAAAGTTTTTATTCAAATTCCAGTTAGTTAACATAGAGTGTAATATTAGCTTCAGGTATACAATATATTGATTCTACACTTCCATACAGCAGTCAGTGCTCATCATGACAGGTGCGCTCCTTAATCCCCATCACATATTTCACGCATTCTCCCCACCCACCTCCCCATTGGTGACCATCAGTGTGTTCTCTGTAGTTAAGAGTCTGTTTCCTGGTTTGTTTCTCTCTTTTTCCCCCTTATTTGTTTTGTTTCTTAAATTGCACATGTGATTAAAATCATATGGTATTTGTCTTTCTCTGACCTGAAACCATAAAAATCCTAGTGGAGAACACAGGTAGTAATCTCTTTGACATTGGCTGTAGCAACTTCTTTCTACATATGTCTCCTCAGGCAAGGGAAAAAATAAACTGTTGGGAGTACATCAAAACAAACAGCTTCTGCACAGTGAAGGAAACAATCAATAAAACTAAAAGGCAACCTATGGAATGGGAGAAGATATTTGCAAATGACATGTCAGATAAAGGGTTAGTATCCAAAATATATAAAGAACTTACAAAACTCAATGTCAGAAAAATGAATAATCCAATCAGAAAATGGGCAGAAGACATGAACAGACATTTTTCCAGAGAAGACATCCAGATGGCCAACAGACACATGAAAAGATGCTCAGCATCACTCATCATCAGGGAAAACAAATCAAATCCACAACGAGATATCACCTCACACCTGTCAGAATGGCTAAAAACAATGGCACAAGAAGCAACAGGTGTTGGCGAGGATGCAGACAAAGGGAAACTGTTGGTGGGGACGCAAGCTGGTGCAGCCGCTGGAAAACAGTATGGAGTTTCCTCAAAACGTCAGGACATTTGTTCATAATGGTTTTGTTTAGATTACCTACAAAAAGTTCATTAGGCACAGTCAGTCATCATCTAAAGTTATTTTTCTGGCTGATAAGTTTTGTAACAGCGATAACATGAACTTTTTTGTTTAGTAGACCCGGTAGAATTAAAGTTGTGTGTCTATATTGTATCTAATATTGATAACTTGAAGACATAACTCTTTTAATTAAACCACACTTAAACTAGCTTTAATAGCAAATATTTCCCCAGATCATGGGAACCTAACAAGTGTTTGGGTTAGTTTCTATTGTATTTCTGAGAATTTTACTAATACTTAATTCATACAAATCTCTTCATTTTCTTTAAGCCAGTTAAACAGAGCTCTTTTATGAGTTAACTTTGTCAGTACCATCCAGAGGTAGAAAATGCTGCATGTTACAATACATGTATATAGACACATAAACGTACAGACTGATGTAATCCAAGGCCTTCTAACTTTCGTTCCGAAATTTTAGTCATGAGTTGAGTATTATAATGCAAAACTCACTGGCTTATACAGAAACAGCTGGGATAAGTTAAGTTTATCTGCTCAGATGGCTAAAGGTTTTTCTACTAACTAACAGTTGTGAAGAAGACACTTAAGATTTTTTCATTTGCCTACGTTTCAAAATAAACTTTCCCCCTTTTGTTTTCCTTCCAATAATAAATTATCTCCTTGGAGTTTGTACTTCAGAGAGTCGGCTTAGGTAAGACTTCCTGGAGAAGCCCAGGTAGAACATTCACACTTCAAAGGCACAGGGAAAGAATACAAGTTTTGTTCCCTAAAGCCAAAATTTTTACAATACTTAAAAAGCTTTTTGGATTGGTAAAAAGAATAGGTGGACTTTGAAATGTTTCTAGAGCCACGTTCCTGGGCTCACGAAGATTTATTGGATAGGGGTAGTTGCTTCTGATGGGGCTCTGGTCTGGATGGTGTCACAGGATTGGCTCGCCCATTCACCTGTGCTGGGTGTTTATTTCCCTCTGGTGCACTTAGCTTAGGGGAGAAGGCCAATAAAAACTTCCTACTAGGCTATGAATATTATCAGCTTCCACTTTGGCCAAATTTCTGATCATAATGTTATTAAATGCTTTTCAGTGTCTTACCAGTTTTCAGCCTGGATGGACTGTAAATATTTCTGGCAGTAGTAAACCTCCCAAGGATCAATAGCCAGTGGCCTGGATTTGGAAAGGAAAGGACCGTACGGCGTTTTATTTTCCTCTGTCTTTTGGGCACTGCAGAGATCTGGGGATGCTGCCTCTGGGAGGAATTCTTAGCGTTAGCTCTTCATTTCTCCAGGATCTCATCTGCAGGCTCCAAGTGAGGTTTGAGGTACGGAATGTAGCTCTAGTATCTACCAGAGTTTGACCAGTTTTTTCACTAATTTTAATTTTAGTTTCCCCTTTGCTGTTTTAAGGGAATTACTGATAGCAATTTATTGGAGAATCCCATGGAGTCTTTCGACTCCAGGAGGGGCCCATATGGGGGCCCTTCCTTGGGGGTAGCTATGAGGGCATTCCAGTTGGTGTTGACAAGTTTGCACAGGCCCTTTGAGGACAGTCTGTTTCCCCATGGCTCAGTTGATTACAGCAGGGATACTGAGCCCTGGGCCAGTGTTTCAATGGTGGACCCCTAGGAAGGGATGAGGCAGGAGGTCCAGGTATAATCCAGGTCTCTGGCCTTGTAGCTGTAAGGTTAACAGTCTGGTGGACTTTTGTTTATGATCTTGCTTTTCAAAATTTTCAGTATCCTTGTGCAATGAGTTTTTTAATGAAGCTATTTTGGCATTTTGAAGCCTTTTTAGAGTCCAGTATACCAATAAAAATAGTTTGTCTGAGTTGGAAACCCTTGCTTTCAAGGGCGTTTTTTTAAATGAGTGATCTCGTCTAACTGGAATGGTCCCCATAATGGCTGTTCTAATTCTAGGTTTTTAGTGCTGCAAAGTGACTTGCTCAACTCTTTGGAATTTAAGGATCCATTCTTCTTCTTATTAATTGGTTCAGTTTAGTTATTTTTAGCTAAGCCAGACTAGTATCTAAAAGGGACATGCTGCTGGGTGGGGACTTAAGTGAAGTTTTACCGTTTACCTTGTTACGGAAGTTTTCTTGAGGTCGACAGGTAACTACTGTCAATCCAACCTCTTCCATGTACAACTTACCCTAACACGTGAGTCTTTACGTTGGGTGGTGAGTACTGTAACAGCTTTTAAATGTTCAACCTGGGCCCACCAGTGTTTGTGGCTTTTTAGCCTCTGAGACTGTCATCAGCATCAGTCTCTCTCTGAGACAAGTACGCGTGTGTCCTCTCGGCACACCAGCAGAGGTTGTTGTGGTCTGGCCACGGGAAGGCCCTGTGTGCACCGCCACCAATTCCTGCAGAGCCTTGGATGGGGAAGGACAGAACCAGCAGACCCCCCAGAGGGCATTGTGGACCGATTCCAGACAGTTGGGGAATGGCAGCTGCTACGTGGAATCTGGGGAAGGATCTTGAACAAACGGTGCTACAGAACAAACCTCCTGCCGCGGGGCCAGAACCAGGGCCTGGGGTCAGTCCTGTGGGGGATGGCATCTGAACCAGTCACTGGTGGCTTGGGTTCGGGGGAACTGCCTGCTGGGACCGTAAAGCTGCTTACGTTGAGAGCTTGATGCGAAGAGAGCAGAGGTCAGGTGGAGGGGAAGGTTCCCAGGCCCTCAGAAAGGACAAGAAACAGAATCGGAAAGGTTCTTGGGTGCCGTGCCTGTGTTCCTCATTGTCGTCGAAGCTGACGGAGGTCTCCTGATCCCGCCGCTGCCTCCCACTCTGTTAAACAGAACTCACCTGAGTTAATGTGAGATGTCATCGGCTTTGTGAAAGCGCTCACGACAGCGTGGCATCCTGGCAGACAGGGGCTCTGAGGAGGCGCTGTCCAAAGTGGAAGCCTGTTGTGGGTGGATGAGTGGGAAAAGGGCCCATTCAAGCAAGGTCGCCTTCCTGTGAGGGAAGGTGGGGGTCTGTCAGGCACTTAGCTCGCTCGGGCCAGCCAGGTAATTGCAGATGGACTGGGTAAAGGTCACATTCCTGGGAGAGGCTGAAAGTGCAGTGACGTTAGGGATTAAGTCTGGGTCTGCCCAGCTTGGGCCTGGCACCGCGGACTCTGCTTGCGGCCTGTCATTTCCTCGGTTCACAGCTCCTAGGTTGGCCTGTGTCCTTTCAGCCCTCTCTCCCCCGGCTTCTCTTAGGCCACAGAAGTTGGCTCTCGTGTAGCTTTTGTTTCTTTGAAGATAATCTGTTGAGGCTTTGCTTTTCTTCTTTTTTGTTTGTTTGTTTATTGTTGTTTGCCTGCTTCCTTTAAAAAATTCTTTTCTTCCTCTCTGGCTTCTTGGATTACCATTTTATTTATCTTGCTAATTCACTGACCCTCTTCATAGGTGAACTGGTGCCCTTCAGTGTTTTGGAAATATTCAGCCAGTACCTCCTCAAGTATTGTCTCTGTCTGTTCCTTCTTTCCTTTTCTTCTCAGACTGATCAGTTTTATGCCAGACCTGACCACTGTTTTTCCTTCTCTGTGTGCTGGAGTTGGGATAATTCCAGTTTACCTATGCTGTGTTCAACCTGCCGCTGAATGTATCTGTGAAGTGTCTCATTTTAGTTGTTTTCCCTTTCCAGAAATTCTGCTTATTTCATTTTAAAATCTCTGTATCACTTTTTCTAATTTTATGTTTTCTGCACATATATTTAAATTTGTCATTTATATATGGTAAACGTATTTGTTTTAAAACCTGCATCTGATCATTTTACCTTTTGTCTATGTCAATCTTTTTACCCCCTTCTTTGTTTCTTTTGGTTCTCGTTCTTGTCTTTTCTTTTTGTGTCTGAGGATCTTTGACTCCTTGCTGGCATCCTGTGAAGATTTCCTCGTGGGCTCTTGGACTAGGGTTGAATGTGCCCTGCCCCAGAGAGGTTTGTATCTCCCCTGCTGTTGGCCCCAGGGGCAGTGCAGGTTGGATTTCTCATCACGTTCAGTTCTTCAGGTTCTGTGGGTGCCCAGGTTCTGGGATGCTGGTGGGCGGAAATTTGTGATTGCAGGTCTGTGGCCATAACTCCCCTAGCAGTTTTCCTCTTTCTTTTTAACAACTCTCTCCCCCCCCTCCCCCCCCCCACTTGTTCTCTTCAGTGTGAGTATGAGGGCAGCTTTTTATGCAGTCCTTTGCGGTGATGAGGTTGGAGATCTGGTTTACCTTCCTAGAACGGAGCCTCTGTAGTCCCACCTGGACAGTGGGCAGGTCTCCTCTGGCCCCCCCACCTGGATCTGGCTGTAGCTCTTGACTTCTGTCCCGCAGCCCTGGGCCCTGGGACCCGGATCCACAGCCAGGGCTGCAGTACCGGTAAGTTACCCTGAGACATCATGACTCAGGGGCTTCTATATTCTGCTTACTTACGTGATTTCTGGTTTCATCCCTAAAATGGCTTAGGTGTTCCTTGCTGTTTTTTCAGATCTCCAGTGCTTTTAACTTGATATATATATTTAAATCTTGAAACCCAGCATTCTTTTTGTTTGCTTTCAAAGGAAAAATTGCCTAATCCAAATATCATAGTCCCAAGACTGTATTCGACCTGTTAGACTTTTCTGTTTTTCATTAAACATATAGATACATTTTAGGATTGAGATATTTACCATATTAGGTACTTTCTTGTAAGTCACTTATTTAGAAGTGTCATCTGGTTTTTAGCTGTCCTATTTATCATATTTACCTGTCATTTCACTTATTTGTATGTTTTTAATGTGGAAGCATAGATAGCTGTGGAGACTGTTCTGGTTTGATATCTGATCTTCATGACTTTGTAGATAACACACTCTGGTATAAATTACTTTGTCATTGCCGAGAGTTTCTCTCTGACCTAGGGTGCAGTTAGTTTTCATACATGTTACCTACATATTTGAAAGTAAGATGGGGTGCAGGGTTCTTCAGATCGAACTTGTTATTTGTATCTATGTCAGGGGTGGGGAAACTTTCTATAAAGGACCAGATGGTAAATTTGTCAGGCCATGGGGGCCATTAGCGGTTATGAGGCCAACTCCTTATCTCAGCTGCTGTTGTGGGTCTGCCATGGACCACACACCAAGGTGGGGGTGGCAGCGTCCCGGTACAACGTCGTGTTCGGAGTAGGGAACGGATGGATAGGCCTCTGTGTATGTCCTTACCGTGTCCGTCGGCTTCATGTGCTGGATTCTCCTAGGGCAGGCCAGAATTTCCCTTGCTTATTGTGCATTCACGTCTGTATTCTCAGGACATGTTTCAGGACAGTTGTGTCTATTTCTAGTCATTGTTCCCTGTGAGGGATTTTGTCTGTGTTCCAGCTGTCTGTTACCACAATATCACAGTTTAATAATCCACTCCTGGAGTTAGTAGCTCAAAACAATAACCATTTCTTTACCTCTGGTGCGTATGCGGGAGTGATTTAGGCTGGGCCCATCAGGCAGGCCTAGTCCTGCTGGGTGGCCTGCTCACAGTCCTGCTGGGCGATAGCTGGCCCATGTGGCTGGTCCAAGACGGACCCCCTGGGACAACTAGCGACTCAGCCTTTCCCCATCCTGCTTCCTCCTGCATGCTGGCTGGTTATGGCATGTTCTGAGTGTAGGTGGTGAAGCCCCATTTGCACCACTGACTGATGTACTTTACGTGCCTGTCCTTGCCTGGGGGCTCGGGGGAGCCGTGCGGCACGTGTCCTCAGAGCCAGCAGGGACAGCAGCTGCAGTCTGTTCTTTTTCTTGGATACCCCTTATCAAAAAATGTTTATACCATTCTTGGTTTTAATCCAAAATTGATGTATTACTTTGTTTTGAGGGAAACTTTTCAGAATTATTTGAGAAATGTAAGTTAAAAATTGAAGGAAAAAAACCATCTATTTTTATAGCAAATTTTTTCCTTTTCTTTTTCATCCTGAAGTATCTCATGTGTCTTGTTATAATGACAGACCGCTTACTAAAATAAAAATAATAAAATGCATAAACTTAGTTTTTCTGAGATCAGCTTACTTATATGAAAATGTGTGAGATTCCCAGTCAAGATGGCATAGGAGGATCCTGAGTTCACCTCCTCCCACGGAAACACCAAGACTGCAACCACATGTAGAACATCTCTCTTTGAGAAGGACCTGAAGACTAGCAGAACAGCTCTTCCATGGCTAAAGGTATAAAGAAAAAGCCACATTGAGAGGGATAGGAGAGGCAGAGATGCTGTCTAATCGGGACCTATGTCCAGGCATGGCAAACCCACAAGAAGGAAGAATATCACGGATGTGGAGTAAAAATGTAGTGCATTTAGAACATATCCGAACTGAAGCCACACCAACTTAAAATAGACTGCTATATTCATAGGGTGTTACATGAACCTCGTGTAATCATAAACCAGAAACCGATCGTAGATACACAGAGAGGAATCTAAACATAACACTAAAGAATGTCATCAAATCATAAGGGAAGAGAGCAAGAGAAGAAAGGAATGGAGTACTATAACACAACCAGAAAGCAATGAACAAAATGGCAAAAGTATACCTAATCAGTAATTACTTTAAAGAGATTAAAGGCTACAATGAAAAGATACAGGGCAGAAAAAAAGACATAGGGTGACAGTGGATAAAAAAATAAGACCCATCATATGTTGCCTACAAGGTACTCACTTCAGACCTAAAGACAGACTGGAAGTGAGGGGTTAGAAAAAGATACTCCTGGGGCGCCTGGGTGGCTCAGTCGTTAAGCGTCTGCCTTTGGCTCAGGTCATGATCCCGGGGTCCTGGGATCGAGCCCCATATCGGGCTCCCTGCTCCGCGGGAAGCCTGCTTCTCCCTCTCCCGCTCCCCCTGCTTGTGTTCCCTCTCTCGCTGTGTCTCTCTCTGTCAAATAAATAAATAAAATCTTTAAAAAAAAGAAAAAGATATTCCTTACAAATGGAAATGAAAAGAAAAGCTATGTGTATCAGACAAAATATACTTCACAACAAAAACTGTAACAAGAGACAAAAAAAGAGCATTGCATAAAGCTAAAGGGATCAGTCTAACAAGTGGATATTACAGTTGTAAATATCTGTGTATCCAACACAGGACCACCTAAATATATAAAGCCAATGTTATAGACATAAAGGGAGAAAATGACAGCAATACAGTAATAGTAAGAGTCTTTCATAGCCCACTTACATCAGTGGATCAATCATCCAGATAGAAAATAAGAGAAGAGTGGCTTTGAACAACACATTTTACCAGATGGACTTAATAGGTATATACAGAACATCCCATCCAGAATCAGCAGAATACATAATATTTTAGGGCACGTGGAACATTCTTCAGGATAGATCCCATGTTAGGCCACAAAACAAGTCTCAATAAGTTAAAGATTGAAATCGTATCAAGCACAGATCCTTTTCAGAGTACAGCAGTATGAAATTAGAAATCAATTACAGGAAAAATGTGGAAAGAACACAAACGCATGGAGGCTAAACAACATCAAATCAACAAATCAAAGAGGACTTAGAAAAATACCTTGAGACAAATGAAAATGAAAACACAGTGTTCCAAAATGTCTGGGATGCAGCAAAAGCAGTTCCAAGAACGCAGTTTATAGCAAGACAGGCCTGCCTCAAGGAACAAGAAAAATCTCACATAAACTAACCTTACACCAAAAGGAAATGGAAAAAGAACAAAGCCCAATGTTAGCAGAAGGGGGGAAGGAAATAATAAAGATCAGAGTGCAAAACAAATGAAACAGAGACCAAAAAATTACAGTAGAAAAGATCAATGGAACTAAGATCTGGTTCTTTGAAAAGATAAGCAACATTCATAAACTTTTAGCCAGACTCATCAAGAAAGAAGGAGAGAGAACTCAGATCAGGAGTGAAAGAGGGAAGGTCATATAACTGACGCCACAGAAGGACAGAGGATCGTAAGAGACTGAGACAGACAATTATGTGCCAGCACGTTGGACAAACTAGGAGAAATAGATACATTCCTGGAAACAGATTCCTGGAATCAGGAAGAAATAGAGAATCAGGATAGATGAATTACTAGTAGTGAAAATGAATCAGTAATTAAAAAAAAACTCTCAACAAAGAAAAGTTCAGGATTAGTCAGGTTCACAATTGAATTCTTAATAAACATTTAAAGAAGAGTTAAAACCTGTTTTTCTCAAACTATTCCAGCAAATTGAAGAGGAAGGAACACTTCCAAATTCATTCTATGAGACCAGCATTACTATGACATCAAAACCAGACAGACACTACTAAAACCAAAAATTACAGGCCAATATCTTTGATGATAGCAAACCAAATTCAACGGTACATTAAGAGGACCATATGCCACCATCAAGTGGGATTTATCCCAGAGATATAAGGATGATTTAATATCTGCAGAGTAATCAGTGTGATATACCCCATTAACAAAATGAGGCTACAAACCATATGATCACCTCAATAGATGCAGAAAAGCATTTGACCAAGTCAATATCCATTTATGGTAAACACGCAGCAAACTGAATATAAAGGAAAGGTACTTCAACATAATAAAGGCCACATATGGCAAACCCACAGCTAACATACACAGTGTTAAAAAGCTGCAAGCATTTTTTTCTAAGATTAGAAACCACAGAAGAATGCCTACTCTTGCTGCTTTTATTCAACATAGTACTAGAAGTCCGAGCCACAGCAGTCAGACAGGAAAAATAAAAAGCATCCAAATTGGTAAGGAAGAGGTCAAACTGTCACTATTTACAGGTGACATGATAGTATATATAGAAAACCCTAAAGACTCCACCAAGATGCTAAAAGTGCTATTACAACTAATAAATGAATTCAGTAATGTTGTAGCATACAAAACTAATATATGGACATCTCTTACAAATATATACAAACCAGTATAAAGAAAAATCAAGAAAACAATTCCAGTTGCAATTGCATCAAAATAAAATACCTGGGAATAAGTTTTTTCAAGGAGGTGAAAGACCTGTACTCTGAAAACTCTTAAGACATTGATGAAAGAAATTGAAAATGATACAAATAAATAGAAAAACATACCATGTTTGTGGATTGGAAGAATTAATACTGTTAAGAGGTCCATACTATCCGATGCAGTCTACAGATTTAATGCAGTCCCTATTAAAAAACAACAGCATTTTTCTCAGAGCTAGAATAAATAGTCCTAACATTTGTATGAAACCAGAAAAGACCCTGAATTGCCAAAGCAATTTTGAGAACGAGGAACAAAGCTGGAGACATCACACTCCCTAATTTCAAGATACATTACAAAGCTATAGTAATCGAAACAGAATGGTACAGGCACAAAACCAGATGTGTAGTCAGTGGAACTTAATAAAGACCTCAGAACAAACCCACGCTTATATAGTCAACCTATGACAAAGGGGACAGTTAATCTATGACAATATACAGTGGGGAGAAAGATAGTCTTTTCAACAAATGGTGTTGGTAAAACTGGGCAGCTACATGCAAAAGAATGAAACTGGACCTCTTTTATACACCATACACGAAAATAAGCTCAAAGTGGAGTAACTTAAATGTACAACCTGAAACTAAAACTCATGAAAGGAAACGTGGGCTCTAAGCTCTTGGATATCAGTCTTGGCAATATATTTTTGGATCTTTCTCCTCAGACATGGGGAACAAAAGCAAAAATAAACTATTGGGACTACATCAAAATAAAAAGCTTTTGCATAGTGAAGGAAATGATCAACAAAACGAAACGCAACCAACCTACTGAATGGAAGAAGATATTTACAAATGATATATCCTCTAAGGGGTCAATATCCGAAATATATAAAAAACTCATACAACTCAACAAGAAAACAACAAGCAATCCAATTAAAAAATGGGCAGCAGACCTGAGTAGACATTTTTTTCCCAAAGATTGATTGATTGATTTGGAGCACATGAGCAGGGGGAGAGGCAGAGGGTGAAGGATAGAAACTCAAGCAGACTCTGTGCTGAGCATGGAGCCATTATGGGGCGCAATCTCATGACCCTGAGATCATGACCTGAACTGAAATCAAGAGTTGGCCGCTCAGCCAACGGCGCCACCCAGGCACCCCTGAGTAGATTTTTTTTTTTTAAAGTAGACATATGTACAGACAGGCACTCTACACATGAAAAGGTGCTCAACATCACTCATCATCAGGGAAATGCACAATGAGATATCACCTCACACCTGTCACAGTGGTTAAGTACCAGAAAGACAGGATATAACAAGTGTTGGCAAGGATGTGGAGAAAAGGGAACCCTCCTGCAGTGTTGGTGGGGATGTAAGCTGGTACAGCCAGTATAGAAAATGGTATGGAGGTTCCTCAAAAAAATTAAAAATAAAAAATATCATATGATCAAGGAATCCCACTCCTGGGTATTCAAAGAAAATGAAAACACTAATTTGAAAAGACATCTGCACCCCCATGTTTATCGTAGCATTGTTTACAGTAGCCAGGGTATGGAAGCAACTCACGTGTCCGTCAAGAGATGAATGGGGACACACACACACACACACACACACACACAGGAATATTACGCAGCCATCAAAAGGAATGAGAGCTTGTCATTGGTGGCAACACAGGTGGGCCTGGAGAGTATTGTTCTACTAAGTGATAAAAGTCAGGGACACATGCCTTTTACTTAGATGTGGAATCTAAGACACAAAACAAATGAACAAACAAAACAGAAACAGACTCCTAAAGACAGAGAACAAACCAGTGGTTCTCGGAGGGGGGAGGTGGGAGGAGAAGTGAAATAGGTGAAGTGGATTTAAATGTATAAACTTCCAAGTTATAAAATAAGTAAGTCGTGGGATGTTAAATGCAGCAGAGAGAAAACAGTTGATTATATTATAATAATTATATATGGTAATGAATACTTGCTAGACCTATCGTGATTATTTCATAATGTATATAATATTGCCTGTCAATGACTTCAATGAAGAAAAAAAAGTAAAAGGGGGGAAAATGGAGAAGAGAAGCTATGTGATACTGTGGCTGTAGATAAGCGAAGTGTATTTCTGAAATGCTGCTTTGTGCCGTTGTATTTTAAGTGTCTGCCAGGTGCCCTGTAACTGAAGGCCAGTGTGTTAGTGAAGCCTTACCTGTGGAAATGCAGGGAGCATGCTTACAGTCGGAAAAAGTAGACCCAGGAAGCAAGAGGCGTCGATAATACAGAGAAGATAAAACAATATGGTGGACCTCAATGTGAGACAGGAATCCATCAGAATCCTAGAGGAGAACATAGGCAGTAACCTCCTTGACATTGGCCACAGCAACTTCTTTCAAGATACATCTCTAAAAGCTAGTGAAACAAAAGCAAAAATGAACTTTTGGGACTTCATCAAGATAAAAAGCTTCTGCACAGCAAAGGAAACAGTCAACAAAACAAAGAGGCAACCCACAGAATGGGAGAAGATATTTGCAAATGACACTACAGATAAAGGGCTGGTATCCAAAATCTATGAAGAACTTCTCAAACTCAACACCCAAAAAACAAATAATCAAAGTCAGAAAATGGGCAGAAGACATGAAAAGACACTTCTCTGAAGAAGATATACAAATGGCTAACGGACACATGAAAAAATGTTCATCATCATTAGCCATCAGGGAAATCCAAATCAAAACCACATTGAGATACCACCGTACACCAGTTAGAATGGCAAAAATGGACAGGGAAAGAAACAACAAATGTTGGAGAGGTTGTGGAGAAAGGGGAACCCTCTTACACCTTTGGTGGGAATACAAGTTGGTACAGCCACTTTGGAAAACAGTGTGGAGGTTCCTCAAAAATTTAAAAATAGAGCTACCCTATGACCCAGCAATTGCACTACTGGGTATTTACCCCAAAGACACAGATGTAGTGAAAAGAAGGGCCATGTGCACCCCAATGTTCATAGCAGCAATGTCCGCAATAGCCAAACTGTGGAAAGAGCCGAGATGCCCTTCAACAGATGAATGGATAAAGAAGATGTGGTCCATATATACAATGGAATATTACTCAGCCATCAGAAAGGATGAATACCCAACTTTTATATCAACATGGATGGGACTGGAGGAGATTATGCTAAGTGAAATAAGTCAAGCAGAGAAAGTCAATTATCATATGGTTTCACTTATTTGTGGAACATAAGGAATAGCATGGGGGACATTAGGAGAAGGAAGGGAAAAATGAAGGGGGGGAATCGGAGGGAGAGATGAACCATGAGAGACTATGGACTCTGAGAAACAAACAGGGTTTTAGAGGGGAGGGGGGTGGGGGGATGGGTTAGCCCGGTGATGGGTATTAAGGGGGGCACGTACTGCATGGAGCACTGGCTGTTATACGAAAACAATGGATCGTGGATCAGCACATCAAAAACTAATGATGTATTGTGTGGTGACTAACATAACATAATAAAAACAAAACAAAACAAAACAATATGGTGACCCCCAAGGTCTCGGATCCTGGTAGAAATAGAGGGATTTGCAAAAGGGGCGCTTCCTGTTTCTGAGACGAGCAGTGTGGGTGGATGAGGAAGGGCGCAGGAAGTAGACAGCGCCTGTCCAGATAGGTGGAGATGCTGGGAATGGAGGTATTGCTTGAGTGCCTATGTGAGGCCAAGGCAGATGTCCGTGAGGGAGGGAGGGGACGCCGGAGACCCCGCAGAGCCTGTGTGCCTGGAGAGGAGACAGATGCCTTTTGGAGACAGGGTGCAGGAGCCGTGCCACATGGGTCCACCTGTGGGGGTGCGGGAGAGGTGGATACTCACCAGAGCTTCCCCTGACCAGGGTTGTGCCCGGGCACCTGGGCTGAACTCTGGGCGGCATCATTCCATAGACCTCGAGATTTCCTGCAGCCATGTGGTGCTGTCTGGATGCAGAATCAGAGGGGAAAAGGGCCGCTTTGTGCATGGCCGAGGGTTGCCTGTTGCATGCAGTGAACAATGAAGGGAATGGCAAGATTAAGGAGGAAATTTAAGATTACTCCTAGCCCAAATGCAGCGGAAGACTTCCAGTAGCGGGAAGACTAGAGTGGAGAGGAGGGAAGCAGAGGATTAGGGGGCTGAGGACTGGGGAGGGGCAGGCAGGAGGTCCAGGGGCTGGAGATCTGGGCCAACCCAGCTGGAACAGGGCCTGGGCGTCTCCTCTGAGGATTCGGGGAGGCAGTTGCTGGTGTGGACAATGAGGGACCCAAACCCCTCCCAGCCTTCAGTTTGCCATCCTCATCATGAGGCTTTTCATCCACAGCCTGTGGGCTTACGCTCCATAAGGAGCAGCCGTTTTCATTGCTAAATGGTCGTCCTGTGTTTGTTTGCTTAGCTTCTCACCTACTCATGTGCACAGAGTACCTTCTTTTCAAGTATTTTGCCTTTAGCATGATGTCTTTCGCCTTATTTCTTTTATGAGATGCTGTTTCTACTTCATTTATTAGTTCTGTGGTAATGTTATTTTGGTCCTTAGTGGTTTCTTAGCTCTGCAGTCTTCTTCATGTTTCAGTTTTGATTTATCATCGCCTCATTGCGTCTCATGTATTGATTTCATGTCCTCTCTGAATTCTGGGAACTTTCCATTAGTTCTTGCACTGGGCTTTCCTTCAGTGAAGAACGGTGTGTCCGGCACACGTGCCTTTGCTCTCCTCTGCGGGGGGCTGCTGTGGTGGCCTGGAGGAGAGGGGAGGCTGGTGGAGTTTTCTAGAGCTCCCATGCCAGGTCTTTCATCACCCACATGCTTTTTAACATGACCCTCTATCGGGATTGTTGTTCTGCTGCACAGTGAGTGAACTTGGGGTTGAGGGCTGAGTGCTGCTGTGTTCCTGTCATCTGAGAGAATGGGAGGAGGGGGGCGGGGGAGCAGGATTCACCCCTGGGCGCCGGAGGCAGACCCTTGTGCAGCTGTGTGGAAGCCCTTCCCCAGGCTCCCTCCGCCTAATCGGGGCCATACCTGTTTCGCATGAGATGCACCTGTTCATCACTGTGTTTATCACTGTGTTCCCCGGCTAGGGCCAGGGGCCGGGACTCTGAGGACAGCAGGGCTCTGCGCCCATCCCCGTCTTCAGCCCCCGTATCACTGTTGGCAGCATGAGGTAGAGAGGCTCAGCGAAATCCAGGTGTGCACATGGGGGGTGGGGGTGGGGAGCAGGGCTGGGGACCCCTGGTGGGCTGAGGATGGCAGGAGGAGTGGGCCCCGTGCCTGACTGGCCCTGACTTGGGGCCTCTGTTTGCCTGTCTGCATGAAGGGCACTGATGCTGCAGCTTTCTAAGGGGGTTGGGAGGAGTAGATGGGCTCATTCCATCCAAGTCCTGTGGGCCCAGTTTGCTGCTCTCAGCAGGTGTTTGCTCCCCATAGTCACTCACTTGGGGACTTCTCCCAGTCAGGTTATCCTTGACCCCTCTGATCTTTCTTCCTTTATGTTCACTTTTGCCTTCTCTTTCACTAAATTCTTGCTGATGGTTGAAGGTCATTAGTGGTTAGGTAATCATGATCATTTCTGCCTTCTTTGTCCAGATTTGCTCTCATCAGATAAAAGCCAAAATGGCATCTGACCATTCTGTGGGACAGCCCGTGAGAAGAGGGGCCTGTCTCTCTAAAAGTGTTTCGATTTTTAGATTTGTCATGGGGCTGCCTTCACACCCTTTGTCCTCACCTGGTGGCAACTGGCACAGGTCTTGCCGGTGTACCGGCTTTGTGCCATGTGGCCCGTCCTTGAAATCTGTCGTGTGTGTTCCTGGCCTGCTTCTCAACGATTATGGCACTTTTCGCCTTTTATTTCCTCCCCTCACATCGAGTTTTCAACTAATTTTTGTTGCTTTTTTTAAGAGAGAGTCTAAGAATTAGCAGTGAGCTAGCTGAATATCTGTCCTAGAAAAATCTGCAGTATATATTTTACATTTGTAATTGATGCATATTATGTTTCCAGTGTTTAAAGAGTTTTCCATTTCAAATACAGTATGGCTTAATTTTAATATTTATATTTCAAACTTAATTTTTCAAAGGAACATCTTTGTCAATCCATTGTTGACATAAGCCAAATTTGCACAATGATGGTAAAAGAACTTTCATTGTTTTTGCTAGGATGGCAGTAATTAATAGCTGTCATGTCTGAAAGTTCCTTTCAGATGTTCTCCTAGAACAGGGAGAAGACAGGGATTGTCTCTCTGGAGCCTCTCATGGGGGGTGTGTAGTCAGCAGGACTCTGGGAGAGGGTAAAGGGGAGTGGCTAGCCTGTCTTCTCCCGGGCCTTTGCCCACACCCTCAGCAGCATACACCAGAAGCTAGCTGTGAGATTTGGGGAAAAAGGGAGAAAGTGTCAGCATTTAGCCAAGTTAATTTCACATATATTTTATGTCCATCTGTGCTTTAATGTAGTTTGAAATGTGAAACTCTAATAAATATGTAAAGCCATCTTTATGGGCCCCTGGGTGGCTCAGTTGGTTAAACGCCTGCCTTCAGCTCAGGTCGTGATCCCGGGGTCCTGGGATCGAGTCCTGTGTCGGGCTCCCTGCTCGGTGGGGAGTCTCCTTGTCCCTTTGCCTGCTCTGCCTGCTTGTACTCTCATTCTCGCTCTCTCACTCTCTTTCTGGAAATAAATAAATAGAATCTTTAAAAAAAAAAACAAAATAAAACCATCTTTATTAAACCTGCATCTGAGATTTCTCTGCATTTATGAGCAAGCTGAGTAACTAGGAGCAAAATGAGTAACTAGGAAGTCTACAGGTGTACAGTGTTTGGGGTTTTCCCCCGACATTTTATTGTGACAGCTTTGTCATTTTAAGTGATATTCTGTTAATACTATACAATGAACATTTGAAAAATACATATCAGATAGTTATTATAAATTAGCTGAACATGAAAAAGCAAAGCTGTGGGAGAACACATGTGTGTTGTTATGATGAGTTGTGGAGTTGCTGGTTCAGGAAGGGATTTTAGGTGATGCATAGTTATGTTTGTTTTATTTTGCTTCGGGTGTAGGGAGAAGGTTACTTGTTTTCCACAGGTTTCCTGTTAGAGTTATGAAAAACTGACTGGGTGTTGGATGTATCTTACAGAAATAATTTGTTTCCAGTAAGTTAGAGTTGCTTCATCTTCCCTGGATATGCTCTGAAGAGTGGCTCATTCCCCTGTGTTAATGTGAAACAGTTGTTGACTGTTCCCCTAAATAACAGAATCTTATACTGTCATTTCAGAGGCTGGCTGGCACTTCTCCCAAGAAGGAGTGATGCCGATTAGTTCATCTTTATAGTTTCAGCCACTGTGAAATACCATGCTTGTGTTAATTTGCTCATTTTGCTGTTTGTTTTCTGTTCACAATTTAAAATAAATAAATAAAAACGCGGGCTGTTCCGTGGAGGAGACCTCGGAGAGTGCCAGAGTGAAGAGCCGGCCACGCTGGCCCGCACCGTCCTCGTGGGGTCCGTGCCTGGTGCCCAGCTCCGCCACTCCTATACCTCCAGCCTCTCCCTGCAGTAAGAGCCCGAAGAGCCGCAGGGCGAGGCCGAGCTGGGTCCGCACGGCCAGCAGAGACGAGGGGAGGAAGGGGTGCCCTCAGAATGGAGGGCCTTCTGTCTTGTGGACCCGGCACTGAATACACTTCTTCACCTTGCCAGTGGGAATTGACCCCTGTGCTCTTGTCTTGAGCTTTCTGCCGTCGCTCCCTGCCCTGCTACTAATAACTCACTTTCCTTTGTTCCAGTTACCCAGTTACATTCCTGCGCTAACTCCCACTAAGACTTAGCTCTATCAAAGGGTAACTGTTTGAGGAGCCATGCCTCTTCTGTCTTGTAGAGGGAGGTGGCTGGCTGGTAGGAGAAGCAGGTGGGCTGCAGAATCAGACTCCCCTCATTCACCCACCGGTTGACCTGGTGGGCACGGGTGACCTCTCCGAGCCTGCGATCCTGCGATTAGTTAAATGACGATGAATGATAGTAGTGGCCCCCTAGGAGTGTTACAGAAACCATAAGGAATAAGCTGTGAAATGACATAGTACGTAGCAAGTTCTCAATAAATGGTGATTATTTATCTACTAATAATGGTTCCACGTGCCAGAATCTTCAGATTTTTATCATGTGACCTGCTTTTGATCAGGAAAAACAAAGTATTCAGATCTTCACGTCCACTCCATTATTTAGTCATTTTGTCAAATACTTGTGTATATTGTTTCACTTATCAGTAATATCCTACAGCGTCTGTGCTTACCCAGATGTTTTGTGATACCCAGAGAGAAAACATGAGCGCATGGAGGATTTTCCACCTATGTCTTTAGCCCACTCTTAGACCCCTCATTTAATGAAGGGGTCAGGTCCAATTTTTATGAAGCACCAGTCAGAGGGTTCACTCTTTGTTGATACGGATAAATTAATACATTTTAGAAAGGCTAGAAGCACCGCTGATGTGCGGGTATCACTTACTCTACTTCTGATGATCAGAGTTGACAAAGACTGTGTTTGTTATGGGATGAGCTTTGCAGAACGAACATCTTCTGTATTATACTCTCCCCACCTTCCCCCCTCTGTTACTTTTTAAAGATAATGGTTAACATGTTCTGTTCATCTCTTCCTTCATGATTTTGCAAGACTGGAGGATGATTTTGAAGTTTTGGAAAATACTGTGTGAGTGTGGCCTGGAAAAGCTGCTTTTGGTAAAGGACAGATGAGCAGAAGAAGAGATGGATTTTACAGCATGGGCTGTCCACTCAGCCCTGGTCCTTGTGCTTGGCAGCCTCTAAATGTCCACACCACATGGGGCTGCTTCCCTCGTGAGGCTTGGGTGTATATAGATAGCCAAAAGAACGTGGCAGGAGACGTGGGAAATCACCTCCCAGGTCCATCTTGTGCATCTGCTCTCTTGATTTGCTCACCCTGGGGGAGCCACTTACCAGGTCAAGATGCAGCCCTGTGGAGTGGCTGGTGGGGCGGGGGATGCCGAGGCGAGCAGTCGAGAGGCAGCCTGGACGCACAAGGCCATGGCCTCCATGTGATGCCTGGATTCCTGACCCACAGAAACTGTGAAAGAGTAGCTGTTGTTTCAAACCACTGAGTTTTGAGGTAACTTGCAGCACACACTAAATTACTACTGTGGTACTTATTGAAATCTTTGGAGCTGATGAAATCGTTTCTTCCTAAAGCACAAGCTGTGTGCTTTATGCTTTACCGTGTTCACCGTTCACTTGCCTTAGGGGATATTATTGTATAATTGTTTGTTTCCAATGTTTATGAGATTTTTTTTAAGTATAAAATGGTAAATATACCTCAAAAAGAGGTGGAATTTGGTAATATCTATAGATATCAAGCTATTAAATTTGGTATCTTATTTCAGGAATTATATGACTTAGTGGGGGGTAAACATGAAACATTTTTAGTAACTATCACTATATTAAAGAACATCAATCAAGAATTTTCTTTAAGGCTGTCATGTATATACATACATGTATTCATAGTCATTTGACACCATAATCGTATACACGTAAGTCATGTCAAAAAGGAAGGGAAATGCAGCCTCGTCACAATCCTTGTGATGTACTTACAGATACTAGTATGACTTTAAATCAGCTATATTTACCATATGTAATGTATAAAATACATTATCTGTATAATTAACTAGGGGTCAAGATGGAAGAGATGTAACATACACAGCAGGTGTAGTGTTATGGCGCAGAATTTTTGCTGTAGGTAGGAAATTTCTGCTACTGCAACAATAGTAATTTGTTAGATGAATGTGTACCGCTGGACGGACCTCAGAATACAGAGGAGCCCATTGGGTCACTTCTTTCCACGAGCTCCATTTTCTCTAAGCAATCACTGTGTTTAACTCCAAGCAGACCTGGGACAGGTTTATGTTGTGGGCTGTTAGATTTTCATTGCCATCCAGTTTGCTGACACCCACTTTTCTTGCCCATGGCTCAGCTCTGGTGTAAGAGCAGGTGAATCCCGTAGCTTCTGGCTGTCCCCCTTCTCCTCGTGTGGGCATGCCAGAGGTTAGCGAGCCTGGAGAACACACGTCGTCGCCAGACATGTGCTGCCTCCTCTCTCCCTTTGTGCGAAGGCCTGTCCTCCTGCCACTGGGCGAGCTGTGGGGAGGTCCTGCAGACCTTGCACCTCAGCTGCACTACTGACTAAGGTCTGTACATGTTCAGATGAACTGTAGATCTTATCAGAGTTTCTTTGGTTTTGCAACAGAAACAAACATTGCGACCAGAAAGGAGCTCACGGGAGGCTGAAGGGACAGGAGACTCTGACCTGCACGGTCCAGCCCTGGGCTGCAGACCACATGTCTATTTAGATGGATTAAGATGCACTAAAGTTCAAACTTGAGCCGCACTCATCACGTTTCAGGTGTAGAGGTGCGTGGTGCGGCCAGTGACTGCCGTGTTGGACGGCCCAGACACACACCGTTGCCACCATCATGGAAAGTTCTGTCTGGCAGCACAGCGGTAGCTGGGCTTGCCTGAAACCCAACGCTCAGTTGGTGAACCCACCTGCTTCCTTCATTCTCCCCTTGCTCCATGCACGATTCCAGCTGTGAGAGATCATTCGCCTGCTGCGTGTCCCTGCTGGGCTGGGAGACAGGCTCCGGTGGACACCGCCCCGAGCTGCCCCTTGCCTCAGGGCAAGCACGTGGGTTCAGACCCCCCCAGCTGCAGAGAGTAGCAGAGCGCCGAGCAGCGCAGAAAGGTGGTGGGCAGGGGCGGTCCGAAATGGGCGGACGTCCACCGTGGCAGTCTTCAAAACCGTTTTAAAAAGTTAGATTTTGTCTTTCATCTGGTATATAACAGTATCTTTTTTCAAAAGTTAAAATAAATATAACAATGCTTCAAATATTTGTTGTAAAAATTACACTTAACCTTTAAAAGAAATACATGTTTATTTCTTAATGAATAAAACCTTTGCATGTCTGTTTCTCTAACAGTAAATGGGAAAACAGTCAAGAAAGCTTTCTAGAATGCATATTAATGAAAACTATATCACAAAGGTTTTGATTTGTTGCCAGTCAGCTTAATTTGCTCTGGAAAAATGTTTTTGATATCCAACCTTTTTTCCTCTGCCCCAATTCTGAAAAGTTTTTAGCTTTTGCTAGCAATGCTCCTTTAGAATAAAACACATAGAGCTCGAACTGATGTATTCCTGTTAGGTTTTGTTGGGGTTTAGCTAATTAGGTTTTTCTTTCCACTTACCCTTATGTTATTTCTTTCAGTGTGTGTGTGTGTGTGTGTGTGTGTGTGTGTGTGTGTTTTCTCTCACTACTTTACAACATGCTAAAAATCCTCAGGGAATAGAGAGTATTACAACACTTCAAACATTGGTCACAAATTGAAGGATAAATATTTTTATGGTTTTTGTATGATTGTGACATGATCTATCATGAGACCAGTAAACATGTCATGTTTGTTCACATAGCGCATTCCTCTTTGACCTTGATGTTTCATTATAAAAGCAATAGGAAGTCAGTTTTGTAAACATCTAGGCCAGATCTATCAAGAAAGCTCTTGCCTAAAGCCCTCTGACAGAGTTTCATAGTGATCAGTTGCAATAGGCATTATAATCCCAAAATAACATTTTCCTGCAATATTTCTAACACAATTCAAGAAAAGGTATCCTTAATTGGCTTTCTGTTTATGAGAGGGTACTTAGACATAATTCAAAAGTGATACTTTAGAAGTCAGAGATCGTTTCTCATTCTAGCAACAAATACCCTTAATGTGGTAGCTACATAACTTTCAACTTGGTGTATTTGTTAGAACTGTCCCCCGGTATTACTGTAGCTTCTTTTTTCATGACGTTGTAAGAGAAGGGAAAAGATAAAGGCTAAAGAAGACACTTAAAAAACAAAAACAGGAAACTTGGCATTTTCTACCTTGTAAATACTACTAAAACATAATTCGTAATCCATGAACTATGGCAGGTATTTACATATTACATTATAATTGATTGTGAAATGTCAAAGCTTGCTTTAAACTGTTTAAATAATGTAGATATAACAGAAGGAAGGTAGCATCTGTGTTCGGTGTATTTTAGACTTTCAGTTTAGGACTTTGGTTTGGGAGGACAAGGGCGGCAGTCCCAGCTGCGGCAGATCTCCCCATGGCACTGGACGC
>NW_022589740.1:2033727-2074898 GCF_004348235.1 Phoca vitulina | reverse complement strand
AGTTTGGCCACTTGGGGTGGCAACTGCTGACGGCTTACCTGTTTTCATTTTCCCTCAGTAATAAGAGCCCTGGTTTTATTCCCGGTGCTGGTGGCAAAACACTTGAGCAGGAAGGTGACCTTTCCCGCCCCCCGCCACTGCTCGAGACCCAGTTCCTGCCAGTGAGTTGTCGGCGAGGGCTTAACCAGCGCCTCTGCAAACGCAGTGCTCTCTTGCCCTTCCTTCCCCCTGGTCTGCAGACATGATGACAAGGCTTCAGCAGCCTTTTTGGACCAGGAGATAATCTGGAGGACCGTGTGTGCAGGTCGAGAACAGCAAAGGAGAAACACCAGGAACTTGGGCTCTGACTTTTTAGGGCGGCCCCTTATGATCTTTATGCAGCCTTGAGAAAACTGGCCCAGGTTTTGTGGTTGACTTCTAAGGTTTCAAAGAAGTGGTTAAACCAGAGTAATAAAATTGTAGATCCTGCGAAAGAAAGAGGCTGGATTTACTAGAGTGGACAGTGGAAAGGTTGAAGATGTGGTAGCATCACATAGCGAAGTCCTGACTGCCCGAAGGACTCGCTCCCCACGCACACTTGTTGGCCCTCATCCTCCATGCTCATCATCATCTGTTGGGAGAGAGGAGCCCAAACCTCAGCACAAAATCGCGGGGAGAATATGCAGAATATGCACTCAGAGTCGCGGCTGTTGCAGGTGTGCTGGGTCACAGCACGAGCAGAAGTGTCAGATTTTTAAATGCAGCCCCACGGAAAGGAACCAGGACTCTGGTTGTGGCTGATTGAGGGTCTGGGGAGGAGATGTCAAGATGAGCTTGGAAGATGTTGTGACCCTAGGCCACAAGAAGTTATCGAAGAGTATTGAGGTCATATCAGAAGGACTCTAGAGCCAATCTAAGTTCATTCTCACTGGCCAAGGATGGGCTAATTCGACCATCAATATAGATGAAACCTGCAGTGGTTTCTAATGCATCAGATACGTTAAAATCTGTAAGTTCATGATGGTTCTCAGAGACTAGAAACTTACTTGTCACCTTTGGAGGATGTTAGGGAACCACCTTGTTATTTTGAAAATTAGTAAATAAAGGAAAAGAATCAACCATGTAAAAACTGCGGTTACAAACTCATTTTTATGTTATTGGCAGATCACAAGCAAAAGCAATAAGACAGATACCCATTGTGAGCTTTTGCATCCTGTTACTTTTGTCTGTGGCTTCTGACAATGGTTCAAAGCTACCTGCTTCCAGAATGTGAGTGCCGAGAGCGCACTAGATTTGGATGTGCATGAGCCCTGGGTACTTGCGGTTCCCACGCCTTTACCAGCGCTCGGTCGCTGACCTCCACCCTTCATCGGGTGGGAGCAGTGGCTCACTGCTCTGCCTCCTCTCACCACTGGACTTTTCATTGACTGTTTACTAACAGTTTTAAAATTCTTTGTTTATTTTCATTATATGTTTAATGTCATGAAGGAGGAAATATAATTCATACCTGCTAGATCTGTTTTCTTTTTTTTTTTTTTTTTAAAGATTTATTTATTTCTTTGACAGAGACACAGCGAGAGAGGGAACACAAGCAGGGGGAGTGGGAGAGGGAGAAGCAGACTCCCCACTGAGCAGGGAGCCTGATGCGGGGCTCGATCCCGGGACCTTGGGATCATGACCTGAGCCGAAGGCAGACGCTTAACGACTGAGCCACCCAGGCGCCCCATAGATCTGTTTTCTGCAACCAAACATACTCCCCCAGTGAATTCCTTATGTGTTAAATACTTAGGTAATTGGTATTTAGAAATGCTAAATATTATGCAGAAATCATGGTGAACTGTTACCTGGCAGTTTTAAAGAGTTTTTTTTCCAGCTATTTTATTGATATTTGGGGACATTAATTGGAGCTTTTGGATGGACCAAGAAAGTATTACTGTTTTTCCCATTTAGAATGGTAGATTTCCAATATCCCAGTGTTTGGTATTACACAGGTTTTAAAACACACAGCCTGTTCCAGGAGCTGTGATAATCGGCGTCTTGGTACATTATCCCCTCCCGTCCCCAGCACGCGTGTGAGTTCTGAGTCTGTGATTGCACCCACGTGCGACTTGTCCTTCTTCCCATCGCGCACCACCAGGGCTGTGCCTGTGATTTGCACGCCATCACCATCCGCTGCATTCCGAATTTAGGTTTCCTGCGTTTCAGTCTGTCCATCCTTCTTGGACCTCACTGGATCATCAAGTCCGTGGACACTCTCCAGCTCAGCACATCCGTGCTCTGTCACCCAGCTTCAGTCTCATGGTCCTTTGTCACAACGACTTCCTTACAAGTAACCTTACCTCCCAGGGGAGTCGGGAGGCTGCCATGAGTTAGTTCTCAGAAAGGAAGTGCTCAGGACCACTCAGCGTGATATCATTACACGGTGTTGCTCAGTCGCTGTCACCTCCTGCTGTTCCTTATCTGCGTCTCTCTTTGTGTACTCATCCAGCTTATCTGCCTTCTCCGTGCCTGCACCCAGACAGCCACCACTTGCCGGGAAGGAGCAGATGACGATGTTAACTGGTCTCATGAGCACACATCTTGGATGTATAATCTGCTTTGCCCAGCAGTCCCACCATGCTTCCCTCAAATGTTTGTTTCCCACTCCCCGGAATGTGTGTTCAGATCACTTTCCTTGGTCTGTCTGCAATCACAGACATTCTTGGTACTAATATTAGGAAACCCTACTTCAGGGAGCTGAAACACTAAGAAAGTGCCAAGTAATAATCACAGGAAGTCGCAAAGTAAGGCAGTTTGGGGACTGCTCAGTTCAGCAGCCGAATGATGTCTTTGTGTTGTGCCATCTCTAGTTGGAAGACTCTGCCCTTGCAGGCTTCCAGCATGGTCGTGAGGAGTGGCCCTGCTCCGGGTGTCCCACGTGGGCATGACCACACCCTGGGAGGACACCTGATTGTTCCTGCATGCCTTGATTCCTGTGAGGACAGGCTAGCCCAGAAGACCCCTGCAGACTTCAATGGAAGAAGGCTGGGATGAGCCGTGGGGGGTAGACGTCCAAAAGTGGTTGGTTGCAGCTGAGCATCACCTTCCTCCTGCATTTCTGCTACCTCACTCACTCTGCTGGGCCCCCCCCAGGGTCTTGCAGACACTCTCTGCCCCTTTCTCTTCTCACTGGTCTCCCAAGGTGATCTCACGCAGGCCCTGGCTCTGAATGCCATCTGTGTGGTGGTGATCGTTAAGAAACATGAGACAGCATATGCGGGCACATTTTTGACTGCTCCACTTCTGTATGTAAAAGACTCACACTTAACATGGCCTGAGCACACCCCACAGGCTCCTGTCTGTCTTCCCGGTGTCAGTGAGCGGTGCCACCTTCTCCTGCACTCCAGTCAGAAAACCAAAAAGATTGATTTCCCTTTCTCCCCATATCTTCTTCACTCGTTTTGGGCGCTTACACCAAACTCCTCTCCCCCACCCCCTAGACTGCCCTTGTTCCGTCCGAGCCGCCATCATATGGCACTTGGAGGACACCAGTAGCCTCCTGCTGGGCACCCTGCTTTGGTCATGCCCCTGTAATCTGTTCTCTGCCAAGCTTAAAAAGCATCTCTTAAAATGCAAATTGAATTACATCACCTTCTGCTGAGAACCCTCCAGCGTCTTTGCATCATCCACAGAGTAAGATGTGAACCTGTACTGCGTCTGTGTGATCTGCCTGTCCAGCCCCCTTCCACTCCCCTCGCCTCCCTCCCCTTGCGTTCCTATAGTGGCCTCCTACCTCTTCCTCGAACGTGCTGAGCCTGGCTTCACCGTAGGGCCTTCACGTGGCTGGTGTCTCACTCACTGGGTGTTCTCCCTGATCTTCGTGGGGCTGCCTTGTTAGCATTCAGACACGGGCGTCACTTTTATCCAACAGGCCCTCCCCAGCCACTCAATCTAAAGTAGACATCTTGTGGTTATCTCACAAGCTGTTCCCCTGCCTTTATTAAATTCTCTCCATGACACGTGTTCTGTCTTGTCCCTGTGCTTATTTATTGCCCCTTTGCTTCCCTCTCTGCCTCTAAGATGTAAGCTTTTTAAGATCGGGAATCTGTCTGGTGCACCACTGTCTGTTCAGCACCTGGGACAGCATCTGGCACATAGTAGGCCAGTAAACCAATAAATTAGAGATTGAACAAATGGATCTTACTTGCAAAAAAATACAACAGATAAACTCCCATTTGGCTTCATCTGTTTTTGAGAAAGAGGAAAACGAAACTACTAGTTATGTTCTTGTGTCCTTCAGGACTTGGGAAACATACAATAGAAATTGACTCTGGCTATCCTAAAAGAAAAGGACATTTATTGTAAGGTTCCCAGAATCAGTAGATGGCTAGAGAACAAGGCTTAGAACACAAGCCGGAATGTAAGAGCCCTGGAATCAGCCCACACTGATGGGCAGAGCGTGGCAGGGATCACAGTGTAAGCACAAGGATCGTCAGGTCTGCACATCACTCCCTCTGCCTTGCCTGTAAGCCCGCAAAGTCTTCATATCACAAGGCCGCCCATTCAGGATGCCCGGTGCTGAGAAATCACATCCTATGGACCCGACCTCACTTGGATGCCTGCCCAGCTGTGTTAGGGCAGAGAGAAGGAGGATCTGGCCCCCTTGGCCTCCATTGGAGGGATTTTCTACTGTCCCAGGCTACATACCATTATCTCCAAAAGCAAGACCGGGATTTGAACAGGGGCAGCCAAAACATGACAGATACTGAAAGCATTTGGGAACTTGTTTTGAAATTTCTTTCCAAGCCTGTTGGAACCCTACTACAAATAGTATGAACATACCTACCTTCTTCATCTTGGCTCATCATGACCATAGCTTGTCCTCAAACCCAGATCTTCACTATAGAAGGATGATCTCACACCCCTCTTTTCAGAGGATGCTCTCAGATGCTCAGTGACTACCTGTCACCCTCAGAGTAAACCCTGGGGCCCTTCAGGTGGGCCCACCAGATCTGGCCCTGCTCCTCTTGGGCTGTATTTGCTGCCACTTGGCATGTCCCTACTCTGTGCTGTAGCCTCTCTGGTCTCCCTGCACTCCTCTGTGAATCAGACATGGTCTCCACAAGACCTGTGTGCTGGTGCACTTCCCACTTTCTCCTGGTCTTGGCTCCAGCGTCACCTCCTGAGGGCCCCTCCCTGGCCATCCTGTCTAAGCTGTGTGTACTCCACACCCCGACACTACCGTCTGCTGTCTGACGGGATGGGTTTGTTTGCTCGTTGTGGGCTTCCCAGTGACAGTGTAAGATCCAGGAGGCAGGGGCTGTTTATTTCACAACTGTATCTGTGTGCCTAGGGCAGGAAGCTGCAATAAGTACTTGTTGAATGAGTTGAACAAATGTGTTGTCATCTTGGAAATTACACTATTACGGAGTCCTATTACCTATATGTTGCAGAACATTTGGGAAATACAGCAAGGCTGTATGAATGAAAAAATGAAAAAAAAAAAAAGAGCAATCATCTGACTCACAGAGACAGCTTTCTGGACACGTTTGGTACGTGTGTACGCCGACGTACATTATTACGTAATGGTACATAGCGGACACACCTTTTATTTTCTAAAATAAGCCATCAGTTCATTTCGTAAGTTGTTCTTTGTACTTTCTTACCACATAGTAGATAAGAATCAGGCAGAAGTAAGTTTGAATCCTGTTTCTGCAACCTGACTTTCAATGATTAAAGCTCTCTGAGCCTCAGAGTGGGGTGTGACCAGGAGTCAGGGCTCCGTGGTGGGACGGACAGTACTGGAAGTTGTGAGTAGAGTCTCGTAGAGCTCCGTGATTTTGAATGCATCAGGGCTGCCACCAGGGTGGAACAGTTCTAGTTCCACTGGAGACAGCCTCATGTTTAGTTCTGTGTTTCATTTTGCAGTCCCCGAGACTATCTAGAGGTGGCATTTTACGATCCTAAACTCAGATCCTATGGGAGGTAAGCCGGTTGTGTGATCTAGTCGATGAGCCTGGTGTAGGAAAAGCAGCTGACAGATGCGACAGGGCGTCTTTGTTTGGACCTAACGCTAAACTGGTATTGGAATTTAGTATTCAGAAATTAATGAAAGGTGAATTGAAATAAATTCTCTCGAGTACTTCACTTTGCATTTGGAACTGAAAATTGGATGCCTTTTCCCTCATGGCAGGTCTCCACCGCGCATCTTCTCTCTCTGGTTGCAGGGTGCGCTACTGCGCTGAGCCTTGACTCCCCTAACGGGCACTCGTGTTTTGTTTAATTTTATAAGAGAAAATAGCTGTTCACAAACAGAAGCACTTCCAAACTGGAGTAGAATGTTGACATAAAAAGATTTTCTATCCAGGGTGACTGTTTGTGAGATACTGGTGGAAATCTGAGATTGCTCGTTGATCATGTGTAGTTTTTGTATCATAATGCCCCGTGGTTTAGTAACTTCCGTTTGTACTTTCTATCAGTGTTAACTGAGCAAGGCAAACCGAACAGGGCACATCCTTTTCATAAAGTTGGAAATGACCAAGTTTATGTGCCGGGGGAGTAGGGAGGCAGTTACCTCTAGTTCTACCATCAGTCTTTGATTTCTGCAAACTGATTGTAGCAGGGGAAAATGGGCCAGATAATTTCTCACCAAACAGGTTTCCTAAAGATAAGATTTCAGTAGGAATGAGTGAGTTAAATAATATATTTGTGTGACTGTTTTAAGAGTGACCCTTTCAATCAGTGGTGTTGAGAAAACGGATTTCCACATGCAGAAGAATGAAGTTGGACCCTTACCTTACACCATATATAAAAATAAGCTGAAATGGATCAAAGACCTTAATGTAAGAGTTGAAACTACAAAAACTTAGAAGAAAACAGTGGAAAAACTTTATGACATTGGATTTGGCAATGATTTCTTGGATATGACACCAAAAGCACAGGCAACATAAGAAAAAAAATGGATTTCATCAAAATGAAAAACTTTCATGCTTCAAAGGACAGTCAACAGAATGAAAAGGCAATCCACAGAATGGGAGGAAATATTTGCAAGTCATATATTTGATAAGTGATTACTGTCTAGAATATATACAGAATCTCTACAACTCAATGCCAAAAAGCAGCCCAATTAAAAAATGGGCAAATGACTTAAATAGATGTTTCTCCGAAGAAGATACACAAATGGCCGATAAGCAAATGAAAAGAATTCAGCATGACTAGTTATTAGGGAAATCAAAAACCACGGTGAGATACCACTTCACACCAATTAGGATGGTTGCCATCAAACCTTCTCCCCCCAAAAAATAAAACACCCTTGAGAAGAGCGCATGTTCTTGAGAATGTGGAGAAATTGGAATCCTTGTGCCCTGTGATAAGAATGTAAAATGGTGCAGCTAATAGGAAAAAGTATGGCTATTCCTCAAAAAATAATAGATTTTCTGTATGACCTAACAACTCCGCCTCTAGGTATCTACTCAAAAAAACAGAAAGCAGGGTCTCAAAGAGATATTTGTATACACATACGCATGGCAGCATTATTCCTAATAGCCAAAAGGTTGAAGCAACCCAAGTGACCATCCCTGGGTCAGTGAATAAACGAAACTTGGTCTTCATACAGTGGAATATTTTTAAGCCTTACAAAGAAAGGAAATGCTGACACCCTTCAATAGGACGAACCTGGAGGACAAGATGCTTCGTGCAATAAGCCAGACACAAAAGGACAAGTACTGTATGGCCGACTTACATGAGGTTCCTCAGGTGGGTGGCTTGTGATGTCAACCCACAGGCCAAGTCTTCAGTGTTAGCTGGTGAGCCAAGGTGAGGGTTTTCCTAGATCCTCTGGTGCGTTGTTTCCAACAAAAACAGAACGCTCTCTTCAGCAGCATGCCTTTCGGCCCTCACTCAGGTCATGTCCTCCAGCAGACTGTTCTGGTATGCATCCATTTCACCAAGCAGAGCTTGACTTATATGCTGTTCAGCTCAGGGAGTGGATGTGTTCCATGGTCTTTTTTTCATTGCTGTTCCTTTCTTTAATGTCTACAAAATCCTCATTCCTGGAGGATGATACTGTGGATGAAATGATAGGATGAATGGGCGTAAGCTTTACAGACTTTGCAATGCTCCATGGTTTCAGTTGAATAAAAAGTGTGATGTTAACAAGGATCATTGAGGGTCACATTTGCTAATTTTGACTAATCTACGTCAAACTTTTCACAGAACATAAGAGAGAATCATTTCCTAATGTTGTGCTCATCATGAATACTGTTTTCATAAGTTCTTCCATCTCATGAAAATTCTCATCAGCTCCATGAGGAAATAGAGCTATCTGGGTTGTATTTATATCTCTGTTCTAATCAGCTGGTAATGGGAACACCATAAATAACTCGTCTTTTCCTTGCATCTTGTCCCATAAGTTCTCAGACCTGTCTTTACTACACTGAGCAACATCACTGTTTATAGTTTGATTTAAATTTGTCAGTGCTTCATTTTTTTTTCAGACACACGTTTTCTGCCATATCGAGTTATAAATTCACCATCTCTCACTGCTTGGGCACTGTACACTCTTAATAAACTGTATTTTACAGAAGCAGTACTCATTTATGTTCAAACCCAGTCCCTATCGAAAATAGCAGTCCTTTCCAATTCATTGAGGTTTGTGTGTGTGTGTTTTTCTAGATCACCCACATTTCCTAAATAACTGCTCGTGGTTCTTGATGTAGCTGCTTAATAATAGCATCTTAAACCATGTTCTTCCAATACAGGCATGCTTTGTGTGTTAAAAATGTAGGAATATACATACTTCATTACTGAAGGAAAACTTTCTGGAACTTGTGATCTTTATTTTTCACTTTGCCACTTTTGATTGAGATGTGAATAAGAAAAGATTTTGCTTTCCTTTTCAAGTTGTTTAACAGAAAGCAGAGCTTGTCCATCTCAAGCCCTGCAGGAGCAGGGAGTCGGGGGTGGGGGTGGGCGGGGGGGTGCACGGCCAGCTAGAGCCCTTGCATCTGCAGGGGGCTTCCAGGTGGAAATTAGTTCTTGTCAGAAATCATCTACCCACTTTTTAAATGTTGGTAACTCATACAGGAAAAAAAAAAATCTAAACTTTGTGGGCCGAACAGAACCCAGTGAGCTTGTTCAGGTGAGCTCTCTCTGCAGCCCGCCAGTCTGCTGTTCCCTGCCTCCTGGCCGCCAGCGCCCTCGGGCAGCCCAGGAGCCTTCCTGGGGTGAGATTTAGATGAATCCTAACGTTGCAGTCGCTCCCATAGTCTTATTGGTAGAAATTGAGGCTTCCAAATAAGAATATTACCTACTTTTGTCTAGCTTTCTTTTTAACGAGATCCTGGCCTCGTCGCTAGAACGTAATTGGTGGTGGTGGTGGTGGGGGGGTGATCCGTGCTCCTGCTGAAAGCACCAGCACCACCAGGACAGAGCCTGTTTTCACCAGTAATTACCTGGTTTCCTTTTTATTAAATTAAAATTAGCCTGCAGTTCATTTACCATCAGTGATTCTTTACAAAGCACACATGGTGAGTTGAATGTCTCAGGCTCTGACAAGTTTTATCTGAACTGAAGCACCTGTCATCCCTCTGGTGAATGGGCTAAGGGACGGTGCTGCTTGCCCACCACTGTGCATCGGATGGCCCCTGACGTGGTAATGACTCTGGGTTCGATTTGGGAACATACCAGCTGTGTTGCAAGGAGTAAATAGTGCCAGAATCCCTTCACAATTACGGAAGATACTCACGTTCTTTTTTGGGTAATATTAATTTGATAAACTAATTAGATTCTGCTTTGAAGTAATTCTCCAGTTACTAATCTTGACGTATAAACTTCTGGCCCTGGTTTATTTTATAAACCGAGAAGTGAAACGTTGAAATGTTAAAGACTGAAAGGTATGAAATCATTGCCTGCATCCCCCCCATCCTCTCTGCAGGGGGGACGCAGCGCCTGCCACGCGCTATCGGGATGTCCCTGGCCAAAGAGCTCATCTTCTCTGCACGCGTGCTTGATGGCCAAGAAGCCAAAGCTGTGGGCTTGATCAGCCATGTTCTAGAGCAGAACCAGGAGGGGGATGCTGCCTACCGCAAGGCCTTGGACCTAGCAAGAGAGTTTTTACCTCAGGTATTGCTAATTACATTTCCTTTTTTTTTTTTTTTTCTGTTTAAATAACTTTATAGCAAATTGACAAAACAGTCATCTCACATGCCTATGATGTGCTTGTCTTGTTTTCCAAGCAGAAAAGTACATGGTAGCCCTAACACCAGAAACAGTAAACTAGATTAACAGGCAGGGCCTTCAGAATTAAAATTGAAGATCTGAGGATGATCTGAGGCTCATGCTGTACCTGGGCTTGATAATACATGACGCACACATTGGCACGTGTGACAGAGCTTCCTAGGAACTTACGTCATCAGCCATCCCACCCTTCTGACCTGAGCTGTGCACGTGGAGAGAAACAGCCATGGATGGGCTGTCACACTGAGTCACCCCCAAGCTGAAACCCACTAAAACGTGCGTGCTGGGGAGACCAGAGCAGATTACACCAGCATGGGCTCTCATTGCCCCAGCTGGGTTTGAGATGACCTGCCTACACAGCAGTCGTTGTGTGTCTCCTTGTGTTCGTTAGAGGAGGAGGGAGAGAGAGAGAAAGGGAGAAGCAGGGTCCCTGGAGCCCGATGTGGGACTCGATCCCAGGACCCTGAGATCATGACCTGAGCCGAAGGCAGACGCTTAACGACTGAGCCACCCAGGCAATCCCTCCTTGTGTTTGTTTTTATGGTAATATAGGCACTGTTTTAACTCCTTTGTGCACAGTATTCTTCCCCACATTGAAACTTTCAAGTCTGGAATACACTGTGCATTTACTCACAAGTGACAGTTCTTATGAGTAATGTTAGCAATGGTGCATCATGGGGCCTGTTCCAGGGGTTTCTTGGTGCTCTCTTTTCCATGTATTTTCCAGATATTCCTTTCTTCTGAAATCACAGATTAGAAGACTTCTGCTATGCAAGTAATTAGTGATTTGTCTTTCTCCCTAGTGCAGTTTCAGGTTTTGTAACTCCCTCAACAGTACTGGAGTCAGAGTTACTTCCTCTCGAACTCCGCTGTTTGGTGCTAACAGGACTCGTAACCTGTTTGGGGGCCACAGATCCTTCCGGGAATCTCATGAAACTTCTCTGTAGAAAAGTGCATGTTCTCCACATTTGTTCGGAGCTTTGCATCCAGTTTCAGAAGGTGTTGTTAGAGTTCCCAGTGGCCAGACAAGGGCCCAGGTCCGTTGGGACTCACCTGTCCCCTGATTGCTGACAGGCGGGCCTCACCGTGGAGTTGGTTCCTGGAACCACCTGCCTGGTGTGGATACTTCCGTCCTGCTCACTTAGCTAGCTATATGCTCTTTTAGGACATGGCTCTTACGTAATTTGTTCCCCATGTAAGTAACACAGAGCCCCTACTCTCTGAACTGATGGAGAGAGCAAATAGAAAAGATGTTTAGTGTTTTAAGGAAAAACAAAGAGGCTCTCACTGAAACTTTGGTATTATATTTCCCCAAAATATTAGAGTAATGTCTGCCTAAAGAGAAGTTAAAGGTACAGGTATTGGGAGAAGCAGTAGTTTAACTAAATATTGACTTCATGACTTCCTTTGGCTTACAACTCTAAGACCAGTGCAGGTCTGCATTGAAATCAGAGGTGTGTTTAAGAAAAGTCGTGGTATCTTCCAGTTCTGAGAACTACAGCCTCTCCTGGTCTTTGGACTGGAGTGCTCAGCTCCCTGCTGCAAGCTGCAGCCCTGGGCACATCTGTGCCTCGTCGATCTTTCTCCTGTGGCCCTCAGTGCCCACACCTCCCTACCTGCGGCCTGACAGCTGGCGGCACTCCACCGCGGCGCAAGCCAGGGCTGCCCCTACTGCCCGTCCCTTTTGTCTGGACGACCTGCCTCTGAGAGCGTTAACCCCGAAGGGCAAGGGAGATCCTGATTGGTTCAGAAGATGTGTGACTGTACAATATGCCGGAGTTTCAGAGCAAACTTTGAGGGGCGATCATCTTTATTTCTAGTTTCTGTCACTGAATGATTACTCTTCCAGGTATTAGAAAGCTCCTATAAAATTAGCATTTCCATCTGATTTCTGTATTGGATGTTACTTCCATTTTCTTGTTCGAGAAAAAAATGTTGGTCCAGAAGAAGAGGTGTTGGTTTTATATTTTGAAAGAGGCCAGCTAAATAAGCATTGCAGCTACTAGCATTTCCATTTTCCTATTTTACCCGTTTTGTAAGCCTTGCTGCCCAGTGCAGCCCAGGCATCCCTCAGGAGCGGGTCTGAGACCCGCTGCATTTTCACGAGGGCCTGGGGATTTGTGCGCACATGCAAGTTGGACAGGCGCCTTGTCTGGGTCAGCTGGTGGGTACAGGGGAATAGAGAAGACTCTCCCTGAGAGGAGCACTCTGTTTAAAAAACAAACAAAACAGATGATGATCTTGAAAACATGGTTCTAGTATATGCCCCACACCTGCAGATCACGTTTCGAGAATTCTAACAAAGATACTGTCCGAGCCTTGAAAACCTGTGGCCTCTGAAAAACATTTTTTTTATTATTTTTTGATTTTTGTTTATTTTTTTTATTTTTTAATTGTTATGTTAATCCCCATACATTACATCATTAGTTTTAGATGTAGTGTTCCATGATTCATTGTTTGTGCATAACACCCAGTGCTCCATGCAGAACGTGCCCTCCTCAATACCCATCACCAGGCTAACCCATCCTCCCACCCCCCTCCCCTCTAGAACCCTCAGTTTGTTTTTCAGAGTCCATCGTCTCTCATGGTTCGTCTACTCCTCCGATTTCCCCCCCTTCATTCTTCCCCTCCTGCTACCTTCTTCTTTTTTTTTTTTCTTAACATATATTGCATTATTTGTTTCAGAGGTACAGATCTGAGATTCAACAGTCTTGCACAATTCACAGCGCTTACCAGAGCACATACCCTCCCCAGTGTCTATTACCCAGTCACCCCATCCCTCCCACTGAAAAACATTTTTAATAAGTATCTGAATTAGGAAGAGAATTGAGATGGGTTAAAGTTGATAATTGAAGCCCCTGTATGGGAAAAATGGCATTTTTCATGCCATCAGGCATTCATTCATTTATTGGAGTCCTAGAGCCTATTTTGCATTTTAATCCAAAAGACACTTGAAAGATACCATTGAATTCTAACTCATGACCCATAAACAGTTTTTAGGAATCTAAAATGTGATCAAACAGCTAAATTCTGTCTGGAGCATTGTGGTTTTCAAAGACGACAAAAGTCATGTTCTCCTCCCAGAGGACACCCAGTTCTTTCCTCTGTGACCCTCACACATCCTAAAGGACTTCTCTGGGCTGTAGGCTTTTGTGTGGTGTGGGAGCACTGGCTGGAGGGCACGTCTTTACCCAGACATCCTCATTGTGCTTCGTTCCGGAAGCCCACGGAGGACAGGTGCAGAGCCGGTGTTGCCTCCTCGCCAGCCCGGGCTCCTGCCCGCCGCTCGTGGGTGTGGTATCGCACCAAGCACAGCATCTCCTTTTCCCTGCTTCCCTTCTGGGGAGATGTGCTGGGGAATGGTCCGCCGTGTCCTGGGCACGCAGCCCCTGCCGACCTGCAAGCTCGCAGAGTGGCCAGGGCAGTAGAGTTGTGCCAAGCGCTGTGTAGACCTTGCACGGCCTTAGGAAATTTCCCATTAACTGTCCTATAGCTTTTGTTGCTTCTTTGCCATGGTCCCAGCAATGGGGATTTCTGAATTTTACTGAGCTGTATAACATAATTTGCATAAATAGTAATTAAAATCTATTTCTCTAATTGAATTTTAGGGACCCGTTGCAATGAGAGTGGCAAAATTAGCCATTAATCAAGGGATGGAGGTGAGTGCCTTAATATTTGAGTTTGTTGTTGGAGGAGGTAGTGGTTTTAAATTTAATTTATTTTTTAATGTTCTAAAATCCAGCTGTTTCAATGCTACTATTACCACAAGTTACTGGGGGTTGTTTGTTTGTTTTTTGTTTTTTGTTTTTAGCTGCATTATTGATTTCATTCTGCTTAGGCTGTTGTTGATTCAGTATCTTAATCAGAGAACTCAGGAATTTCACTGATGTCCTGCAGCTTATGACATGCTCACTGTTTTTGCCATTCGACTAATAGGTTTATTGGCTAGTAGTTCATAGAAAACCAAAAGAAGAGGTCATTCTGTGTATTCTCCACACCAGCTTTGCATTATTAAAGAACATTCTGAGGAGAACTTCCGGCTCAAAGCTGAGCCAAGCTCTCTCCACCTTTAACTGCTCAATGTGCTTTGTGCAGGGAGCCCGCATTAACAAGGCGAGTCTTTAGAGTGTCCTGGGGTTCCCCTGAGGAGCTGTCTTCTAAGGAGGGGAAGCCCCGGGCCAGGAGAGAAGTAGGCAGGGCAAGGGAGCAATACACGCACCTGTGTACACTGGGCTGTCATGACCCCAGTTGTGTTCTCGTTAAATTAGGGAATTTTGAAGAAAGATACTCCTTCCGTGCAGACTCAGAGGTCATATCTTCATGGGCTTCATAGCAATAAAAAGAGGTTGAATTTGTTAGCAACAAACACAGTTTTAAAAATTTACAATGTAGTTAAATGGTTTTTAAAAATTCTAACATAATTGTAACAATTCTAACAGCAAATGCCTTATGTGATCCATACTACGTGCCAGGCCATATATAGGGGCCTTATAAAGGCTTCACCTAGATTATCCCCATTTGGTAGATAATACAGTTAGTCTCTCATTCGGATGTGCCTCTCTGAGGTACAGAGAGCATAACTAACTTAGCCACGCTTCCACAGCTCCCACGTGGTGGAGGCAGAATTTGAACCCAGGCAGCCTGGTTCCAGACTTCTCATGCTGGTCATACTTGCGATTTGCTGTATTACATCAAAGGATTCTGTGCTTTTGGAGAAGGGTTACTAGTTTGAATTTATATTGAGTGTTCCATATTTTAAAAAGTAATTTCAGCTGAAATTTAATTATGTTTTTATCCTCAGGTTGATTTAGTAACAGGATTAGCCATAGAAGAAGCTTGTTATGCTCAGGTATGTAATGCAACTACAAATTCAGCAAGGATGCCTCTTACAAATCGCGTTTACCTTCTGTATAAGTCAAATGAATTATATATCTCTGAGCAAGATTACACTCATACCTCTTCTAAAATCACACAAATGGGTTGAAATTAGCTGTTTTTGCTATTTGATTATTACCAGTTCTTATTACTGATTCTGTTCCACATACTAATGTCTCTTGTCTACATAATTTAAAAAACTCTTTATTAAGTTAGTACCATTCGTGCTGTAGCTGTCTGTCTGGCTCATGTTGTATTTATGGGTGTCGATTTAAACCCTCACTCCAGTGTAGACGGGTGGGAGGAGGGCAGTGTGGTGAATGTGGGCCTGCTGGGGAACATCAGTATTTGAGACTCATTGGTTCTGAGCCTTCCCTCCTGCCCACTGAAAGTTCCCTAATTCAGTGTGTATAGTTTTCTGTTTTGTACACAAATTAGTAGGACTTTGTATAGAGGAGTAAATCTCCCTTTTTTCTTTCCTTCCTTGTTTTCTAAAAGACGTAACTTCATTTAGGGCATCCAATGTAGCAAAAGAATTTTGTTCTACCTTTTGTGAGAATTGAAAACTACTTCAGCTCCCATTAAAGCATGGCAGTGTGATGAATTAGGAGGGACAGCTAGAGTGTTCCTCTGTGCCTGGTCTGTATGTATGAATTACCACCTGTCGTTGATGAGCACATGCCATGAATGAAGTAAATTACACACTTCTTACAAATGGACAGCCTTAGAGTCCAAAGAAAAATTTAAAAAGTATGTTTGGCCATAAATCATATCTTATGAAATGTGAAGGAACAGTAATCATAAGAAGCATTTTGTCAGACCACAATGGAATTAAACTAGAAATCATAACAGAAAGATAGCTGGGAAATCCCACCTATTAATGGTGGGATTAATCTTTCTAATGCAGGTTAAACAACACATGAATCAAAGAAGTCTTAATAGGAATCAAATATTTTGAATTAAATCAAAATGAAAATATAACTATCAAAATTTGTAGGAATTTATTGAAAGCGCTGCTTAGAGAGAACAGCATTTTAGCATTGGATGCATATATGAGAGAAGAAAGATCTGAAATCAGTAGTAAGTTTCCACTTCAGGAAAATAGAAAAAGGAGAGCAAATAGAACTCAAAGTCAGCAGAAGAAAAGGAACAATAAGCTTTAGGACAGAAACCAATGAAATTGGAAATAGAAAAACACAAGGAAAAAGTCAACAAAACAAAACAAAAAAAAATGGCTCTTTGTAGAGATCTGTGAAGTTGACAGACTTCAAGGCAGGCTAACCATGGAAAAGTGAAGATAAAAATCACCAGTATCAGAAATGCAAGAAAGGCCATCCCTAATGATCCCATGGACATTGAGAGAATGGTAAACGGATACTGTGAACAACTCTGCCTACAGATTTGATAACCTAGGTGGAATGGACCAATTCCTTGGAAGGCACAACATACCAAAACTCATACAAGGACAAATAGATAATCTGAATAACCCTATGTTTGTTAAAGAAATTAAATCAATAATTAATAAACTTCCAAAATAGGAAGCACCAGGCCCAGATGGTTTCTCTGGTGAATTCCACCAAACATTTAAGGAAGAAATCATGTCAATTTTTAGTGATCTTTTCCAGAAACTAGAAGCAGAAGGAACCCTTCCTAACTCATTCTGTGTCGGTAGTATCCTGATACCAAAACCCAACATTATAAAAAAGGAAAACCACAGACCATTATCTGTCATAAATTAGTAGATGTAAAAATTCTCAGCAAAATATTAGCAAGTCAAATCCAACAATGTATAAAAAGAATGTTTAAAAACCATTTCAGATTGATTTGTATAAAACGTATGTATACAATGTGTAAAAAGAACCAAATGGATTTTTTTGTAGATATGCAAGCCAGGTTTGACACTCAGAAAGCACTGCAATCCATCACACCAACAGGTTAAACCGGAAAATCAGATGATCATATCAATAGATCCAAAAAAAGCATTTGACAAAATCCAACACCCATTCATAAGAAAAACTCAGCAAATTATGATGGGAGATTCCTTACCCGATAGGAACTTCTATAAAAGAACCTACAGCTAGCATACTTAGTGGCCAAGAACAGGGCAAGGACATCCTCTCTCACTTCTCCTTTTCAACATCTACTAGAAATTTTAGCTAATGTAATAAGACAAGAAAAAGAGAGAAAGATATACAGATTGGGAAGGAAGAAATAAAACTTCATAGAAGATGTAATTGTCCATGTAGAAAATCTCAAAGAATCAAGAACAAAAAAACACTAAGAAGTAGTTAGAGCAAGGTTGCATGATACAAGGTTAATAAACAAAAGTTAGTTGCTTCCCTATATGCCAGCAATGAAGAATTGGAATTTGAGATTAAAAGCATAACATGATTTTCATTAGTACAAAAAATACAAATGCTTAATGGAGAGAAACTACAAAACTGTTGAAAGAAATCGAGATCTAAGTAAATGGACAGATATACCATGTTCATGGATAGTAAGACTCAATATTACTAAGAAGTCACTTCTCAATTTTATTTAGAGAGTCAGTACAATCCCAGTAAAAATCTCAGCATGTTACTTGATCTGTGTCGACAAACCAATTCTGAAGTTCATATAGAAAGTCCAAAGACTTAGATTAGCCAGTCCAGCTACTCAGAAGAATAAAGTTGGAGGACTGAACACTACCCAACTCCAAGACTTACTGTAAAGCTACAGTCATCAAGACAGTGTGGAGTTGACAAAGGAACAGACTGTTGGATCAGTGGAACAGAATAGGGAGCCCAGAAGTAGATTCGTATAAAATAGTCATGTAAGTAGACTCATAGAAAATAAAATGGCCTTTGACAAAGGAGCAAAGGCAATTTGGTGGAGAAAAGATAGTCTTCAAAACAAGTAGTACTGAAGCATCTGGGCATTCGGCGACAAAAAAGTGACCTTAGACACTGACATTACACCCTTCACAAAAATTAACTCAAACTGGGCCATAGACCTAATGTAAAATGAAAACCTCTGAAACATCTGGAAGATCACATAGAAAATGTAGGTGTTCTTGGGTTTGGCAATGACTTCTTTAAGATATAACATCAAAAGTATAATCTATGAAAGAAAAAAAGTGATGTTTCACTTCATTAAAATTAACAACTTCTACTCTGCGAAAGACATTGTGAAGAGGATGAAAAGAGAAGCCATAGGCGGGGAACGGGTCTTTGCAGTACACAACTGATAAAGGACTTGTATCTAAAACAGACAAGGGACTTTTAAAACTCAATAATAAGAAAACAACCCATTAAAAAGTGGGTGGAAGATTTGAACAGACGCCTCACCAAAGTAGATACACAGATGGCAAGTAAGCATAGAAAAAGATGCTCCACATCATATGTCATTAAGAAATGCAAATACAAACAAGATACCAATTTGCCCATTTCCTACAAAGCTAAGCATAATCTCAGCACATGATCCAGCAATTGTACCTCTATGTGTTTACCCAAGTGTGTTGAAAACATATCTACACAAAAGTCTGCACATGTTTTAGCACCTTAGTTCATAACTGCCAAACTTTGAAGCAACCAAGATGTATAGATGAATGGATAAACTAAGGCACATCCATACAGTGGAGTGTTATTCGGCGACAAAAGGAAATGAGCCATCCTGCCACAAAAAGGCATGAAAGAACCTCAGGTGCATACTACTAAGTGAAGGATTTCCATCTAAAAAGGTTATGTACTGTAGGATTCCAACTATATGACATTCTGGAAAAGGCAGTAGGGGGCAGGGATGAGTAGATGGAACATAAAGGATGCTTAGGGCAGGGAAGCTATTCTGTGGGATACTGTAGTGATGGATACATGGCATTATGCATTTGTCAAAATCCATGATATATACAACATAGTGAGCCCTGTGTGAACTATATAGGCTTTAGTTAATAATAATGTATCGATATTGGTTCATCAGTTGTAACAAATGTACTTCATTGATGCAAGATGTTAATAACGGGGGAACCTTGGGGGCTTGAGGGAATCTGTGGGAACTCTGAACTTTCTGCTCAATTTTTTGTAAACCTAAAATTGTCTAAAAAATAAAGTCTGTTGGTTTTTTAAAGTACATTTGAAATGGGGGGAAGTATATTTGGAATTAGAATGTAAATTTGGTCACATAATTAGAATTGTTCAAATGATGAGTAGATTTCAAAATTTTAGATCGCCTTCTAGTTAGTTTTTGTTGTTTTTTTTTTTTACATAAAGCTTGTTAAACTTTTGTAGTTGTTTTTACTTTTTGGTATAGGTAACATAATGTTTTGTTTCTCTAGACTATTCCAACAAAAGACAGGCTTGAAGGTCTTCTTGCTTTTAAAGAGAAAAGGTCCCCTCGCTATAAAGGAGAATAGAAGACACAGAAATCTTTCAAATGCCAGTGTAATAAATGTACCTCTGGAAGTATCTTTCAGATCCATATATGCCTCAGCACCTGGAATCCCAGTGACCAAAGTGAAGAGCAAGTTCTCTGCATAGTGAATTAAGCATCTGGAGTGGACCCATCTGTGTACTTTGTTCAAATGTGCATCTTGTCATATTCATTCAGATTTATAAAGCTAGTAGTGTATGCTGTCAAAAACAGGTTCAAAACTAGGTACACGTTTTTAAATATTTCCTGCATATGAGGCTTTCTGTTCTTAATTTTTTAATGTGAATAATTTATATATTACACATTCTAGGAAATAATATTGATTGTATGGCTACTGTGCTGCAATACGAAATAAAATTATTTCTATATACCAAAAATGTGAAGTTATACCAAATAAAGTTTCTAAGGGATTATACAATACATCCACCCATGCATACATCTCAAACTGAAAAAGGAATTGATAGATTCTCTGAGCGAAAATTACCAAATATAAATAAAACTGGTGAAAAGAAAACTTGGAAATTTTTCTCTTACCCCATTCTCTCGAACCGAATCAATCATTGCATGTTGGATTTTAGAAGAAGCCACCTTTGCATGCTGATTCTGTTAGGTGGGACCTCTGCAGTCTTAGGATACAGTGTGGATGGGGGGAAATGAGCCCGCTCAGACTGGGGCCCACAGCGTCGGGAGGCCCACAGGAGGCCTAGAGTGGGCGTACCTGTAAGACCGCCCAGCACGTGGCCTGGCCATCGGTCTAACTCCTGAAGAAGCTGGTACTGCCAGTCTTGGGCTGTCCAAATGGCTTGGGGTCATGGATTCGAAGTGAGGTGCAGCCTGCCCTGCTTCCTGCCCCCAGCATTTGCACCCGGTTTCAGTAAGGAACGGAGGTGAACACAGCCCCCCTGTCTCCCTCTTCTAACCCCGGGCCAGGCAAAGTGACTAGAAACGGAGGGGCTCGGGGGCACGTCTGAGTTGATAGCCTCGCCCGGGGAGGGGACAGATAGGAAGTATGCGGGACTTAGCTGTGGGATTCAGTGTGCAGCGTGGAGAGACCTTTACAGGTCTCCGAACAGATTCAGGCTAGCTTTATTTTGTATTTCGTCAAACCAGACTGCCTTCTGAGGCTGTGTCCAGGGCTGAGTCTCTCAGCTCTGGGGAAGCCCCGCTTTTCTGGGACCTGCACCTCCTTACTTGTGGGCTGTGGGGGTGCCCACTGCCCTCCGAACAGCACGGCTGTGCTTTGTTGGAGGGAAGTGACGTTCAGCATGGGGATGACTGCCTGTTCTGTGCATTCCCACGCTCAGCAGTGCAGCTTCCTTGCTCTTGGAAAGCACATAGACTTTGAATTTTTAAAAATCACCGAAACTTTTTTTTTTTTTTTACGTTGAGGAAATTGAGCTCTCAATCTCAGTTTGAAACCCCTTGGAAGAGGCAAGCTTGGAGTCGCCATCTGCTGATGCCCACCATGCCGGGGGCGGTCATTGTCATCACCTGCGAGGCAGATCCTACAGACTTATGGCCAGGGCCCAGCTGAGTGGCTTCCTGGGGAAGGGGCTCACTAAAGCCCACCTTCATCTGCTGATTCCATCTTGGGGAGGTGCATGCTTTGTCTTCTGATAAACTTGTGCCATTCATTTCATGCAGGATGATTTGCAAATAAAGTGCTGGCCCTTGTCTTCATAGTCCTTTAAAGATTTCAGGGCCATCTTGTTCTGCCTGCGATTCAAATGCCACTTCCTTTTCACTGCACAGGAAATAATTATGTTAATGGGGAAAATACTAAGGGTGTGCTGGATGACTAGTCTCTCCTCACGGACGCATAGTCTGTTGCTGATGGAGTACCACTGAATGTCCTGCAAGTTCTGATTAGGTCACTGGAGCGTATCCGAAAGCAAAGACATCTTCCCGTTGTGACTTCAGAGATGACGGACTTCTGTACTAGAGCAAGGGGAAAGCGTGTAGACGTCTCCCTTTCCCAGGGTCTTTCCTTGGGCAGAGCGGCCTTGCTGGGCGTGGTCCTGATGCTGGGCCCCGGGTCGGGTGGCTCTTTGGGGAGAGCACTGCCCGCATGGCTGAGCAGCTGCTCGTGTTGCCCTCCAGCACACTGTGCATTCGAGCGTCCTTACACCGGAGCCGTGGCCAGCTGATGCAAGCTGGCAACGCGGTGGCGATCCCCACGCATCCCGATTACGTTGCAGAAGACCCGGAGGGAGGACGCTTAACCAAGCACAGTTCCAGTTCAGGGGAAAAGCATTTCACATCATCTCAGCGCAGACGATCCCTCTGGCCCGCAGTATGGGAGTGCCGGTTAATTTATCACTTCTCTCTCAAAGAAGAAGAGGCCAAGTCACAGAAACTCTGGGACGAGAAGGGCTGTGATAGCGGCCCAAAGAAGACTCAGATTTTCTTGACTCATTTCTGTGATTTAAAAGATCATTTCAAGTTATGTTGTGTTCATTAAAAAATAGATGGTTTTCCTTAGCCCTTTCCCCTCCCCCCACCTTCTAGCTGTCAAAAACAGCTTGTCACTGAGTGTCACTTTCCTGGCCACACCTTGAAGAGAACTCTCTGTAGGTGGACTGGAACAGTGAGGTGTCACTCGGCGGATGACGTGCTCAACAGCAAATGCTTGTGTTTGGTGCGGGCTTGTCCCTGGCTGGCCTGGCCGTTGACCCTTTCCCTCACTTGACCACAGCTCTCCTGGTCCTCTAACCGCTCTGATCTGGGGTCCAAAAATCCTGGCAGACAGATGGTCTTTAATATTTAATCATGCTGCTATTTCTTCGTCTACCCACCAAGTTAAATATTAACGTCTGTGTCAGCATTATTGGGCCTTATCAAAACAGCAATGAAATCGTTTTTTTACATTAAAGAATAATTGTACATTTGTCGCAAAAGAAGAAATACAGAATTTTGCAGTTACTGGGTTATCTTTTCGCAAAATGAGAGCCACTTTTCTTCATAGGTGACACAGGCTGCAGGTTGTCTTTGGGGGTGCTTGGGGTGTTAGGGATTGAACCCTCTGCTCAAAATACCTGTGGATCTGAGGTGCTAAACACCCGCAGTCTCCAATACCATCTTTTGGACTTTCAGAGTCCTCTTCAGGAGCCTTCCAGAATCTAGCCGCCCCTTAGAGGGGTGGCTCCCAATGCTCAAGCCGTTGGTGTGTGGCCTTTGTTTTTCAGATGAATTCTGAAGGCAGTGTGAGAGCCGGGCGCCTGACGGGGAGAATCGAGGACGCCGAGGACAGCCCAAGACACGTACCTCCGGTGGTCGGGGCCAGCCCTCGTGGTCCCCGTCCACGCAGCACGAGCCTCGGGACGTAAGGTAGGAGGACGGCCGTCCTCAGAGCTGACTCTTCCCTGGGGGCAGCAGACTGAGCTCAGAGCCACCAGCATGTCAGTCCCTCTATAAAGTACAGAAAACACTGTATTCTGAGTCTGTTTCGGTTCAAGGGGACATGGACAAGATCCCAGAAGATACAAATATGGATAAGAGGACTCGGCACCATATGCGAGGCCCCGGACTCTCCAGCTGTTTCCACGTGCTGTTGTGTGGAGTCGGGAGCACCCAAGGGGAGAGGCGCCGGTGACTCCGGGAGCAGAATCGGGAGCCCAGAGTGGTGGCAGGAGGGCAGCGGGGCCGGGAGCCGTCCCTGGGGCCGCTGACCTGGCCGTACCGGTCAGCCCACGGACAGCTGGTGTGTGCATGCGTGTGTGTGTGTGCACACAAGCCTCCGCCCTGGTTGGTTCAGTGGTTTTCTCATGACTTGGCAGATACCAAAAGTGTGCATATCAAACGGTCTGAGGACAGCAGGCTGTCTGCCAGCTCCATGCTGCGTCCACATCCAGTACCCGGAGACCTTAGGGAATGGGGTTCTCAGCTGATAGGCTAAGAAACTGGAAGGCTGGATTGGTGGCAGGCGTTCTGTTCGGAGCCCCCGAGGTTTCATCACTGCACCCTGGGGTACATGGGGCCAGCCTTGGCAGCTGTGAGCGATGCATCACCTCCCCCTAACCAGCTACTGGAGTGTGAGTTTGAGGTCTGGAGTGATACTCATCAGACCCCGTGGGGGTCAAGAGCACCCTGTACTTTGGGGACAGTGTCGTGAGCGTCTTGCTCTCTTCTGCACTGGTCAGACTCACCCAGAGTCTTGCATTGAGTTCCAGTTTGGTCAGAGGTTCACTCTGCTTTTCTGGATAGCACACGGGAGCTCTTTGACCAAATTTCTTCTGAAATCAGTGGTGAGACCAACCTCAGGCAGAGCATCTCATGCCTCTGAGCCTGTTTGTTCATCTGTGAAAGAATCCGGTTGCTGCTCCTGATCAGTTGCAAAGACAGATTGGACGAGTCTGTGCAGAAGGGCTTTGTGGGCAGAGCTGTCTTCCACAGATGTGGTGGTGTTTTGTTTGCTTCATTTTTCAGAAGAGACGGGCTGGGACAGGGAAGGGGGTTCAGGAGTGCGTGTAGAAACCTGGCTTTCACCCAGGGAAAGAGAAGTCGGGGAGAGCGGGTCGCTAGCTGTCTTAAGTTAGAACTGCAGTGTGGTACTGGGGCCTTGCAGGCCGCCACAGGCCAGGGCAGCCACGCCTTCCCCGGCCCCAGTAACTCTTCCCCGGGCTGTTCTGCGCTGTCCACACACTGACCTGAGGACCGTCGTCAGTGGGGGAAGCTGCGGAGGCCCGCCCAGGTCCAGCCGCGGAGGCCGAAGCAGAAGGTGGGCAGTCGGGGCAGGGCCGTGGGCAGGCAAGGTGGGGCAGAGGACAGCTTTCTAACTCAGCCGTGCTCTGTCCCCAGAGTCCCCCAGATGGTGCCCCTTCCGCTCTGACGTGGGCCGAGATGTGAGATACACGGCTGCCGGGACTGCTCGCCGGTGGGCCGGGTCAGGAGAGGCACAGAAAACAGTACCCGCCTAAGGCGGACCTGAGGTTGAGAACCACTCTGGCCCTTGAGCAGTAGATCCTGTAGCATTTCAGGAAAAGGGATCATCCTGCCCAAATGCCCTGTTCACAGTGCCAGTTTTGAGGGCTGGGGAGGGACAGATCCCTGAGAAAGGCAGCCCCTCTCTCGTGCCCTGGTGGCTCTCCCCTGGCTGGCACAGAGGAGGTGCTGGGGGGCTCTGGCTGAGGCTGTGAGCCTGTGTGGCCAGCCCAGGAGCAGGGCAGGCTCCCCGCACGGCCACGGCCCCCACCTCACTGCCGAGGCGTGGCCCAGAAGCCCCCCGTGTGCAGGTTCATCAAACACGGTGAACCCATTTCACAGAGTGGGATCGAACACTGCCGATGAGGGAAATAGTGGCATCACCGTGGCATCTGGTGACGGCCCGGGGCTGGACTCCTGTCGTGGTAGTGTCTACTGGCAGAGGGTTCAGAGGAATTTGAAGATGGGCAAGTGCCCTCTCCTGACCTTTTCAAAAATAGTCAGATCACTTTCACTTCCAGCCTCCGAGCTGAGCTGAATGAAACCTTTGTGTCCTTTACAGAAAGTGAAGAGCGGGTTGGCCCGAGAAGTTCAGACTCCTCACAGCCTCTCTGGGATTGAGTCACAGTTCTTCTGAGTTGTCTATTAACACTTTCTGGAAACACACACTTTTCATGAAGCTCAGAACTTGCTCACAAGTGGCCCTAATTTGAGCGCTTTAAAAAATACAAGAAATGTGTGACGTGCCGTACATGACAGGAAGTGTCAGCCCCCAGCTGACTTGGTGGAAAGGTACGCGGATGGCTGGAGAGCTGTGGTGGGTGTAGTGGTCGGTGGCTCTCTTAGATGCTGGCACGCACCAGGAAAAGGCCCTTTTTCTCCCTCTGGTCCTTGTGGGCGTGCGATTGTCAAACCACTGTCCTCAAAAGACCAACAGTCTGATCCCGGCCCGTCTCCTGTGCTGTACTCCCGAGTTCAGGGAGAGTGTGTGACCTCTCACCGGGCTGTGCGTATGTGAACGTGTTTGCATGTGTAGATAGGAAAATTTGTGTTGAATTTCCCCTAAAACTCAACAGAACTGACAGTTTGAATTGTATCCGGTGTCCCCCAGGGATGAGCTAGTGTTGGAAAGTGAACATGAGGAGGAGTGTCCTGGTGAAGGGAGCCAGGGAAAGGAGCTAAGTCCTGGCCTGTGACAGGTCCTCCTTCTCTTGCCCCATGACCGCCAGCAGATGCAGAATAAAGGCTACATGTATAAGAAAAAGACCTCATCTTGTCTGTCACACATGAGAACAGTTCCCCAATCCTGCTGGCACTTGGAAAAGTTGTGTTTAGGATGCATTTTGGGGGCTCGATTTCATAACATTTGAATGGATTCTGGGTTTGGAGCCCCAGCGTCAGAATTGAAGAAAAAGACACCTTTGTGATTTTTGTGCATTTTTTCATCTTATTTTTTTTTAAATATGTAATTTACATACCATAGTAGTCACCCTTTAAACTGTACAGTTCAGTGGTCTTAGTGTATTCACAGAGTTGTACAGCCCTGACCACTATTTAATTCTCGAATATTTTCATCAGCCCCAAAAGAAGCCCCGTACTCATTAGCAGTCTCTCCCACTTGCCCTTCCTGCCAACCTCTAGCGACCACTAATCTACTGTCTGTCTCTGGATTTGCCTATTTTACACATTTCGTATAAATAGGTTTATATGATACGTAACATTTTATGTCTGGCTTTTTTCATTCACTGTAATGTTTTCAGTGTTCATCCATGTGTAGTATGTATCTGTACTTCATCCTTTTTATGGCTGAAAATACTCCATTGTATGTACACACCACATTATGTTTATTCAGTCATTAGTTGGCGAACTCTTAGGTTGTTTCCACTTTGGGGCTATTATAAATGATGCTGCTATGAACATGCATGTACAGTATTTGTGTGGATATATATTACCATTTCTCTTAGGTGTTCACTCAGAAGTGGAATTACTGGGTTATACGACCACTTTATGTTTAACTTTTCAAGGAACTGCAAAATTGGTTTCCAAAGCGGCTGTACCATATTACAATCCCATCAGCAACATACGAAGTTCTAATTTCTTGGCACCCTCACTAACGCTTGTCACTGGCTTTTATTTTGATTACAACCATCCAGTAGGTGTGAAGTGGCACCTCATTGTGCTTTCGATTTGCATTGTCCTAATGACTAATAATGATGAAGATCTTCACATATGCTTGTCAGCCATTTGTAGATCTTTTTTTGGGAAAATATCCATTCAGACCCTTTGCCCATTTCTAATTGGGTTGCCATTTTATTATTGAGTTGTAACTGTTCCTTATATATTCTGGATACAAGTCATTCTGGATACGAGTATCTTATTGGATATGTGATTTATAAATCTTTTCTCCTGTGGGTTGTCTTTTCACTTCTTTGATGGTGTCCCTTGAAGCACTAAAGTTTGAGATTTTGATGAAGTTAAATTTATTTTTTCCTTTGTTGATAGTGCTTTTGGTGTCGTATCTAAGAAACCATCGCCTAACCCAAAGTGATAAAGATGTGTTTTTGTCTAAGTATTTTATAGTTTTAGCTTTTACATTTAGATTTTTTATCTATTTTGGTTAATTTTTGTGTGTGGTGTGAGGTAGGATCCAACTTCTTTCTTTTGCATGTTGAGATCCAGTTGTCCCAGCACTGTTTATTGAAAAGACTATTCTTTCTTCTCTTGTATTTTCTTGGTAACCTTGTCAAAAAGGTTAATTTCTAAACTCTTCATTCTACTCCATTGTCTATCCTTATGCCAACATCTGTTGATTCGAGAATGCGGTGGTTAACTTTTGGTCTTTTAGGATTGTGTTCCTTAATTTACATATACTTGTGAATATCCCAAATTTCCTTATATTAGTAATTTCAAATTTAATTACATTGTGGTTGGCAAATGTACTTCAGTCTCGTCATTGTATAATTTCAGTCCTTGGAAAATTTTAATGAGACTTTGTGATCTAAAATATGATCTATCCTGGAGAAATCCCATGTGCATATGAGAGGAATGTGTATTCTCCTGTTGCTGGGTGGAGTGTTCTATTAAGTCTGGTTCATTTGTAGTCTTGTTTCATTCTTTTTTTTTTTTCTTTGAAGATTTTATTTATTTGACAGAGAGAGAATAAGCAGGGGGAGGCACAGAGGGAGAGGAAGAATCAGACTCCCCACTGAGCAGGGAGCCCGATGCGGGACTGACCTGAGCCGAAGGCAGATGCTTAACCAACTGAGTCACCCAGGCACCCTTCATTCTTTTATTTTTTTTTTAAATTTTAATTTTTTTTAAGATTTTTATTTATCCATTTGAGGGAGAGAGAGTGAGTGAGAGAGAGAACACAAGCAGGGGAGGGGTGAGGGAGGAGCAGAGGGAGAAGCAGACTTCCCGCTGAGCAGAAGCCTGATGTGGGGCATGATCCCAGGACTCCAGGACCAGGACCTGAGCCAAAGGCAGACACTTAACTGACTGAGCCACCCAGGTGCCCTTGTTTCATTCTTTTATTTCCTTGTTGGTCTTCTACTTGTTCTGTTCATTATTTAAAGTGAGATAGTGAAGCGTGCAACCACTGTTGTTGAATTGTCTATTTCTCCCTTCAGTTCTGTCAGGTTTTGCTTCATGTATTTTGAGACTCTGTTGTTATGCATATGTATTCATTATTATTATGTCTTCTTGATGGACTAATCCTTTTAGCATTATAAAATGTGCTTCTTTGTCCATAGTAGCTGTTATTTTTTTTTAAAGTGACATATATATTTAATCATTTCACATTATAATATAAACTTACAATTAGTGTTGGCACCACCAACAGTAAATTTGGTCATCTGTCTTCTGATGTACATGTAGCTGTTATTATCTTAAAGTCTGTTTCGTCTGATATTAGTATAGTCACTCCAGTTCTCTTGGTTACTTTTTCACGATATATTTTGTCTATCTTTTTGCTTTCAACCTATTTACATCTTTGAATCTAAAGTGTATTTCTTGTAGACAGCATAAAGTTGGATCATATCTTTTAATTAGTTCTGCCCATTCTGCCTTTTGATTAGTGTTTGACCATTTACATTTAATGTAATTATTGATAAGGTAAGATTTACATCTGCCACTTTGCTATTTGTTTTCTACATGGCATGTCTTTTTTTTCCCCTCTCTTCCTGCATTACTGGTTTTCTATGTTTAACAGGTATTTTCTAGTGTACCATTTGAATTTCCTTATCATTTCATTTGCTATATATTTTTTGACTTTTTTTGGGAATTACAATTAAATCCATCTTAACTTATAAAATCTGTTTTGGGTCAATACTAACTAATTCCACAGACTTTACTCCTGTGTAGGTCTGTACCCTTCTGCTTCCTCTGCGCTATTATTGTCATAGAAGTTAAATCCGTATGCATTATAAGTCTGTGAGAACATCTCTATAACTATTGTTTTACACACTTGTCTTTTAATTCTGATCGGAGGCAAAAAAGGTAAAGATGAAAAATACATTTATACTGTGTTTTTTTTTTTTTTTAATGTGTTGTTACCTTTACCAGTACACTTGATTTTTTTCAGTGGATTTGAATTACTCTAGTTAGTGTCCCTTCATTTCAACCTAAAGGACTCCCTTTATAGGATTTATTGTAGGGAAGTTCTGCTAGTGACAAATTCTCTGTTTTTGTTTATCTTGAAATGTCTTAATTTTTTCTTAATTTTTGGAGGAAATTTTTGTTAGATAGCTGCTTCTTGCTTGACAGTCATTTTTATTTCAGCACTGTGAATATGTCATCTCACTGCCTTCTGGTCTTTGTGGTTTCTGATGAGAAATAGGCTGTTAATCTTTTGGGAGGCCCTTTGTGAATGACAAGTCATTTCTATCTTGCTGCTATCAAGATGTTTGGCTTCTGGCAGTTTATTATGTGCCTTGGTGTGGATCTATTTGAGTTCATCCTGCTTGGATTTCAGGGAGGTTTTTTGATGTGTAGATCATGTCTTTGGCCATAATCTCTTTAGATACTCTTCCTACACCTTTCTCTCTTCTCTCTCCGGAATACCCATTATGCATATGTTAGTACACTTGATAGTATCCCACAGGCCTCTGAGGTGCTGTTCATTTTCCTTTGAACTTTTTTCTCTGTGCTCTTCAGATTTGATGACTTCTTTTGATATGTGTTCAGGTATATTGATTCCTCTGCTATGTCAAATCTGCTCCTGAGACTAGTGAATTTTTTTGTTCTAGTTATATTTTTGACTTTAGAATTGGTCTTTGGTTCTTTTTTGCAGGTTTGTGTTTTTGTTTTGTTTTGTTTTACTTACAGTCCTTGTTTGGTGAGATATTGTTCTCATTCTTTGGTCTTTGAAGATATTTAAAATAACTGATTTAAAACCATTTCTAGTACATTCAATGTCTTGTTTTTTTTCAGGAACAGTTTCTGTTGGTTGCTTCTTTTCTTTGTATAGGGTCACACTTTCTTGTTTCTTTGCATGTCTTATAATATGTTGTTGAATAATGGGTATTTAAAATACTATGGCAAAAAATAAATAAAATAATATAATATGGCATCTCTGGAGATCAGGTCCTTGCCTCCCCTCCCCCAGGTTCGTGGTTGCTGTTTGTTATTGTTGCAGTTTGTTTATGTATTGACTTGTCTGACATAATTCTGTGTTCTTTGTTGTTTGTGGTCCCTGAAGTCTCCACTTGGTTAGTTTAGTGATCAGCTAATGATTGGACTGAGATTCCTATAAATACCTTGAAGCAGGAAGTCTCCAGGTCTTGCAGAGGGGCACTGTGTGCATGTTGGGGCATGCCTTCAGTGCTTTGCTGGGCATTTGGCAACCTTGCCTTAGCCTTCGCTTCCTTTCTGTGAAGAGCATCAGGGTCGGCTGAAGATGGGAGTTGGGGCCTTCTAAGGTCTTTCCTGAGTGTGCATACAGCCCTGCACATGCATACTGCCTTCTAGATTCCTAGGGACATGTCAGAGCTTTTTATAGCCCTGTATGGGCATCTCATTCTCCAGTTTCTCCTTTTAAGTTTTTTGGCCTGTTTCTTATTTGTACCAGCTGCTGTCACTGCCTTAGGTAACTTTGACGCTAAACAGTTGCCACTGATTGTTTTCTACAAATACCCTATGGAAAAAGCTGTTTACAGTGAGGGGGCTCTGAGTCAGGTCTAATAAAGACAAGGCCCATGAGTAGGGGTTTTCCTCAGTCATTGATCCTCCAGGTTGCTGCCAGACAGGTCAGATAATGACAGATTTCTAAGAAAAGAGCTTCGGGTAGGTTGCAGACACAATGGTGGTCAGGTCATGGCTACCCTGACTTTAGGGGGGTTGGTTTTCAAGGAGTCAAGAAAAGTGGACTGGATATATGGCAAATTAAAATGCCACAGAGCTTGATGTTTTTATTGAGATGCAATTATTTTTCCAGAATGAACGTTCATCAGATTATTGCAAGCTTTTGGTTAATTTTCAGGTTTTGTAAAAGTTGATCTTGAAAATTACTGCTTATACGGAGAAGCAGATTTTTGGAGATTCTCACCGCACCATTTCCACTGACATTATACCCACACAGACGATTCTCATGCAACCCTGTGTATCATAGATGTTACTGATAAATAAGGTGTGTCGCCATCTGACTTCTGGTACATCAAAACTGATGTTTCGGGAATAATAATAATATAATGATAATAGTATATTAATCATTAATACTAACAATATAATATTAATTATTCATATTATAATATTTGTTGTTGTTGTTACTATAGCCCTAGATATTAAATATACCTTACTTCCCAAATGTTAAGTTTACTTGCAGTCAAAGAAGCATAGTGTTGTCTTTTAAATGTGTGCCCTGAGGGTAGGCCCAGGAAACAAAAACTTGCTGTTCCCTCTATGGCTGCCCCTGCCTCGTCATGAGGTTGGCTTGGCCTGTGGAGGATCTGTGTCTCAACCACCAGTGACAAAGCTAATAGCCATAAATCAAAGCAAATCGATGCATAAATGCAGAATTCAAGTAGTAAAAATCAAGCGTTAATTATTGAAATCCTGGCATTTTTGTGTTTCGTGCTTTCGGAGGAGTATAAACTTTCCTTCCATGCTATTAAATTCACGTTCTGCTCTTGGACATTAAAGCCGCGGTGACAAAACAGTTTGTTAATTTGAACCTGTCAGACCTGGGACAGGGTCTCAAGTACAGTAAGAGTTTGCTAGTGACAGAATCCAAGAAAGAGTCCCTTTCTTTTCTTTTTTCTTCCTTAATTTTTATTTTTAAAAGAGAGTCCTTTCCTAAAACAAAACAAAAGTAAAATGAAAATAACCAAGATGCAATTTGATGATTTCTCGTTTCTAATACATGCCAGGAACCAGATATATTCTAATAGGCTACTAGAATGTACAGTGGACGCTGGGCTAAGTTTCCAGAGACGTTTCTGGTCAAGGTGTCATTGCAGACAGGAGGTTGGCGCCGTGCACTCCAGCGCTGCTCAGACACAGTGGCCATTGTTGTTGCTCTGGCTAATTACCGGTCTGCTCCGCTCGGGTCTGCGTGGATGTTACAAAGGCAGTTTCTGCCACACAGGCTCTTTATTCATGTAATAATTACGGCATATTTGTCTTGAGTATTTCGCAAGTGTTCTCTTTGGATAATACTGGCAAGATTAAGTAATAGTTTCTCGCTAACATTATTGCTCAAGAACATCAAACACGATGGGCTGGGATTTGATGTATTATACGTACGTCTTTGGCTCCTGGCGTCTTTGATTCTTTTGCTTTTCTTTTCTTACGTATAAAATAATCTTATTGTGGGGCTATGGCTATTGTTTCTAACACAAATGCCAGGAACCACTTAGCAGAATATTTTATTTCAGTTTTAATGGGTGGTTCTCATAAGGATCAAGAGTAACACATTCAAGTCGGCCACAGCACTGGGCCAGAAACCAGGGACTTCAAAGAGGGTTCTTTTTAGAACTCTGAAGGAACTGAAATTTCTATTTCTATTTCTCCACATTATCCAACTTAATTATTGGCAATAAGTGACTGTTGGCAGGAAGCGCCTGTCACGTGTTTCCAGTTCTGCTTCAGAAAAGGTCAGCAAGAGGCAGAAACGCTGGGCGCTGATCCCCTGACTTGCGCTCCGGAGCACATTATGCAATGTTGCGCTCCCTGATTCATGGCCGCTTGCACAAGAAGTTTTTCATTACCCCAAATGCAAGCATCCTGGGAATGATTAACTTTGTGACATAACTCTCAGCACACAAATATGAAAGATTCAAACAGAGCTTCAAAATAACGTGCTTCAGAAATAACCAAATGTGTTTTGGCGTCTTAATGGGTACATGACTAACAACTGTTTTAAAGCCACTGAGTGAAAGGGAGAAACCTATGTGAGGGTTTGTTTTTTGTTTTTTGGGTTTTTTTAGGAGTAGGAGTTTCATGAGGTTGGTTCGTGCGTGAACACTCTTCTACCATATTTTAATTTTACCTTTACGTACTCTAGTTTGCCATGAAAAATGTAGATCTATTTTAGAGTGCTCCATCTTATGACCTAAACAGTGATGATACTGTTGCTTCTTTTTTTTTTTTTTTAATTTGACACAGAGAGAGACAGCGAGAGAGGGAACACAAGCAGGGGGAGTGGGAGAGGGAGAAGCAGGCCTCCCGCGGAGCAGGGAGCCCGATGCGGGGCTCGATCCCAGGACCCCGGGATCATGACCTGAGCCGAAGGCAGACGCATAACAACTGAGCCCCCCAGGCGCCCCGTTACTGTTGCTTCTTTGAAACTGTTTTTGGGCCACAGAGCTGGAACTCTCCTGTGCCCGTGCATGATGGACAGGTAGTATGACAGTTGCTACTGATTTCAGGTGACTAAAAAGGTAAATTAGAGTTCTGCCTCCTGTTAAATGCTTTCAAATCTTACCAGTTGCGTGCAGTCTGAAATGCTTGGTGTAGTAGGACTTTGGTTGCGAGTGGCAGGAAATCAACCAGGGTAGCTCAGGCGAGAGGGAGCTTTGTGACTCTCAGCATGGCATGTGGGTGGGACAGGGAAGCGGCATCCTCGAACACCCCTGGAGCCAGGCTCTCAGCTGCAGGGACGGGATGCACTCCATGTCTTGTCACATGTTCTCTTGCATGCAGCCTCATCCTCTGGGACTGGTCTTATCTGCTGGCTTCACCCGATGGCAGCTCCCAGCTGCCTGGCTCACCACTGGGGAGGAAGGAGGATTCTTTTCACTCAGCTCCAACTCAGAACTTCCCCCAGAGAGGATCACATGTCCTCCCCATGGCTGTGGGAGTAGGCTCTATGATTGGAGGGTGACTTTTCCAACAGAAGGGAGGACCCCCAAAATCATGGCGGCCATGATGGCCAACCTTGACCCAAACAGTTATCCTTGCCCCCAGATGGCCCCCACCTGCCCTATGGCACTGCAGAGTTCTGCCCAGCAACCGAGCCCAGCTCTGGGCTCATCCACTGATCTTGAGGCCGGGTGTCACTCTGCAGAGTCGGGTAGGCTGTGGCCTCCGTGCTGTTCAGCCATCTCAGCACCCCGTGCCAACAAGGGAGGGAACCTGTTCATAAACAGGGATGAAGCACAGTGAGCTCTCTGGCTCCCAAATAGTCCACATCAGAGGAAGGGACATGATAGGACCAGTGGATGTCAGATGTCCATGCTTGACCCACTTCCCTTAGCCAGTCTCACTGCTCAGGCTCCTGCTGATGGGTTTTTCCCCTGATGGGTCACTGGAGAGAACTTTTTTGTGGGGGCCTTTATACCCCTCATTGGTTCACTTTTGTCGGTGCCGTTGTAGAGGGTCCTGGAGCTTGTCATGGGCTAAGGGTCCCCTTAGAACCGTATTTGGCTTTTCACGGGGTTAGGGCAGGGATGGCAGTGCATTGTCCAACCACCAATAATGTGATTCTTACCAAATTCATATCAAATTGGAATCTGGACTGGGAGGAGTCTCAGGGCTTTTTGCCTCTTAGCGGTGTGCTTTGTAATTCGGCTCTCTTTAGACCTCAGCTTAGTAGCATCTGCCTTTGAGCAACAGGACGTAGAGGGCTTGGAGAGGTTCCTAATGCACCCCAGCACGTGTCCCTGTCAGCAAGGATGACATTAGCCAGAGAGGTACGGAATGCAACCCGCTGGCAGGGAAGGGGGTCAGCCGACGGAGGGGTGTGGTCAGGTCCTGCGTCGGATCTTTTTATGTGGCAAGTAACACACACCCAACTTGAAGTAAACTAGACCAGAAAAGGGAATCCACTGAGCAGCCAGCTTCTGGGACAACTAGACCTGTGGTCCCATCTTCTCCCAGCTCCCCGTCTCCCCGGCCAGCTTGCCATCTTCCAGCCTTGCCACCAAGCAGCAGGTGATCTTGCCTCTGCTCCACCCGGACGTATTTGGAGGAGGACTCGGGCCCTGTGGCTGGGGGTGAGGACACCACGCTTAGAGTGGAGAGATAAGCAGGTCACGTCCACCGCACTAGGTTTGTAAGGACAACAGACGGCTGCACAGAGTACCACTGGGCAGGTCTCTGTCTGCGTCTCTCGGTGGTTCTTGCATTTTCTCATTTGCCTATGCGCTCACTCTACGGCTAGAACACCCAGGAAACCGCTTGGTGATTTCAGGGTTCTTCAAACCCACGTTGCCGCCGATGGAGTTGCCTGTGCATGGCACACGTTTTCCCGGTTTTGTGAGAGTTGTGTTTCACGTGGTGGTCCCCTCAAGTCACCACCTAAGCCGTGTTTGTTACTTATCGTTGGCATTTCTTTCCCAGAGGATAAGAAATGTCCAGTTACTTTCACGTAGGGCCACTCAGAACAGCTGGGTGTTCACTGAGAAGCACCAGAGCCGCTGTGTCTCTTGCATGTGGGGCAGTTCTAGAATCTTCTACTGCTAGATGGCCAGGTAACACCAGTGGGCTTTTCCTGAATAACACATCCCGTTCCCTCAGCAACACCTCTGAAGAAGGGGGCGTTTGCTTTTCTTTTTTCTGAACGACATACACGAGGGACGCTCAGTTAGCCTACAGCCCTGCCCCATGTGGCCCTGAACAGCGAAGGAGGAAGGAGAAGAGGAGGGTGAGTGAGGCTGCTCCTCCCACCGACACACACACACCCTCTTCCAAAGCCCCGGGAGCTGGCTCTCTCTGAAGAAGAGGCCTTCTAGTGACCGGGCCCCTTGGGACGTGAGCTTGCCTTCCGTGACAGCACTTTTCAGGCGATTGCCGTGCTACGATGGGACCTTCTCTGGCGCCGGCCGTAAGCCTGGCCTGTTTGGTGCTGGTTTCACGGCTGAGGGCTCAGCGTTCGGAATCCTGTCAGCGCTCACCTCCCATACTCTGGCTTCCCCGAAGGCCAGTGAGGTGGGTAAACATTGACTTTGGAGTTGACCTGAAGTCCGTGCAGAGGCCCAGGAAGCAGGGCCCCCGGGCTGGCGGAGGCTGCCTACATGCCGGCGGCTCTGGAAAGGGCAGGGACCAGGTGCGGGGCTCCTTCCTGGGATGGGGCGCTGATAAGAGGTGGCGTGTTGGCTCCAGACTGCAGATGAACTCTACCTCGAGTTGCAAAGCCCTGTGTCCTAGCTTCACTTAGGATTCTTTTCGTACTTGTTTCCCCAAGAAGGACTGTGTATTCAGGGAGGAGAGACAGACGGGTGTGTGTATGTGTGAGCAAGCATGATTTCCTTTTGGGAATTATTTTAGAAAACATTCAGAGAGGCCAGAAATAGTGACCATCGGGGGGCTCCCTTGCCGTGCCCTGGGTGGGTCACATGGTCTCCATAGACGGACACCACCACCGCCCCCTGCCCCGGGATGGGCACGTTCGGCCAGCGCCTGGTGGCCACCGTCCCTGAATCCTGCCTGGTCCTTCTCTGAGGCCGAGGGGCTCCCTGGGACAGGCTTTTTATCTTGGCTGTAGCATCTTAAAAGCCTGTCACTGACCATCTACCTCTACAGTTTCCCTTGCAAAGTTCTTTAGGCCCGGAGGAGAAAAGTGGTATTTAAATCTAGGTTATTTGAGAGGGTGGAGTGAGCTAAGTTTAGTGGAGGCTAAAAATAGCAGAACACTGGGGCGGGTCAGGCCTGTGGGCTTGCGGCCGCCTGCCCGGCACCCCGGCCCTCCCGGCCCTCCCAGGGCACTGCATGCGAGTGCTGGTTCCAGAAGGTGCTGGGCAGCCTGTTACTCATATGTCAGATCCCCTCTGATGAGGTACGTCATGCACCAACTGCATTTCCATAGAAGAGTGTGAGTCACCAGCCAGCGGGGCCTCTCTGAGCTTCGAGAAGGAACAGGCTGCAGAGGGAGGCAGTGACTGTCAGACAGCGGAAGGCAGGGGAAGGGGCCTCTTTGAGCTTTCTGCGTGGCTTTCCGTTTCCATAGGTTAATTTTTATCTCAACAACTGAGATAAGGTTGGATGGCCTTTTTATAAGAAATCTATTTAAATACCAGGGATTATTTGAGCTCCCTTTTTAAAAGCCAAGGGCAATTTTTGGTGGTACTCAGTTTTAAATAAAATGTATTAGAATCGCTGTTTGATGGACACTCACAGTGCTCACGGCCTGTGACGCCGTTGGAACGCCCCCTCCCCAAGGCGCAAACCGTCCCTTTGTTCTTGTACGTGAGGACAGCCGTGAGCGGCCAGGCATGCCTACCCCGGACCCCGCCAGCCGGGGCTCTCTGCTCGGAACAGATGGTGATTCTCAAACCGAGTGCTATTCTGGTGCACTTACTTAGGAAAAGGATCTAAAAATAGACTTGAATGAGCATAACCTGCAAAAATAAGTTGTCAGCTTCTTTTTACTCCTGCTGGGCTGAAAACAAAGCTGTCAGCAATTTCTGGGAGTTGAGGAATCTGTGTGCTTTCTTATTTTAGAGAAAGCTTTTTCAGTACGACTGTAACTGAGTCCCCTTAAATCTCTCAGTGTCAACACATTCCCATCTGTTGTTCTAGAGACTCTAAGTGCTGAGACCGCTCCTTGCCTCGGGGCGGTCAGGCCAGAGGGTGGGGCCTGCTGCGAGGGGCCAGGTGCACGGCAGTGGACAGTGGGCAGTGGGCCCTCCTGGGAAGACGAGGCTCCGCAAGGGCGGGGGGTGGGGGGTCCGGCTGGCGGGGCTCCCCCACTCTGACACCTGTTGTGACTTGGGCTGGGCTTTGGGGAGCACACAGCCTCCTTCCCAAGGTACCTGGCGCCATCAGGACATCTGTGAAATGACCCGCATACCAACGGTGGGTGGACCCTGGGCCAGTCAGGGGCGGCTGGACTCGTTACCTGGGGGACGGTACCTCCCCGGGCAGTCCCCGGGCTCAGCCCTCTGAAGGCTCCCTGTTGGACCAGGACCAGCTAAGCTCCAAGCAAGTGCAGGGTCCCTGCCAGGTGCTGGCAACAGAAGGGGCCCTCCCAGAGCCACCGCCTGTTCAGGAAGCGTGCCCCCAGCACAAGCATCCCAGGCTCCAGCTGCTCGCCGACAGGGTTCGGTTCTGCTCAGAAGCTGAGCCCACTCGGGTTCCACTGTGCCTAAGTGCACGTGCCTTCTTGGAATAATGGAAACAGCTCCGGGGCCCAGCTCGTGCAAGCACGCACCACACATACACACATATGCCACACACACCACACACACGCATACACACCTACACACCCCCCACGTACACACACACACACAGTGTGCTGAGAAGCAGGATTCCTCCTTGCACGGGGTTAGTAACGTGTCTGAGGATACGAAGGAACGAGGCAGATGCCTGGGGCAGGAGGGCAGGGGCAGAGCAAGGCTGGGCCAAGTCCACGGGGCCATCAGAGTGGACCCAGGCACCGGGCCCCAGCTGATGCCAGGCCCAGACGGAGGGTGTCAGAAGCTCTGGGAAACTGCCCAGCATCATAGCGTCTCACTAGCTGGTGAATTAACTTAATTTAACCTGTTTGTGCCGAGGGGGTGTTAGGTTCACCACTCAGGCTTTTCCCAAAGGCTGAGCTGGGACAGAAGCCCACATGCCTGCCCGATGCCCCCCTTGGGCACACACTCACCAGACGCTGCCAGCCAGGGGCTCCAGGTTCCTGAGGGGACGAGGGTGTGCCCCCAGCTTCCAGCGGGCGACACGGAGAAGGAGCACGATGAGCTTCTGCTGTGTTTCTGACCCCACGTAACGATGCTTCCAGGCAAAGGCCCATCAAAGAATCAAAGCTTTATATTTCAGAATAATGTGAAAGAACACCAGCCACAAATCTAGGTCCCAAATGCATCGTCCTTAAAGGAAATGACGTTTTGAAAGGAATAGAAAGGACGCAGGACTTCAGAACCTGAGTGGAATAGACCGGTGCAGCCGGTGTGGGTGATGGTCCAGGGCCACGGCTGGGCTTGCATGGCGGTGGTGGTAGAGATCACAAACCACCCACGAGGAAAGGAAGCTGCTGTCCTTCGGCAAAGCACCTTCCCTTGTGGGAATTCATCCTGAGACGCTGATCCAGTTCGTGCAGCAGAACGTCAGTCTCTGAAACAGCCCAGCGGGCTCCTCAGTAGGCAGATGGGAGGGGCACTGACAGGGTGGTCCACGCGCTCCCGTGGCTGGACCCCCAGCCCCCAGCGGCTGGAGCGTGGCTGTAGCAGTGGCCACCTGGCCAGCAGGGACGATCTAGCCCGATTGTCGTGTGATACGCCTGTAATATGTATGCCGCTCCTGATTTTCCTACATGTCCGTTCTCTCCTGCGAGCGTGACAAACGCCCCAACGCCGCAGCCTCCAGCAGCGCACACCTGGGATCTCCCAGTCTGGAGGCTGCCCGCTGACCTGGCTCTCCGGGGCTGAGGCCTGGGTGTCAGCAGGGCTGTTTCCTTCGGGGGCTCCAGGGGAGGGTCCTTTGATCCCTTTCCAGCTGCTGGAGGCCTCCCGTGTCCCCGCGTCCTCACGTCCCCGTGTCCCTGCGTCCCTGGACCCGCGTCACTGCATCCCTGCGTCCCCACGTCCCCATGTCCCCGCATTCCCACATCCCCGCGTCCCCGGACCCATGTCACCGCATCCCTGCGTCCCCGCGTCCCCACGTCCCCGGACCCACGTCACCGCGTCCCCACGTCCCCATGTCCCCGAATCCCCAGACCCGCGTCACCACATCCCCATGTCCCCATGTCCCCGTGTCCCCACGTCCCCACATCCCTGTGTCCTCATGTCCCCGCATCCCCACATCCCCGCGTCCCCGGACCCACGTCACTGCATCCCTGCCTCCCCGCGTCCCCACATCCCCACGTCCCCAGACCCGCGTCGCTGTGTCCCCACGTCCCCATGTCCCCATGTCCCCGTGTCCCCACATCCCCGGAGCCGCGTCACCACATCCCTGCGTCCCCACATCCCCGTGTCCCCGCATCCCCACATCCCCGGACCCGCGTCACCACATCCCTGCGTCCCCACGTCCCTGTGTCCCCGCGTCCCCACATCCCCGGACCTGCGTCACCGCATCCCTGCGTCCCCACGTCCCCGTGTCCCTGCGTCCCCACATCCCTGGACCCGTGTCACCACATCCCCGTGTCCCTGCGTCTCCACGTCCCCGTGTCCCCACGTCCCCAGACCCACATCCCCACCCCCACCTACAGAGCAGCAACCACAGTCCAAGCTTTCTGCCCACCCCTCCCTTCTGCCCTCACCCTCAGCTGGGACTTGTGGGCCACACTGCACGCACTCACGCTATCCAGAATCATCTCTCGATTTTAAAGCTGATTAGCAATCTTCACTTCTCCTAGTTACCCTCCTCTGCTACCCCCCAAGGTCAGAAACCTAGCATATTTACAGGTTCGGGGGATGAGGACACAGACATCTTCGAAGGGCCAGTATTCTGCTCACAACAAGATGCATATGCTTGACTGTAATCAGCCGAGAAGAAGGGGAAAACCAGAGAACTCTGGATGCCCTGTGTTCATTTTCCTTCCAGCTTTCCTGACTCCCTTTCATTTCTGTAACCCATTGTCTGGTTCTCGGCTTTAATGCTAAATATACAGTAATTCACTCATTCATTCATTCATACCATGGTTTTCCATTTCTGTGTTCTTGATCAACCGGGCAGGACAGAGGAGCCCGACTGTGGTTCAGTTATTGCCGTGTAACAAGCCATCCCCAAGCTTTGGTGTTCAAAACAGCGCAACCTTTTTTTTCTTGCCGTTCTGTGGATCAGAACTCGGACAGTGCTCAATGGGACAGCTGGGCTTTCTCCTGTCCCCAGGGCCTCACCATGGGGCCTCTGATCCGTCCCGCGTCCCGCCCGGCCCTCCGGGCAGCATGGGGGAAGCTGGATGCCCGGACCCTCATAAGGACTGGGCACGAGAGTCTCAGAAGGACACTTCTACGGTCTGTGCTCGAAGCAGTAGCCAGGCCCGTCCAGTCTCAAGCACAGGAAGGAGCCAGACCAGGGATGCAGTGAGTCCACATCCGGACAAAGCGTGCCGACACTCGTCAGTATTCCCTGCACAGTGGCCGGGTCCGTCGCTGGGACCCCCTTTGGTCATCCACTAGTATCCCCAGTGCCCCCCCCTTGTGTGTGCCTTCCCAGGATGCTTGCACGTGGGATGCTGACAAATGCAGAGGCAGGGCACACTGTGTGCAAGGGGGGCAAGGCCAGACTCCTGGAGTGCCCCTTGGCCACTCAAAACCTGGAAGCAACGACCTGCAGCCCACACCCCACACTCTGAAGAAGGCAGATTCTGCTCCTAAACTCTGCAAATCCCCAGATTGTTGTTCAGGGCCGCGGATTCCCGCAGAGAGGTTCAGTCCGTGTGGACCGCCCCCCGCCCCACCCGC
>NW_022589740.1:1998422-2033717 GCF_004348235.1 Phoca vitulina | reverse complement strand
CCCCCCGCCCCACCCGCAGAGAGGTTCAGTCCGTGTGGACCGCCCCCTGCCCCACCCCTGCAGGTGCGCACAAGTGACCTTGCTCAGGTGTGCACCTCTGGGCTGATGCGGGCCTGCCTTGTCATTGCATAGCTGCAGGGGTGCCACTCACGCCACGTCCCTGGTCTGCCGGGACTTAGGGGTGCCACCCAGGGAACACAAGGGCCTCAGCGGCTGGAGTGCTGGGTGATGTCAAAGAACCATGGGCCTGTGGACTGCTTGTTCCTAAAGCTTCCGAGGCCGCACGTCCACCACAGCTCCCCATAGGAGACCCAGCCTCTGTTCCCTTTGCTCCGGCCCCCACAGGCCCCGCATTTTCTGAGCAGGGCAGTGTGTCCTTCCATTTATTGCCTGAAGACGTGGCACCCACTGCCACATTCCCCAGCATGGCCCTCTGTTTCTGGGGGCGCATCCAGGGGCTCCCCGGGATAGAGGCAGCCCATCTCCCAGGGTCTCTGGTGGCTGCTGGTAACGCAAGAACTGTTCACCCTGGAACCAGCACTCCCGGAGGGCGTCCCCAGGGCCGCTGCCCCAGGACAGACAGTTCATGTATTCAGACGCGAGACGAAGCAGCGTGCACTTCTCTAATGGATTACGTAACGCGGAATTGGAGCCGGGGACCGTGAGCAGGCAGATGTGCCGGGCTGAACTTCAGACACCGTTGGCTGGCTGGGCCGCGAGGCCGAGCAGCTGTCTACACGCCTGTGCTTACGTTCGCGGCTGAGACACGGTAGTAGCACTTGGACACTCAGTGTATCTTATGAGTTATGCAGAATCCACTTGCATGCCCATTTTGGTAGCAGCACCAAAAATAGGAGTCAAAAAGTCCTGAAGTTAGAGCACGAAGAGACGAGTAGAAGAGGCTGCCGGAGAGAAGCCAAGTGGTATTCTTGGACCTTCATGCTCCAGGTGGACAGCTGAAGTCTCGAGACTGGACAGATCTCTCTTTTTCCTGATTAATTATAGGTTGCACGGTCAGGGTGTGGGCCGGGTGTATTCCTTCTGTTTTTGAAACCTGCGTTTGACAGCTCCCGGCCCGAGGAGTTCATCAGCGTCTCCGTGGGCGCTGTCACTCGTGTGACATGAAGCCTGATTGCATAACTCCGCGCTCCTCCCGCCGCGTCTCTGGGGCCTGCTTACGTCATCCCGCCAGGGGAGGCCGAGGGCCAGAGGACATCTCACAGCGCCGGCCTACCCTTGAGGAAGAGGTGTCTTCTTTCAGCTGTTGAAGTAGTAACTTGAAATATCAAAATACTTCTGAAAAGACAAAAAGACAGTAAAAAACACCCATACTCCCAGCACTTGAAATGTCGGACAGTCCGCCTTCTCTCTGACGACCAGAATGATGGTGGTCTGGGTTTTGGAAGCAGGTCTCCTGGATTCGGATTTGCCGCCTACTGGCCGAGGGGCCTTGGGTGGGTGGGTGGGGGTCACTTGGCTATTCGTTGCCTCGGTTTCCCGATCTGTGCAGCGGAGACAACAGTAGGAAGCCCCTTGCAGGGTGGTCATGAGGATGGAGTGCGTGCGTATATGTAAAGTGCTTAGAACGGTGCCCGGCACAGGGCACAGCTCAGCACTTGAACAGCGCTGTCACCATACCTGTCATTGTCATTATTCCTGACTGCTTCCCATGCTTCCCAAAGCAGACGCGTGCACACCCACGTGCGACAGACTCGTGCACGTGCACACTCGCACTCACACACACACTCATGCGGGCGTGCACGGACACTCACGCACATACCTTTTCCCCAGAAACAGTAGCATCATACTCTTCCGACGGGCCCGTGGCCGGCTCTCTCGCGCCTCTCTCTCGTTCATAATCATGAACGTTTCTCCCCAGTCAGCTCCGTAGGCTTCCTTACGGGGCCGCCCTTCCTCGTAGCGGCTGCTCTCCTGCTGGACGTTGTGGCCGAGGTCTCGCAGCTGCAGGCCGGCTGCCGCAGGGCTGGCCTTGGGTTGAGGATGCACTGTTTTAATTTTCCCAGATACTGCCAAATTGCTCGCCTGATTCCTGCCAGTCTGCCTTCCCCCTGGCCGTGGGGGGTCGCTGTCTCCACCTCCCAACGGGAGGGGACGCGGCCTCTGCACGCCACCAGCCCAGTCGTTTGAGAAACGCGCTGTCCTGGTTTTACTTTGCGTTTCTGCAGTTATTCTACACGTGCAGGCTCCTCCTTCACCTTGGGCAGCGTGTGGGCACCGCTGTGAGCAATGTCAGTATCCTTTGGCCTTCACGGTTTGGTTTACAGCTGACCCCCCTTTGTTACAGACGACGACGACAAAATAACCCAGTACAGGTGATCTACAGCCCTGCTCAAAACCTGTAATTTGCCAAATTAGCACATTTAGGTAAAGATGAGGTCTAAATTGGGAAGCTTAATATTATTGCCAGTAGTAATATTTGTGAGGTGCTCACTCTACAAATAATCGAGTGTTAAGTCGTCCATCCACACCGTGGTTCCTGAACACCTATCACAGGAGGGCCAATGTTTTTCAGCTTTGTGGTTACATCAGAAAACAAATGTTTAGAAACCCTGCAGTGTGGCATTTATGATCTATCCCGAATCACATGGGAGCTGAGATCAGGGCTGCGGGGCAGAAGGTGGCTGCCCTGGGCTAGACTGGCCTCATGTGCCCCTCGCCTGGGGCCGGGATGGAGGCCACGTGGGGCTGGGGCGCAGACCTGGCCGAGGACCTGGTCTCCCGATGCCCCTGGGGCTACAGGGCAGGACGGACCGATGTTGTCTCAAGGCATCTGAGCTCTTCTCCATGCAGGTGGGAGAATGAAGCCCAAAGGGGCTGCCCAGCCCCTGGGGCACACCCACCCTTCCTGCCTTGCTCTGAGGGACGGACGCTCCAAGGAGTGAGGTCCGCCTAGCCAGGCGCCTGCCCATCACACGCTTGTTTGAATTCGTATGCACGCAGCCAGTGTCCTTCGGCTTGCTGCGACCAACCAGGCTGGAAGAGCAATCAGGCTGCAGTGGGGGGCCCTGGGCCTCCTGCGCCTGCCTCCCACACAAGGTAGCAAGTTAGCAAGTTATCCAGGGCTGGCCCTGTGCTCTCGGCTCCCAGTGGAAAGGACTGTGGTGGCTCGCCCTTGGCCAAGGCACATACCTCTGTCCCCAGCAGCTGTGGCCAGGAGGGTGGCCCTTGTCCCTGGCCCAGCTGGTCGCTGGTGGGGCCGTGTCAAGCTGTGGAGCTGTTGCTGCACAGTGTGGCTAGGGAAGGGACGTGGTGTCCCCCTTCCTCAGGGCGTCCCCCTGAACATGGAAACAAGGCACAGGTGGCCACTGTGGCCTGTGGCGAGTGGGGGGCCGCCAACTCCTGGGCGTGGTGAGGCCCAGTCCTTCTGTGTGGGAGCCTGTGCTGTTGGGGCTCCGCATGTGCTGGGGGCCCCGGGGGACATGCCTAGCTTGCAGGGCCAGGCAGACCCTGAGGGAGCTGGTGGGTGCTGTGTTAGTAGTCCTGCTGACTACGGGACTGACCTGCCGTCTGTCCCCACGCCCACACACCCTGGGGCGGGGAGGAGCAGGGACTGGGCTGCCGTTTCGGAAATGCCAGCACGGCCTGTCCCCGTGCCTCCTGCAGATCCCCGGCAGGTCCGAGAGGCCCATCGGGGAGGAAGGGCTAAAGGGCAAGTGTCAGGCAGGCACGTTGCCGGGGTGGGTCCCCAGACACAGGCCGGTGTCCCTGCCCTCCTGTCCTGTGCTGCCCACTTTGCACCCTGTAGAGCCCAGGTCGCCCTTCCTTTGGGGGTGTTTAACCAGGGTTGCTGGGAATCGGGGACACTGAGGGCAGCCGTACAGCCAGGGCCTTGGCCAAGGAGCAGTGTGGGTGGGGCCACAGTCTCTTCTGGCCAGGACCCAGCGGCTGCCCAGGCCTCTGCTCGCCTGCCCGAGCCCAGCACCGCCCGTCCACATCCTTCTCCCAGCCTGACTTTGGTTCCCTGCTTCCCCAGTCCACCCACCTTGGAAACTGCCCTGCCAAACCAGAGAAATGATACACGGCTCGCCTCCTGGCAAACACACCTGCAGCCAGCCTAGACAAGCCCCGGGGTGCGTTTATCAGGGAATCAGATACCCACCGAGGTTCACTGGGTATTTGACTGTCCTTGAAAAATGAGAGGGAAAGAGGGGTCGGAGTGTTTCCGAGCAGAGTAAGCAGCTTGCAGCCTGCTCACTTTGTAAAAGAACACCTCGGGGACGTGGAGAGTTGAAGCGCTGGCCCCCGGGTCTGTGACCCCAGGCCGGGGGCTCGCACATGCTCACTGTGGAGATGGCCCCAGAAGAAAGAGCTGCGGCATTTCCAGTCTGTGTGTGTGAGTAACCACATGTAAGAGAAGTTGGGGCTGATGCGGAAAAACAAACTCGTCTCAGGCACTCTTGTGAGACTGGAGGTGAGCTGGGCCTCTGCTCCTGCCTCCCGCCGACGACCGGGGGGCGGCCGGTGAGGGGCCTCCCACCCCGCACACAATGCCCAGCCCTGGGGCCGTGGGAGCTCCCCTGCCCCTTGCCACTGGCCGAAACCTTGTGCTGCTTTGTCATCGCTCTAGGGATGACGTGAGGGCGGGTCCCCTGCCCAGGTGCACCCGGACCGAGACCACAGCCCTTCTGTGTCCTCAGAGAACACGGGGGAGTTGTGAACATGCAGGAATGCGTGGGGCAACTCTGCGCTCACTTGGGTCTGTTTTAAACCCCCGGTCGTGGCATCAGGAGCTACCTTCATCAGTAGCCCATTACCCGCCACTCCCCCCAGAACCCACGGCCAGAAAACCACACTTCAGAGCTGCTGTCCCACAACAGAGCATCACACTCGGTCTGTGTGCAAGGACCTGTTTCTTTGTTTGGACGAGGACTTGTGTAAAATACCGTAAACCTGAATTACTAAACCCTGTGCCCACGCCTGGTGGCTGCAGGACCGCGGGAATGCCGTGACAGTTCTAAACCCCAATCTCTGCTTTTGGGGGTCTCGTCCTGGCGCGGGATGCGCAGCTGATGGCGGGACCTCGGACCCTGGACCCCATGGTGATGGCGCCCACAGCCCCACACCAGCCTATGCGTGGCGTTCCTCTTCCAACCGTGAACCAACTGGGTAAGGTGCTTACAAACCACTGGGGCTGTCAGACCGCCAGCCACAAAGTCCTCTGTCAGAACCAGGGCCCGAATTTTCAATCAGAAACGTGGTTCCTCTTGGCTTTTCACAGCTGTTGTGTGTCCCCGTCTCTGGGGACTGAATCCTGAGGGAGTGATTCCGGGGAGGCTCGGCAGTGCCGATGCCCGCGCTTCCTGCGGCCCCCGAGGACGTTCACGTGCTGGGAGTCACGGGTGGAACCGGGCACCGGCTTCCAGGCAACATGCTGGCTCTGAGTAACTAGTTAAGAAAGTTCTCGTGTATTACCGTCGCACATCTTCAGAGCCGGAAGGTCCCTCAGCTCGCAGGAGAAACCACACTGAGAACATCTGTCAGAGAAGTTGCAATGGTGTCTTCAAAGAATTCACCTCTACACATTTAGAAAATTCTGCACTACACACTAGTGAAAAGGGCCACGGGCCCCTTTCCCTCTTGGATTTTTCTGTGTCATTCTCCTACAGTTCCCTTCCCAACACAACAGTTTTTCTGGGGTCCTACTTACTATGTTTGGATTTCTGCTAAGCCAATAATGTGGTTTTCTGTGTTTCTTTGCTCAGAGTTAGGGTTTTTGTTTTTTTTTTTCTCTCTCTCTCTCTCTCTTAAAAAGATGATTTCTGGGGCACCTGGGTGGCTCAGTCGTTAAACATCTGCCTTCGGCTCAGGTCATGATCCCAGGGTCCTGGGATCAAGCCCCGCATTGGGCTCCTCGCTCTGCGGGAAGCCTGCTTCTCCCTCTCCCACTCCTCCTGCTTGTGTTCCCTCTCTCGCTGTGTCTCTCTGTCAAATAAATAAATAAAATCTTAAAAAAAAAAAAAAGATGATTTATTACCAAACATGGCAAGCTCTGAAGAGACATCATGGAATGAAGTTTAATATTATGATGTCAGGAGTTGATGTTTGTGCTAATTGGATTAAATTAGTCATTTCTGTTGCCTTGGAGCCAGCAGACTCTGAGACTCTCACGAGCACTACCTTGTTCACTTTAGTGCTTTAGAAATAATCCTTTTTTTTTTTTTTTTTTTGTAATGTTTTGTAATGTTTCGGTGTTGATTTTATGCTTGTCTCAGGAACACATTGCCGTGTGTTCCCCCTGTCTGTATTTCCTGAAAAGGTTTGCATATGTGATTGGTGTTATTAGTTCTGTGAATATTTGACAGGGTTCACCGATGAAACTGAGTGAGCCTGGAGTTTCCCTGGTGGGAGGGTTTATGATGGCAAAGCCAGGGTCTTTAATGAGTACGGGCTCCTCCCGTTTTCTCTTTAAGCTTGTCCAAATTTTGGTAAGTTATATTTTTCATGACATTTGTCCAGTTCATGAAGTTACCAAGCTGATTGGCATAAAGTCTTTCACAAAATGGCTTGTTATCCTTTTACTGTCTCTCATATCCACAGTGATAACCAGTCTTTCATGCTCGATACTGATGGTTTATGTTCTGTTAATGATTTTTTTCTTGACTAGTCCGGGTATCAGTTTACCTACTTTGTTGCTTTGAAAATACTAGGATTTCACATTGTAATTTCTTGGTAATGTTTGTTTTCTATGTTGTTTCTGCTCTTTATTATTTTTCCTTCTACTTCCTTTGTGCTTACTTTGTTTACTTTCTTTTGTAGGCTCTTGAGATTGATCCTTAGATCGCTGACCTCAGTTCCTTTTTTCTAACATAGGCATTGAAAGCTATAGCTTTCCCTCTAGTCACTGCCTTGGCTGCACCCCACACATTTGGATATGATGTATTTTCACTCCCACTTAGGTTTGAAATTCTTTCTAAATTATTTGCAAAATTATTTGCAAAATTATTTCCTTTTTTGAAACATATGTTATTTAGAAGTGCATCATTTAGTTTCCAAATATTGGAGTTTTTTCTGGATATCATTTGGCTATTGATTCCTAACTTAATTCTGTTGCAGTCTGTGAATCTGCTTCATATATTTTCAGATCTCTTACATTTTTTGAGACTTGTGGTATGTGTAATTTTTTCTGTGTACCTGAAAAGAATATGTAATGATGTATTGATAACAGTTAGGTTAAAGTAAATGGTGACGTTCGGCTCCTCTATGTGTCTACTGATACTTTTTTCTAACTGATTGGTAAATTGCCAAAAGAGGAAGGTTAACATCTCTTACTATGATTGTGCAATTGTTTTTTTCTCTAGAAAACTAAGCAAAAAAAAAAGGGGGGGGACTTCTTTCATCTGATAAAGGGCATCTGTGAAAAACCTAGAGTTAACACAATACTGTATCTACTGTTAAAATATTGAACACTTTCTCTCTCAGATCAGGAACCTGATAAGGAAGCATGCTCACTCTTACCACTTGTCATCTCACTGAGAACCTATGGCTGTAAAATAAGAAAAAGATATAAAAGACATAAATTGGTAGGGGAGAAGTAAACCTGGCCATATTTAAACATGGCATGGTTACATGGAAAATCTCCAGGAATCTACTACTGTGAAACCACTCGTGTAAGTTGCAGGATACAAGGTTAATATGCAAAAATTAATTGTACGTGTATATATCGGCAGCAAACAACTGAAAGATGACATTTTCTTTTAAAAAATTCCATTTATAACACCAAATGAAATAGTTAAAAACACATTTAACAAAAGATGCACAAGTCCTGTTCCCAGAAAACTACAGAACGTTGTTGACAGAGATGTCTAAAAAGACGGGAATACGTGGACGGATGTGCCATGTTACTGGACTGAGAGACTCAGTGTCACTGAGACACCAGCTCTCCATAAAGGCATCTCTAGATTCAGTGCAATCCCAGTCAAGATTCCAGCAGGGTTTTGTGTAGAAATTGAAAAGCTAATTCTAAAATGTACTTTGAAAATACAGTCGAGCCTTGAACAAGACAGGTTTGAACTGCATGGGTCCACTTCGATGCAGATTATTTTCCAATAAATACAGGACAGTCCTGTAAATGTATTTTCTTTTCCTTATGATTTCCTTAATAACATTTTCTTTTCTTTAGCTGACTTGATTGTAAGAGTACAGTATATAATGCATATAACATACAAAATATTGTGTTAATCAACTGTTTATGTTATTGGTACGGTTTTTCTGATCAGTAGTTGGGTATTAGTAGTTAAGTTTTGGGGAAGTCAAAAGTTCTGTGTGGATTTCTGAAAACATTTCTGGCACCTCTAACCCTTACATTGTTTGAAGGTCAACTGTACAAAGGACCTAGAATAGTCAAAGCAATTTTTAAAAAGTTGGAGGACAGACACCCTTGAGTTCCAGAATTCCTACAAAGCTACAGTAATCAAGTAGTGTGGATATATAGATCAAATGGACATAACTGAGAACCACACGTAGGTAGTCAATTGATTTTTAACAAAGATACCCAGTCAATTCAATAGAGAAATGAGAGTTTTTCAAACAGTTGAATATCTGTGTGGGGGAAAGAAACCCGTCAACCCTTCTCCTGCTCTATACACAAAATTAACTTGATCATAGGCATAAAACTCCTAGAAGGAAGTCTTTGCAATTTGTCTGTTTTTGCCTAAGGCACCCTTTCCAGGTTGTGGTGCAGAAATCTAAGAGAGGGGGGCGCCTGGGTGGCTCAGTCAGTTAAGCGTCTGCCTTTGGCTCAAGTCATGATTCCAGGGTCCTCAAGATCGAGCCCCGCATCAGGCTCCCTGCTTAGTGGGGAGCCTGCTTCTCTCTCTCCCTCTGCCTGCCGCTCCCCCTGCTTGTGCTCTCTCTGTCTCTCTCACAAATGAATAAAATCTTAAAAAAAAAAAAGGAAATCTAAGAGGGTCCCCCACACCCTCCATCCCCCCAGCATTACTCCCAGGGCTCTGTCACTTTGCAGAGCAAAGGGATTTGCATCAGTTGGACCTGAAAATAGGGAGGTTACTTGGGTGGGCCTAAACACATCGCGGTCTTTTCAGAGCAGAGGGTTTTCGCTGGCTGGTCACGGAAGGGGACATTAGAGATGTGATGTGAGGGAGGTGTCTGTTGTTGGCTTTGGGACAAGGACCTGTTCCCCTCCCTATCTCCAACAGCTGGCAAGAAAGCGGCGAGTCCAGTCTAGAGCTGCAAGGTAGGGATGGGCCTGGAAACGGTTCTTCCCAGTGCCTCCCGACAAGAGTCTTCACTTCGCCGCATGAGGCCCCAAGCAGAGCATCTGACCTGCCCGCCTGGACTGTGGCCTCGCAGAGCCGAGAGCTCATGAACAGGTGGCTGAGACCACTGCGTCTGTGACTGTCATGAGTAAAAGAACACGAACACACCGCGGCGATCCTGTGATCGTGGCAGTAAACCATTTAATTTGTTCCTGTTTCATTGCTGTTTCCTGGAACAACAAGTATCATTCTATGTGTTTTTTTTCCTTTTTTGGTATGGAAAGCCTCCAGTTTTCAAGCTGTTGTTGGCGTTTGGGTAAATGACGGCCCATCTTCTTGGAGAAGTCCTCTGAATCCTGGCTGCTCCAGGTATGGCCCCTGGGCCAGTAGTAGCCGCATCAATGCACCTGGGAGCTTGGTAGGGACTCGAAATCCCAGGCCCCGCTCAGGCCCCCTGATGCGGAAGCACGTTTCAGGCAGACCTCCAGGCACTGAAGTTTCCAAAGTGGTACCCCACCTTGCCCTGAAGTGTGGCTCTTAAGGCTTCTAAACCTAACGCGTCACCAGGTGGCCGAGGTGGCCATCTGGCCCTTCCCCCACCGTGGTGGCGCTGCTCCTGCCTCAGGGTCTGTATCTCTGGTCTCAGGCATGGGATCTTCCATTCCAGTTAGCCCTCTTCTTGGCCTGTGAACCGCCTCCAGGACTCCTGCCTCACACATGGCACTGAGCAGCACCGGTGCGTGGAGATGCCCAGTCTTCTCTGCTGGAGTGGGACCTGCGGCTCCAGCCACCCTCACCGCTCCCTCTCAGGGGAGTGCAGGGTCACCTGCTCGCAGCCGTGAGCTTCTCAGGCGCCTCGGAGAGAGGTCTCCAGCTGCTGATGTAGACACCCGTCGTCTCTGTCAGTCAGACAGCAGAGCTGCTGTGACTTCTCCGAGGCCGTGGAGGGTGCTTCTGCTCCCCGCCAGAGGCCCCAGATGATGGCTGGGTGCTCCTTCACCTCTGCACTGTGGTCAGCCCAATGGGGATTCCAGAGTGCCTCTGGTAGACACACATCTCTGCCAACATCTTCACCATCTTTCCTCTCTTCCCACAGACTGCACGTCCCCAGGAAAATGGAAATCCCTCTCACCACTAGCCCTCCACGTGGGCTGTTTTCTCTCTCTCTGAGAAATCGCAGCCCCCCATCTCACCCCCTGGGATACTACTTCTTCCAGGAAGCCTTTCTAGAATTTCCCATCAGGACTCCCAGTGAAGTGTCCCTGAAGTCACACCCTCAGTACTTTGATCGTCCCTTACAGCACAAAACCCCTCTGAATGCAGTGGCTTGAAGCAACCCGTTTAGTTTTACTCCCAATTCCACAGGTCAGGAACTTAGGAAGGGCTTGGGGGTGCTTTCGCTTGGGGCCTGCCCTGCAGGTGCCATCGTCCAAAGGCTCGGCTGAGCTGGCCGTCCAAGATGGCACCACATGCTGCTGGCTGGTGGCGCTGGCGGATGGCTGGAGTATCTACACCCGGCCTCTCTCCATGGCTGGGGCTTCCTCATGGTGCCTGGAGTCTTGAGGGCAAGAGTTCTAGGAGATAAAGGCAGGAGCCTCAAAGCTTGTTGCCACCCAGTGCAGAGGTCCCATAAGCCACTGATCTTGTGTTTCCACTGGTCACACAGGCCTGCCAGCCAGCTCAGATTCAAGGGAGCGATTTCGACCCGCCTCTTAGTGGCAGGAGCCACAAAGAAGGTGAGGCGGTGTTTCCTCCCTCACATGTGGCCCTATGTCCTCCCCACCAGGCACAGATGGAATGAGTCAAAATACAATTCACCAGGCACAGATGGAATGAGTCAAAATACAATTCAGCAAAAGTGGGGGAGAGGCAGGATCGGAGACAGAGTAGCCCTGTCTGTGTGATGTGTATGTGTTGTGTGTGCAAGAAGGCTTGACGTTCATGCAGATCAGTCACTGGTCAGTCTCACTGTGGTGTCAGCAGGCCACTGGAGCTGTCAGTTTAAAGGATTGTGAGCCCCATTTATGGAACCATATGGAGAGGCAGCCTGTTACGGAAAGATTTCGGCCTGGATGCCAGGGTCCGGGTGGGTCCGTGGCCCACAGCACACAGGCAAGAGGAGGAACAGGGGCGGCTTGCTGGTCTACCCAGAGAGACGCTTCTCCAAGCTTCTCAGGCTCTGGCCCTGGCCCCTGACAACACCCCTTACCACAAAGGCTCCCGAGCCCTCATTGAGAAGGGCATCTTTGAGACAGGGTCATACTAAGCTTGTTTTAGGAAAATAGCTCTCTTGTCAATGTGCAGGCAAAAGAAGTTTCTGCAATCCTCAGCTCAAAATTTTATTTACAGCAAAATGTTGATTTACCCACAAACATCCTGCTTTGCTAAATATACCACGCAGCTCCTAGAACAGGGTTGTGGTTTTCGAGCATGGGCTCTGCCCTCCCTTCTCAACACTGGCATGTTGTGTTGCGTACTCGCTGCTGTGGTCAGCGTGCACTGTGGGAGACGGGTGGTCACCAGAGCTGCAGGACGGGCCTTGGTCCGATGGGTCTCTGACGGAGGACTTGGCCGGGGCCAGAGGACTAGGCAGCAAGTCTGGTGCCCGCTGCTGGGCACAGCCTGCTTGCTGAGCATCTTCATCCTCTTATAGGCTGGCGTGGTTGATGGTCACCCAGGCTGTACATGCACTGCCAGGTCTCCGTGGCCAAAGGAAGGGCTTGGAGCTGATCCAGACAGAAGGGAAAAGCCTGCCCTCCCATGACACGGCTCCAGAAGCAGAGGCCCAGGGCCCTGGGTGAGCCTGAGCTCCAGGAAGTGGCCAGCGAGGCCCCTGTCCTCGTCACCCTTGTAGAGAGAGACCCCGGGCTGGCCGCGGGCAAGACGGGCCAATGAGAATGAGGGCCGGGATCAGACCTCAGGGTTGTTTCTGCTCACACAGCAGGAAGGCGGGAGGGGAGCGAGCTCCCAGGGCTGCGGGTGAGCTTGCAGGGGAAGGAGTCGGGGCGGGCGGGCAGCGAGCGCGGAGCTCTGGCACCCCCGGCGTCCTCATCGGCTGTGCAGCAGCGGCGGTGGGCCCGCTCCGAGCCTCCCTCCGGAGCGGCAGGGTGACATCCGCCGGACTCGGAACGTCATCTCTGCTTGTCGTTAAATGCCCGGTGGTTGCAGGCACCGGAGGCGGGAGGGAGCCCTGTGCCTGTCCCCGCTGGTAACCTGAGACCCAGCGTCCAGCAGCACCCAGGGAAGGAGGGGACACAGGGCAGGAAAACCGTACACAGACTTAGGTGGGGAGGGCCGTCGCAGGCTGCCTGGCAGAGCCGGGCTGCGGGAGCTTGGGCCCAGGTGCAGCGCCAGCCACCTGCAGGGACAGCTGGGCCCTCCGAGCCCTGGGAAGACGGTGGCCCTTCCGCCTGCTTCAGCCCCGTGCAGAAGGAGAGCCGGGCAGAGGCAGCCTAGCCGCATCATCTGGGGGACGTCACAGAACACCTCTGCTGGGCACCTGGGTGGCTCAGTTGGTTCGGCGACTGCCTTCGGCTCAGGTCATGATCCTGGAGTCCCGGGATCGAGTCCCGCATCGGGCTCCCTGCTCGGCGGGGGGTCTGCTTCTCCCTCTGACCCTCCCCCCTCTCATGTGCTCTCTCTCTCTCATTCTCTCTGTCTCAAATAAATAAATAAAATCTTTAAAAACAAAAAAACGCCTCTGCTATTTTCTGTGGAGCCGTCTGCCAGGAGGAGAGTTTTTATTCCCCTCCGCTGCGGTCAAGAGGTGTCTGAGGACGAGAAGCCAAGTTCCCTCGAAGGGGCACACACTGGTGTGGGCACTGCTGTCCCGGGGAGCGACATCCTTGGAGGTGAATGAGCCACCAGCTCCTGGGGTCTGAGCGAGGTCAGAGGAGTGCAGGGGCCTTGTGCACGGTCAAACCCAGATAAGCTTTGACTGGTCCTCCCCGCCAAGCAACTGATCCCCAGATGGTGGGATCCTGCTGTGCTGAGGTCTCGGGAGATTCTTGGCTGTTGCTGCTCTGGCCAGGCCAAGGACTGGCAAACTACAGCCTGTGGGCCAAATCTGGCCCACCGCTGTTTTTTGTGAATAAAGTTTTATTGGGACCCAGCCACACCCATTTGTTACACATAGTCTGTGCCTCGGTGGTGGACTTGAATGTTGTGACGGAGAGCTTAAGGCCCGCAAGGCCTGAAATACTTACCATCTGGCCCTTTGCAGTAGAGTTTCTGTCTCCTGGTCTGGGCCACTGATCCTTCTGGAATTCTGCAGCATGGTCTCTGATGCTCACCTGCCCATCCCCGCCCTTGTCAGAAAGTGCCCTGGCGTAGGTGCCCAAAGTGCAAAGTACCTCTTCCCTGCAAGTCACAGAGGCAGCCAGAGACCATCTGCTTATGTGATAAAGAAAGCTCAAAGCTGATTTAAGATCAAAAGTCCCAGTCACATAGCAAAGGCCCTTCGAGGTCGCCTGGCTGCTCTGTTTGGTGACAGGGGGACGGAGGCCCCACGAGGGGCGGGGGCTGCCAGGTGCCAGAGGGAGCAGGGACCTGTTTTCCCAGCCCCTGGGCGTGGGTGCGGGGCCGCCCACGTGGGCAGGCCACGGAGCGCGGGTGAAAGCAGGGCAGGGCCTCGGCCCCGAGACTGGTTTCAGAGTCATTTTTAATTTCCTGGTACGGTTTTCAGGCATCACTGAAGGAAGATGTGTGATTTTTATGTGAAACGGTGAGGGGGCTAGGGTCAAACATCCATAAATAAAGCCTGGGAAACATGGCTCTGTGTCCTGGCCACTGGAGTGCGGTGCGCGGACCGGGAGCAAATCAGAACCGCAGACGCTCGGTCCCCCCCCGCCCCCGACGCCCTGGGTCTGAATGTGCAGTTAACTGGACTCCCAGGGAGGCGCAGCACCAGGCTCTGAAAGCCATCACTCAGCAGGTGCTCTTCAGCTCTTTGCATCTTGAAACCCTCCTGGGCAGGTTTTAAAATTCCTAAGCCTGGTCCCCCTGCCCCCCAGAGCTTCTGAGGTCACGGTCTGGCCGAGGCCGGGGCGTGGAGGGTTTGGAGGGTCCCCATGTGGCGTGAGTGGCGTGAGGACGAGGACCTCAGGCTACTTTTGCTCTGAATCTCGCAGCCAGGAACCCATGCTGAACGCCCCGGTGGAGACTGCCCTCAGCTCCAGACTCGCACTGCCTGCAGCCTGCTGTGTGTCCCCCTGCCCGGGAGGGTGGGAGGCCCCGTCCTCTCTGGGTTCCCTGCACTGCTGGTGGAGCTTCCGGGAGATGTGGTGAGGAAGCTGGCTGACCTCCCCAGTGACGGGAGGGGAAGTCACAGGCCTCCCACGGGCTCCCGCTGTCAGGGCCAGTCTGACGTCTCCCTCCCTTCCCTCCAGCGCAGATGGTGGGGACTCGTGCTAGAAGGAGCCCTTGGTCCCCCGCAGTCCCTGGGTGGCGGTGATGGGCCGGTCCCTGAGCCTGGGGGCCGCTTGCCGTCTCGCAGACCTGGCCTGGACTGACGATGGGCCAGGATGGGCACGGGGGTTGGGGGGCGTCCACACGTAACCAGCGTCATTCAAGGCCTGTCTGGCTGTGGCCCTCCAAGTCAGGACAGACCCCTGCTCTGTTCTTTCCCAGCTCCCATTCAGACAATACTCTAACACCCAGCCTCAGGGAGCTCAGAGGCCCTTCTGGTGTCCAGGCTTCTGTCCTCCCCACGGTCCTGCTGAGCACCCCTCCCTGCCGTGCCTCAGGCCGCTGCAGCCTCAGCCGGGCCTTCCCACGCTCCCACAGCGGGCAGGGCAGGGCAGGGTGCCCTGACCTGGCCGGGGTGGGGGGTGGGGGCAGGCAGAGAGCTGAGGTTCGTTGGTAGGAACACAGCCCTACAGGGCATCTGCCAGACACCTGTGACCGCCACCGTGGGGCCGAACGGTCCTCCAGAACCCAAAACGCATCCCAGAGGGAACCCTGGGCAGCCACAGCACCGACGGTGGCCGCCTGAGGCTCAGGAGAGCAGCCCCGGGCCAGGGCCGCTGGGGTCGGGACACCCTGCCCCTCAGTCCCCCGGCTCCTTGGCTGGAGCACCCGCATCTGTTGTAGCCAGGAAGCAAGAATCAGCACTGCTAAGAGATTTTGAGACAAACTGCATTCGGACAAATCCGAGCCCTTGGTTTCAAACAAGGACTGCATGCGTTTTGAGGTACTACGGTTTTAGGTGGTTAATGGTTCTTTCGTGCAGGTACTTTATTGCATGGATTGATTCTTTTCCTTGAGCGTGTAGTATTAAGTAAAATCATAAAGATTTCTAAAATAGTAAAATCCAGTGCTAACCGTCCTGTGTCTCCACTCCCCTCCTGCCCCGGCTTCCCCTGAAGGAACTCAGCAGCCCCTTGCTGGCCTTTGTAAGGATGAGAAATAGCGCGCACACGTGGAGCTCTTGGTCTTCAGGGCAGCAACACCCCCGGGGCCATGGAAAAGGGCCCATGCCTTCCAGTGGTGGTGCGGCCTCCACCCTGCTGAGTAAACGCTGAAATTTTACACTAGGTGTAGGATGGAAACTTCTAGCATAGGGCACACCTTGGTGAGCAGGTGAACGCGGACAGGCAAGACTTCAGTGGGTGGGTGCGCAGTGAAAGGGGGGACTGGCGCTTTCTTTTTCCCTTAAAGAACTAACTCCCTCCTTGGAGCCAGCTTCGTGAGGACCAGAAGCATCGGTGCTTTTCAGAGTCAGGGTGACGTGCTGGATTTCCTTGGGAGGAGACAAAAATGTGAACAGCAGAGCCGTTCAGCCCAACCCCGGGGCCGGGAGACTGTGCTTCTCAGCAGAGGAGCTGACCAGGCCGTGCTCGGGGGACAGTGCTCCCGGAGCCCCCAGCTGGCTAGGTGCTGCTTGTCCACAGGGCCTGCCCGGCAGCTGACGGCCTTCTCCCTCTTCCCCTACCCTGGCCTCTCCAAACTGAGCCCCTCTCAGGCTTGCCATTTCCGAAGGCACCTCCTGTCTTTGTGCCAGCCAGGAAGAGTTTTCTGGTCCTAAGGGTACGTGTGATCAGATTGGCCCCCCCGGAAGGCAGGACAATCTCTGTTTAAAAGTCTATCACTTGGGCCCATCTGCAGAATCCCTTTGGCTGTGCAGCAGGGTGCCTTTGGTTCCAGGCTTGGGGCGCATGCGTCTGTGGGGCCTCCTGCCTGACCTGCCATCTGGGGAAGGGACCTGCCCCCCGGGCGGGCAGCCCCACAGGCGGCCCCTGCACCAGCCACCACGACCCTGCCGTTTGTCTTTTGTGAGTAGCAGCCTCCACCGCGGGAGGGAAAGGGCCCCGAGCCTTCTGTCAAGATGCAGTGGAGCAAATACGACAAATAGAGTCTGTTCTGATTCTCACTGAAGTCCAGAACAGAGGTAGCCGATGGATTCACGAGCTAACCATGAAAACCGTGGCTGGATTCACAGCGCTCCTCGTCTCTTTACAGCTCGAGAGGTCTTAAGTGACAGGCTCATTTCTTTAAGAAGGTGTTCTAGAATTCAGTACCTCTACAAGCAGCCATGAGTGGATATTCTGTGGGAGGGGGAGGAGTTCCCATCCTGGGGGACCCTTCGGGTGCTCAGTGCCTTCGTAACGATAAGAGTCATTTAAAAGGCAAAAACCCACACACTAAAATGTGGTCAAACTGTTGTTGAGAGTAGGGGTGACGTACGAGGTGAAGGAAACAGAAGTGTGTGGTTGACTAGCTGGTTTCACGATGAGTTATGCTACTTCTCCAGAAGAGTTCTACCCTCGGTTACGTCTCGCTGTTGGGCAGCATCGGGAACGGATTCAGCCACGGTCGCATGGCTCATCTTCGGTGGCGCCCGGGCTTCTCATTCCATTTTCACAGCCGCAGCCCTGTCGTTTTGGGGGGGACAAGAGGAGGAGAGTCCAGGTATCTGTCGTTGTGTGGTAACTGACCCAGCCCAGTGACTTAAAGCTGCCGTTCCTCACCCCTGCTCGGTGGGCTGCTGGAGTCTGCAGGGCACTTCTGCCCGTCTTCCTTGGGATGGCCGACCTGGCAGTGAAACGGCCGATCCCTGGGCGCCGTGACTGCTACGTGGAACAGCGGGGCCTCTCTTTCTCTGTGTGGTCTCAGATGTGGTAGATGGACTCCTCCATGTGGTAGCTGGACTCCTTAAATCAGGGTTTGGGAAACTTTTCTGTAAAGGGCCAGAGAGCAGATATCTTCCACTCTGTGAATATGGCCTCTGTCGTTCAGCTCTCCTGCTATAACACAGAAGCGGCCGCAGACAATACGTGAATGCACAGGCATGACTGCGTTACGATAAAACTTTATTTACAAAAACAGACATCAGGGGCCAGATTTGTCTGAAGGCCATAATCCCCTGTCTTACACGGTCGCCCAGGACTCCTAAAAGCACAAAAGCAGACTCTGCTTCCAAGTCTTAGTCCTGGAGCAGACACAGCACTGCCTCTTAAGTGGGTCACAGGGCCACCCCTGACGTGGTGTTGGGGTGACCACGGAGGGCAGCTGGGGGCAGGGACCCTGGGCATCTCTGGAGATAATAGTCCTCCCCGGGGGTGGTAGGAAGGGAGAGACGAGATTCCACCTTGGTGACTGGTTTTAAGGAGGCATTAGGGTGACATCCCCCGTATTTAAAGCAAGGCCTGGAATTCTGCCCTAGGCTGCCGCCTATGTACCTCGCTGTGAGTTACTAGGTGAAATCTCCGGGCCTCAGTTCGCGCCTGGTAAGTGCGACGCCCCCCGAGATGAACGAAAGGACCTGCGCTCACGGGATTTCGAGGTGAAGACGCGGTCTCCTCCGCCTGCCTCCTCTCGTGGGGTGTTTTGTACTTGGATACAGGAAATAGAAACGTGATGTGATGGTGACTCTCGGAGGTAGTGGTCATTGGGGCCACTGGGACATCGTGTCTTGTTGGGGTCCAGATGGACCCTGCCTGGGGTTCTGCCTTCTCCTTGTTCAGCTGTTCCTCAGGTGCCCCGGGCTGTCATATTGACAGAGGGATTTCCATGGGTAGCTTCTAGAGGGCTGAGGGCACATGGGGGAACTCCAGTCCCCCAACTCTTGCCCACAGAATTTCGTAAGCCTCCCCTGTCCTGCCTCCAGGTATCCCTGCTCCATAGCACCGTCAATGTGCATGTTTTTATAGCAAATTGGATCATGTTGCTCCCTTTGGATGATCTCCTGACTGCTCCCCACTGCCTCAGACTGCGGCTTCCTCCGGGCTTGGTGCTCCAGCCTCCCTGTGTCCTGGCTTCGCCCACCTTCCCACCCTCCCATGTACACTGCCGTGACCCAGGATGCTTCTGTATTCCCAAAGGAAAGGAGCCACCCTAAATCCTCCAGCCTTCCCACGTTTCCTGAGCCTGAGACCCTCCCCCCATTGAAGGTGATTCTTCAGATCCCAACCTAAATGCCACTTCTTCCAAGACATTCTTCCTCATTCCCCTTAGTTGCATCAAATGCTCCTTCCTGAGGGCACCTGGGTGGCTTAGTTGGTTAAGTGTCTGCCTTCAGCTCAGGTCATTGTCTCCGGGTCCTGGGATCGAGCCCCACATCGGGCTCCCTGCTCAGCGGGAAGTCTGCTTCTCCCTCTCCCTATACCCCTGCTTGTGTGCTCTGCCTCTTGTTCACTCTCTCTCTCAAATAAAATCTTAAAAAAACAAAAACAAAACAAAAAACAAATGCTCCTTCCTGAAAGAACCCAAGCACAAAAGAGAGAGAGAGGGGGAAGAGAGAGAGAGAGTGAGAGAGTGAGAGAGGCAGATCCTAGGGATTTTACTGACCCTGAGTGCATTCCCATGTAAACCCATGAGAACACTCTTACTCCACGGAATGCAGGCTAGGTTAACTGAAAGTCCTAAGTGATCATTTCTGATCCTTCATGATTCATCTCTGGCCGGATGAGCAATCTTGTGCCTGACAGGAGAGTTTCTGAAGTGGTTCCCAAGCTGCTTGCTGGCCTTTCCCAGGTAGGGCGTGTTGGGGGGGGTGCGCATGAATGGCCAGGCCTGCAGCGGAGTCCCATGCTGCTCTTCCATTACCCCAAAACTATCTGGTGGGTCAATGTGGAGCTTGAAACGAAAGCAAAAACAAAGATACCAAAGCAGCTGGCTCTTCTTTGTCCCGCAGCAGGGCAGCTCTGCCTTGGTGGCAGCTAGGGAAGGCGTGGTAAGAACGCCCCTCTGCCTGGGGTTGGGGAGGACACAGGCTCCCGTTCTTGTTTTGTTTTCTGTGAGGAGGTCTGGGCAAACTGCTGCCCCTCCTGCTCTGAGCCGGGCTGAGGCAGGAGAAGGGAGTGGGGCTCTGGCCGGTGGGCGGGTCCCTGGTCCCTGCGGGGGATGTGGAGTGAGGCCAGGCTCTCACAGTGACTGGAGCAAGGGGCTGGGGTCACTTGGGTCACGCTGATGCATGTGAAATAGTACAACCTGGCGATCTCAGCTGGAATAACAGCACCGAGGGGTCCCCGGCCCCGGGGGTCAGTCCAGACACACAGACCCTTTCCAGGTCGCCCTCCCACCCCCCACCCCGTGTGCACCAGACCCAGCCAGATGACCTGCCGATTTCTGCAGATTTGCCTAGGAGAGGACAGTGCTCACAGGAGACCTTCCGGTGGGGGGGCAGCCTTCACTGGTGGTCCGGGGACATATCACGGTGGTGGTGTTAAAAATGTAGATTGGGATCCATTAACGGGCCATGAAAGTAATCTATAGGCTGTGACTTACATTTGTTTTTTTTTTAAATGGGGGCAAAAGATCTGAGTAGACATTTTTCCAAAGAAGATATATATGAGTGGCCAACGGGAACATAAAAAGATGCTCAACATTACTAGTCATTTGGGAAGTGCAGATCAAAACCACAGTGAGCTCTCACCTCGTGCCTGTTAGAACAGCATTACCAAAAGGACAACAGTTCCCGGCGAGCATGTGGGGGGCACAGAGCCCTCGCGCCCTCTTGGTGGGAATGCAAACTGGTACAGCCACTGTGGAGAACAGCGTGGGGGCTCCTCAGAAAGTTACAAATAGAGCTACTCTACGACCCAGCAACCCCAGTTCTGGGAAGGTATCTAAGAGAAACGGAAACAGGATTTTGAAGAGATGTCTATACCCCCCGGTTTGTAGCAGCATTATTTCCAATAGGCAAGACGTGGAAACAAACGTGTCCATTAACAGATAAACGGATAAAGAAGTGGTAGTGTATATACATCACGGAAGGTTAGCCAGCCATGGAGAAACGAGGAATTTCTGGCATTTGCGACACCATGGTTGGACCTTGAGGGCGTTACGCTAAGTGAAGTAAGTCAGACAGAGAAAGACAAATACCGTGTGATCTCTTGTATGTGGAACCAAAACACGAAACAAAAACCCTAAAACAAAAAACAACCAAACTCCTAGAAAAGAGATGGGACTCATGGTTCCCAGGAGCAGGCTGGGGGGAGGGGACATGGGAGGATGACGGTCACAGGTCCAGACCTGCCGTTGTAAGGTAAACAGGAGCTAGGGATGTGCTGGACAGCGCCATGACCACAGCTGACATGGCCGCGGGATCCCCGGGAAAGCTGCTGTGGGAGAGTGGATCCTAAGTGTCGTCATCACCAGGGGAGATTTTTGGGTTTTTTTGCTTTTTCTTTTCGCTGCATCTGTGAGGTGATGGACGTTCCCCACACTTATCGTGGTGACCACTCCGCAGTCTGTGCATGTGAAACCATTGCACTCTGCACCCGGAACCCATGCAGTGACGCACCTCAGTTCTATCTCAGTTTGCAAGAAAAAAAATGAAGCAGAATAAAAAAATAAAGTAGGACTTTTTTTGTCTCAAAATGTTTCCACTTTCTCTGTCTTCAGACCTATCATATGGCATCAAAAATCCTGCTTCAGAAGGACTAGTCTTCAAGCTTTGTGCACCTGACATGCTCTTTTCTCTCCCTTCCTCTGATGTCTCACCCTCTCTCGGCTGTCTCCCTCCTAGTCCCTAAAATGAGCATGTTTGGAGTTCTTACCCCTTCCATGCAGGCTCCCTGAGTGCCTTCTGGAGCCATCTTCCCCTTCCTGGCTCTGCTGATCCTGGCCCAAGCTGAGTCCCAGAGCCCCCAGCCCCAGCCCCTCTAAGCACAGCCTCCCACACATGCCCCATGGATGCCCCCATGGGCCGCACCTGAGCCCCTCCTCCTCCTGGCCCTCCTGCTTCCCTCCTGCACCCTCCAGCTCGGCAGGGAGAGTCCCGTGCCATCCGTCAGGTTCCCACACCCAAACCTAGACTCCTCATTTCCATGAAACTCTCCCCAGATGCTGTCATTTCTGCCTCTGTGCTGTCCCTCTTCTCTCTGGCCCAGCCCCACACCGGCTGGGACCAACGTCCCACCTCAGTTGGAAGACCCTGGGGCTGCCGCACCGGCCCCTTGGCACCTGTCTCACCACCTGCCACACTGCAGAGTGCTCGTCCTCCTTGAGGCAGACCTAGCTGTCAGTGCTCGGGCCATTCGTGAAAGGGACATGGACCCATGGGCACCTGGGGCAGCAGTTAGTTGCTGCCAAAGCTGCTGAGCTGGGAGAGCTGTGCAGTCAGTGTCTTCTGGAAGTGATTTTGGGCCCCAGTCTTCTTTTGAGTTGGTCAGAACAAGTCTGCACTGGAGAGAATGACAGAAGGCTTTCTGATACCTCTAGCCCTCCTAAGTTAGAGGGTGGACCCACTTCAAGGCTTGATGCAACTGTGGGCTTTTATTTGCATTGCTGAGTAGAAGATAATTCCAATTTATCTGGTATGTAAACAAAGTAGAATATCAAGATCTTATTGGCAAACAAGGAAGAAAACACTGGAGCAGAAGGACATATTTGTGCATGGATAGGTGGATGGACAGATGATGGAGAGCTAGATGGATAGGGAATGGGTGAGTGCATGGATGGATGGATGGATGGATGGATAGATAGATGGATGAATGGATAGAAAGATGGGTGAGTGCATGGCTGATTGATGATAGATGGATAGAAGGATGGATGATGATGGATGGGTGGATAGATGATAGAAGGATGGATGGATAAGTGCATGAATAGATGGATGAATGGGTAGAAGGATGGATGAGTGCATGGATAGATGGATGGGTGGGTGCATGGATGGATAGATGGATGGATGAATGAACAGAAGGATGGGTGAGTCCATGAATGGATAATGATAGATGGATAGAAGGATGGATATTAATGGATGCATAGATGGATGGATGGATGGATGGATGGATGGATGGATGGATGGATAGATGAATGGGTGAGTGCCTGGATGGACACATAGATGGAGGAGGGGGTATATGTAGATATAGATACAGATCTGTGTATATTAATCCTGGATATGTTAATTTCTATAAAATGAGAGGATATCTTACTTACAGACTTGAGTCTCAGCCCTCTAAATGTCTGCCTGAAAATCACCTAGTTTTCTAAAGATAATTATTTTGCCCAGATACCATTTCATAATGGCCTAAGCTCAGACATATCTCAAGAGTTCCCCTTTTGGGGTTTTTGTGGCTCAAGAATGAAGTCATTGCATTTGGGATTATTGTTGCTTTAGCTTCAGAATCTTCACTTCTGAAGTGTGAGAAGTTTGGCTTGTGGATCAAGTTAGAGATCCTGGGATGTCCTAGATCACCACCTGAGGGTCATACATGTGCACTGATGAATATCTGGTGCTAAGTGTCCAGCTGTAGACCCAGGAGCAGGAAGGTGAGGCTGATTTCACAGTCTCCCTCACGGTGGGAACAGAGCCAGGTCATAGGGAACTAAGGACTGGACAGCTGACTCAGTCGGCACCACTGTGGCCCATCCAAGGATATACTGGGAAGGAGCAGGGAAGGAGAGGAGGGTGGGGGGGCTGGGAGTGAAGTCTTTCCACAAATGGAAGAGGAGCACTGGTCATGTGTGGACAGCAAGGATGGGAAGAAGCGGCTTCGTCAGGGAAGGCCTGAACATCCAAGGAGCTGGGGTTTTAGGGAGGAAGCAGGAGAAGTGTTTTGGAGGCTGTGATGGGGAGTTTCCTGTGTCATTCTGGCTCTAGTACCAGCTAGTCAATCAAACACCTATCGAGGTGCTGCTCTGGAGGTATTTAGCAGATGTGGTCAGCCTCTGCAGTCAGCTGACTCCACGTAAAGGACATGACTCTCGATGCCGAGGGTGGGACTCATTCAGTCCATTGAAGGATTAAGAGAAAAAACACTGAGGTTTCCTAAAGAGGAAATTCTGTCCCAAGACTACAGTGTCATCTGCTGCCTGAGTCCCCAGCCTGCCCTCAGGCTTCAGACTTGCCAGCCTCACAAGCACATAAGCCCATTCCTTGAAGTAAAACTCTTCATCTCTTTCTCTATCTTTATGTCTTATCTACATCTATATTTATGTCATGTATCTCCTATTGGTTCTGTTCCTCTGGAGAGCCCTGACCAAATAGAAAAGGGACCTCATTCCTGACTGTGGGGTGGCCTGCAGAACACCCCAGAACAGTCTGAATTCGGGAGATGTGCAGCCCTGAGTAGCCCCGGCCTTTCCAGGCCTCAGTCCTTTCATACGTGGCTCGCTTCTTTCTGGAATGTGCCCATCACTCCATCCGTGCATTCAGCCAGCAGGCCTGTAGCTGGCACTTGCTATGGGACGGGAGCTTTGCTAGACAGTGGAGATATTTCAGGGAAACAATGCAGTGCACTGTCCCTCCCCCTTGGTCTCGCTTCTTGGCTTGCTGGTTGAGACCTTGTTCAGATGCTGGTCCCAGGAGACTTCCCAGCCCCTCGGCCAGTCTATGGCACTGCAGCCCCCGGCCCATCCGGTGTCCATGACTCTGTTCTAGGTGTTCTAGGTGCTGGTTAGTGTGTCTGCCTCATTGGCTCTACTGAGTGGGACTTTCCTGTAGAAGTTTCCTGATGGATCCTGCAATACTATCTTGTTCTTGCCCCCAGACTTCTATGCTAGTAACTGCGTGTTTAGGAACTCCCTTTATTTACATGTACATTTCCTTTACGGAACCATAAGCAGCCGAAAAGCAGATACTGGATCTCTCTTGTTGGGCCACTCAAGATACACTGGTTATACCACGGTGACGAGAACCCCTTCAGTTAGGAGACTTCTTCTCTTGCTCATGCTGTGTGTCCACCATGGGCTGATGGGGGCTTTTGTTCCTTGTGACAGTCACTCGGTCACCTAGGCTGATGGGATAGTTGCTGCCTCCAGCGTGGCCATCGCCAAGCAGAGGGAAGGAGGCTCTGGAGGAGAAAGACCCCACTCTGGCAATGACATGTTCTGGCCTCAAGGGAGACGCACTGCTCCGCTCACAGCCCAGTGGCCAGAGGCAGTCACGCGGCCCACCTGTCTGGGGGCATCAGGGTGTGTCATCCTACGTATGCTCAAGGTAGACAGCTGGGGATATGGGGTGAACAGCATTAATCCCTACCCACTTTGTTTGAGCCTATAACTACCTTGATCCACGAGCATCTTGAAAGCAGAAGCTGAGCCAATGCATCTGTATGGCCCAAACATCTAGCAAAATGTTGCCTAATAAATGCTTCATCAGTTGTTGATAACTGAATGATAGGAAGCGTATGCTAGCCTCTTAGCTATGCCGAGGGTTTCTGGGGCATAAGTGACTGCTGTGTACCCTATGGGGGATCCTCTTTCTCTCTGCGGGTGCTTGGCGACTGCTTAGCTGTTCAAACTTACATTTTGACCTCTAGGGAGGGGTGTCCGCATGACCCAGATGCCACCACTGCCCTGGTGGCCAGTGCGCTGGAGGCCACAACGCTCAGGACCCCAGAGCAGTCAGTCCTTGGGGTTCCTTGGTATTCCTCCAGTGGCTGGCTCTGTTGCAGCCACACAGCATTGCCCCATGTGTTTCTGTGTCCAAATTTTCCTCTTCCTGTAAAGACACCAGTCCCATTGGATTTAGGTCCCAGGAGTAGAACAAAGGCACAAGACAAGAACAGGAACAAGACAGCTAAACTGTGCATCTGGTCAGAGGCTCAATGTCACCTTTATAAGGGCATCGAATTGTTCCAGATGCACTTCGTATGTTTTCTCATTTGCTTTTCCAACCCATCAGCACGCACAGATCAACCAACATCTTCTCAAAATGGTTGGTCCGCATGAGCTCCGTGCACGTGCTCGTGTCTGAGTCGGCATACAACACACTGTGGAGCCGGGCTCCCTCCAGCACCTGCTGGCCTATGGTCTCCCGGGGGTCCTGCCGGGTCATGTGTCCTGCTCTCTGGTCAGCTCTGCTTCATTTCTGAAAGCACTCCATGGGTTTGGAGTAAACGCAGATCCAAAAATTGTAGACCCATCATGCAGAAGCCAACTCCAAATAGTTACACAGTACAGGGATCAGAATTAAAGTAGACCCTGGGAGCCATGTCTCTAATGTTGTTTTTGTAACTTTTCCATTATGGAAATAGTCAATGTTCATGAAAAATTTTAAATCTAGGAAATTTCAGAAATGAAAATTTAAAATCATGGTTAACAAACTGATATTTTACTCCTACCTCCAGGTGATTTTTTCCAGTGCTTAAATTTTAAAATTTAAAAAAGCAAGTAAATGCATGAAAAAGATGTACTACTCTTTGGGGGGAAGAAAAAAAGCTAGAATCTGCTGACAGTTAATTGAGAGCAACAAGAGATCCAGCTGGAAAAGTGCTGGAAGGGGCCAGAGGTAGTATACTTAAAAAAAAAAAGACTAAACAGAAACTTGATAAGCCATTTCAGAACTGCAAAGTTATGGCCATTAACCAATACTGTTTAAGCAAAAAGTAAATTACTTACTCACCCAGGATTCACTTAGGAATAAAATTAATCCCAAAATGAGTAGGAATCTCAAAAGGCCTTTGAGCACCCAAATCAATGTCACTAAGATCCATGTTCTGAAGTCTGTGTGTGTGTTTTTTTTTTTTTTTTCAATCAAGGGAGATGCCCTGCTGATCCTCGTTCTGAGGGCTGGTTTTAGCTCATTTTCCACACATTTCTAACAAGACTCATGTTAGGGTCCTACAGTTAGAAGTCACAAACTGGAGCACAGAAACCCCAGTCCGCCACAGGCAGTTTGGCCATACGCAGAACACGGCCCCAAGAGAGCCCAGGGAAAGACGACAAAAGAAAAGAAAATGAATAAATAGCACAAATAGCAAAGACTAAATAGCACAAGGGCAAGAAGATGCATCCCTGTGCCTGGGCACATGTTCCCAGAAAGGGAAAGCAAAAGAGGCAGCCGGCTGAGGTCCTTCCTTCCACACAGGGGGAATCCTGAGACAGCTGGAAACTTGAAACATTCTGAAGAATTTTCTTCTCAAAGTTTGATCTTTTTTGATTTGTTTTCTTTTATTATTCATTCTATCATTTTTAACATTTGTACTGAGCTTTTTTATTACACTGTACAAGTTACCCGTTGAAAGTGTACAATTCATTGTTTCTGGTATATTCACGGGCTTGTGGAGCCATCTGATCTTACAACGTCTTTGTCCCCTCGCAAAAAGAAACCCCATATCCTTTCCACCATCAGACATTACCCATCCCTCCCACCAAGCCCTAGGTGACCACTAATCTAGTTTCTGTCTCTATAGATTTGCCTGTTCCAGACATTTCCTATCAATGGAATCATACAATAGATAGTCATTTGTGATTGGCTGCTTCCACTTAGCATCATGAACTCAAAGTTCATCCATGTTTTGTCTTTATCTGTACTTCATTCCTTTTTATTGCCAAATAAATATAGATTATACATATAATATAATATATCCTACTGAAAGGGTATATCACATTTTATTTATCCACTCATCAGTTGATGGAGATTTGAATTGTGTCTCCTTCCTGGCTATTATGAATCATGCTGCTATGAACAGTTTTTGCATATGTTTCATTTCTCTTGAGTAGATTTGGAGGAGTGGATTGCTGGGTCATATGGCAATCCTGTATTTAACATTTTGAAGAACTGCCAAGTCATTTTAAAAAGTGATTGCACCACTTCACATTCTTTTGACTAATAAATATATGCAGGTTCCAACTTCTCCACATCCTTACAACACTTACTATTGTATTAATTCTAGCCACCCTAGCCACGTGGGTTTGATGTGTATTTTCCTAATGACTGATGACATTGAGCACCTTTTCATGTGCTTACTGGTGTTTGTACTTTTTTTTTTGAGAGCGTATAATTAAATCCTTTTCTCACTTTTCAGTTAGATTGCTTGTCTTTTTATTGTTGAGTTGTAAGAGTTCTTTATATATTCTGGATAGAAGTCATGTGTATATATGATCATGTCCCACTCTGTGGGTCATCTTTTCACCTTCTTGATAGTCTTGTTTGCAGCACAGAAATGTTTAATTGGATGACGTCCAATTTTTTTATGTTTTCTTTTGTCACTTGTGCTTTTGGTATTGTATTTAACAAACTATTGCATAACCCAAGGTCACAAAGATTTTACTCCTATATTTCTCTGGAGAGTTTTATGGTTTTAGTTGTTACGTTTGTATCCATGGTCCATTTGAGTTAATTTTTATATATGATGTGAGGTAGGGATCCAACTTCATTCTTTTGCATGTGGATGTCCAATGGTCCTAGCACCATCGATGGAAAAGAGTATTCTTTCCACCACTGAGTTGTCTTGGCACCCTTGTCAAAAACAAATTGATCCATAAATGTACAGATTTATTTCTAGACTGAATTCAGTTTCATTAAACTGTATGCCTATCCTATGCTAGTACCTAGATCTCTTGGTTGCAGTAGTTTTATAGTACGTTATAAAACAGAGAAATGTGAATCCTTCAAGATTGTTTTGGACATTGCATCCAAAATTCTAAAGAAAATTAGTTATAGAACAATCAGATGAGTGAGTTTTTCCTATCTAGAGAATTAAGTGGCAGTAATCCCCCAAAGACTTGAGGTTCCAGTGGTTATCATATGTGTCTTCATAGCTGCAACAGCGGGCATTTATTACCAGACTGTCATGTGGTAGGCATAGTGCTAGGAACTCCACATGAACCTTGGTTTATAAATTCCACACAATAGTCCTAAGATTCAGAGGGTGAAGTAACTTTCCTAAGTTCTGTGACACAGTTTGAAATATATATTTGGTTTCTGCCCCCAGTTCCTGATACAGAGTTCCTAAATCCCTTGAAATTTCATGGGTGATAAGAGTATCTTTTATTCTAACAAGGCAACTCTTGGTGGGCTCCTGGATAGTTTCAGGATGGCGTCTGGTCACCAGAATGACCAAGTCATGATTAGAAGCTTGGAATTGTCAGCCACACCCCAACCTCTGGGGAGAAGAGAGAGGCTGGAGGTGGAATTAATGATTTATCGTGGCTACATGATAAAGCCTCTATAAAAATCTCTGAACTGTGGGGTTCTGGAAGTTTCTGGGTTGGTAAAAACATCCTCGTCCCAGGAGGGTGATGCACCCAACTCCAAGGGGAACAGAAGTTCCTATGCTTAGGACCCTTCAGACCTTGCCTATGTACCTCTTTTGTATTCTTTACAATATTATTTATAATAAATTGGTAAATATAAATGTTTCCCTGAGTTCTGTCAGCTATTAGGGCAAATTATTAACCTGAGGAGTGAGTCGTGGTAACCCCCAATTTGTGGCCAAGTTGTACAGAAGTGTAGGTGAACCAGGGACCCACTATTTACAAATGGCATCTGGAGTAGGGGCAGTCCCATGGCTCTGAACCCTTCACCTGTGGGGTCAACATTCACTCTGGGTAGTTAGTGTCAGGATCAAATTGAATTGTAGGATACCCAGTTGGTGTCCATGGAAAACTGGAGGGTTTCTTGGTATGGAAAACCCACCCATTTGGTGGTCAGAAGTGCTATGAGTAAAGGACAGTTTCTCGTAGGTCACACAGCTGAGCAACAATGGGGCCATAATGGGAAGCCTGTCTGTCTGTCTCTCTGCCTCTGGAAACTATACTCTTATGGTACTGCTTCCCCATAGAAGAGTGCTGACCTTCAGCTGCCATTGGGAGAGGCAAGACAACACGCCAGTGTGAAAAAACAGTTAACGTGTTTTTTTTATTGTCATAAAATTTACATAACATAAAATTTACCATCTTAATCATTTTTAAGTGTACAATTCAGTGACATTAAGTACATTCACACTGTCATGCAGCTGCCGCCACCATCCATCTGCAAACTTTTCCATCTTCCCAAACTGAAACCATTAAACACTAACTCCCTGTTCCCCCTCCCACCATTCTGGGCAACCCCCCTCTGCTTTCTGTCTCTAGGAATTTGACGACTCTGGGTGGCTCATAGAAGTGGAATCATAAAGTATTTGGTCTTTTGTTTCTGGCTTATTTCATTTAGCAGAGTGTCCTCATGCCTCATCCTTGTAGCGGGTGACAGCATTTCCTTCCTTTTCTAGGACTGAGTAATATTCCATTGTATGGATAGACCTCATTTTGTTTATCCATTCATCCAAGGATGGACACTTGGGGTGTTTCCCCCTTTGGGCTGTTGTGAATAATGCTGCTGTGAACATGGTTGTGCACATACCTATTCACGTCCCAGCTATCAATTTTTTTGGGTGAATACCCAGAGGTGGAATTGTTGGATCATAGGGTAATTCCATGTCTGATTTTTGAGGGAATGTTCAAACAGTTTTAAAATGCTACTTTTGAAAATACTCTCAGACCTGATAATATTTTGTTTTGACTGTGCTCAAGAAGAGAAATTTTTGTCATCTTGAGATGGATTGTCATCTTGAGACAGATTTTTTCTTTTTAAAATAATAAAGTCATCATTCAAAAGCAAATCTGGTGAATAAAATGAAGGATAAGGTTGAAGGTATGATTTTGTAGAACAAAATTTAGGTGTGAGATTTCTCTTTTGTGTGTGCTTCCCAGGGAAGTGAGCAATATTTACTTTTTAGGGATGGTTAATTCCAATAAAAATGGTCACCAGAGGCAAGAATAAGAAATACTTAAGAACCTGAACATCTACCTCACGGACCTGTAGGAGACTTGAATGGACAATTCAGAAAATTCACCTCGCACAGTGCCAGGCACAGAGCGGGGGCTCCGCAGATGCTGGCCCCTCTCCTGTCTTATCCCAGCAGAGAGGAGATGTAGGCTGGGCGTCTGGGGGCAGAAGCCAGTTCTGTTAGAGGAAACAGCCCCAGATGACAGAGCTGTCATGCATGCGGCTCTCTCATCCAGGTTAGATGCCACAGGTCACACACCAGAGATGGCTCAGTGATGAAGTCTCCTGTTAAGACAGCTTGTTAAAACTGAGCAGCAAGCATCGCATCTAGCAATGAAATGTTAAACCCCCTTTTCCCCTCCCTTCCATCCTTGTGAATAATACTTATCGAGAGTTTACTGTGTGCCAAGCTTGGGATATAATATAAACACAAAAATACCCACTCCTGCCCTTATGGAGCTTATGTCTAGTGAAATAAATGTAAAAAAAAAATCACAGGAAATATGAACCTTTAATTACAGATGATGAGATTATATATTCAGAAAACCTAAAGGCTTTTGCTAAATGATAGAATATTTAAAGAGGTGGCTGGAAGCAAAATTAACTTACAAAGATCAACAAAATCTTCTCTTTTTAAGTAGCAACTGGTTTTCTCCTGGGAGTGAGAGAAAACATTGCCCAAAACATAAAATCCCTGGAAAAAATGAATTTTATAAAAAAAAAAAAGGTTCACGGCACACCTGTAGAAAACTATAAACTCTTTTTTGTAAAATGTAAATTCATTTTCAGATAAAGGGAGACATTCAGCGCATGTTTCTGGAGAGGAAGGTCCAACTCTTAAAAGTACAAATCTCCAACAAATATATGTGTGTATATGTCTCTCTCTATTTTAATACAAAGCTAGATTCTGTATGCATACATTATTTATAGGTCTAATCTACTGCAAACATTAACGCATTTTATGTATTTATTTTATAGATGTGATGCAGTTCCAAATATAATCCCAATGAATTTTATTTGAATTAGCAGAGGTTATTTTAAATTTCCTAAAGAAAAATGAATGTGCAAGACTTGCCAGAGAAACTTTAGGAAGAAGTACAGCATTGGAGGCTTGCTCTCCCTACACGCAGAGCTTCGTAGAAAGCTACTGGGACCCAAACAGAATAGAATTGACGGGGAAAACATGAAACAAATCAGTAGACCAGAAATAGAACCATATATATATATATAAACTTAATATATAATAAAAGAACCATTTTAATGGAGTGGGTCATGATGGCCTTGCAGAACACCTGCTGAACGAATGAAGGCACGTGACGGTTGGAGACACAGGCTCTCCATCCGTGACTGGTGGGGATGGGAGTGCTAAACTCACTGTGAAGAGCCATCAGAGGATATTTACTAAACTAAAAATCCTTATGTCCTTTGTCTTAGCCATCTCTCTTAAGGGCTCTTCTTCAGAAACAAGATTACCGACAGATAAGGAGGTAGTTATGTTTATGTGGCAGAACACTGGAAGTGACATGAATCCATCCATAGGAGAATGGCTGATAAACTCCAGTACAATCAGAAGATAGGATGTTGGAATATTATGCAGCTCTTAAAGGGTTATACGTCTATATATCTAAGACATACCCACAAGGAATTGTGAAACGAGGAAAGCCAGTCTCAGGACAGCAATTGTGGGATGACCCTGTTTCTTTGTACAGGTAGGAAGGAAAACCACACAAATCTGTGCAGCTGTGTCTTTGGAGCACAGAGAAGCGTGGAGAAGCACAGGGAAGCTGCCGGCCCATCGGTACCTGGTTGCCTCTGGGGTGGGATGGAATTGTGTGGAGGTGAACTGTTTACTGCGGTTTCTTTCATTCGTGTGCTTTCTTTAACTTTTTACAAGGAGCACTCATACTTTTGTCATTTAGTAAAACCCAGTAAGGACCTCTCTACATGCCCCTCAAATAAACAAACGGTCTCAGTTCTCCAGACAGTGGGACAGAGGTGGCTGAGTGCTCTTGATTCTGGCTGGCATGGGGCAGGAGGCTGGGGGCAGGGGGATGCACAGAGCAGATGAGGATGGGCTCTGTGCAGGTGACCAGAGAGCTGGCCTGAGTGCATCTGGCCTGGACCTCTGTATTTGTATCAACTTTAAATTTTTTAAATTTATTTAAATTCAATTAATTAACATACAGTGTATTACTAGGTTCAGAGGTAGAGTTCAGTGATTCATCGGTCTTATGTAACACCCAGTGATCATCACATCACGTGCCGTCCTTCATGCCCATCAACCAGTTACCCCATCCCCCCACCCCCCTCCCCTCCAGCAACCCTCAGTTTGTTTCCTATAAGATTAAGAGTCTCTTATGATTTGTCTCCCTCTCTGATTTCATCTTGTTTTATTTTTCCTTCCTTTCCCCTATGCTCTTCTGTTTTGTTTCTTAAATTCCACATATAAGTGAGATCGTATGATAATTATCTTTCTCTGATTGACTTATTTCACTTAGTATAATACCCTCTAGTTCCATCCATGTCGTTGCAAATGACAAGATTTCATCCTTTCTGGTGGCCTAGTAATACTCCATTGTAGATATATAACAAATCTTTATCCATTCATCTGTTGAAGGACATCTGGTTTCTTTTCACAGTTTGGCTATTGTGGACATTGCTGCTATAAACATTGGGGTGCAGGTGCCCTTCCAGATCACTACATCTATACCTTTGTAGTAAATACCTAGTAGTGCAATTGCTGGGTCATAGGGTAGCTCTATTCTTAACTTTTTGAGGAACCTCCATACTATTTTCCAGAGTGGCTTCACCAGCTTGCATTCCCACCAGCAGTGTAGGAGGGTTCCCCTTTCTCATGGAGGAATTCAGCAAAGTGGCAGGATATAAAATCAAGGCAAAGAAATCAGTTGCATTTCTATACACCAACAACAACACAGAAGAAAGAGAAATTAAGGAGTCAACCCTATTTACAATTGCACCAAAAGCCATAAGATACCTGGGAATAAACCCAACTTTTAAATTTTGATATAATTTGAGACTTGCAGAAATGTTGCAAAAATATCTGAGGGTGACTGTATAACCTTCACACAGTTCCCTCCAATGGCAGCATCGCACATAACATGGTGCATTTGTCAAGAGTAAGAAATAATACTGGCGCCATGAACTTCCCTCAGGTCTCCCTACTTCCCCACATGGCATTTCCCTTTTTCTCCTTAATTCCTTCGAAGCTGTGATAATTCCTCAGTCTTTCCTTGTCCTTCAGAGCTTGACACTTTGAAGAGCCCTGGTCCAGTATTTTGTAGAATGTCCCTGAGTCTGGGTCTGCCTGCTGTGATGATTAGATCGTGAGGTGATGCAGGTTGTCCGTGCCACACGGTAGGGTCACGTGATGTCAATACATGTGATTATTGGTGGTGTTAACCTTGAGCATTTGGTACCTAATCTGCTGGATTTCCTAGTAAAAAGAAAAAAAAAGAAATATCATAAATTAAGTGTTAAAAGGCAAATAAATATTCATAAGAAATATTAGAAATTATAAGGTAAAAATAAATAAGAAACGGTAAAATTACTCTTTTTGCCTTTGTAATTAATAAAGACCTTGGGGGAGATCCTTTGAGACCGTGCAAATATCCTTGTTCTCCACAAACATTTGGCAGATCTTGCCTGCAATGGTGATTACTGTGGTGTTTGATAATAATTTTGTATTTTCCTCATTCTTTCTGTCTTTATTAGTAGAAATCTTCTGTTGGGTGACCTATCTCTTCTCCCCTATTTACTTATGTGTTCTATTATTTATTTTAGTTAGTATGGGCTCATATATGTGGATTTTATCCTGTGCAACCCAGACATCTTATGACAGGTTGAAATGAGGGGTTCCTGAGCTGTCTCACGTGTGTATGAGAGAGACAGAGTATAATACAGAAGTGATATGTCATGTGAGGTTGAAGTAACACGTGTCATTGTGATGAAAATACAGAACTTGCTTTAAAAATGATAGGAATAGCTTTATAATTACGAAAAACTCCTTATCCTAAAATAGGGTACATCGCGTATACCATCCTATCCCGTCTGAGGGTATCTATTCAAGGTCACAGGCCAATAAACATCTAATGGGGCTCCCTGCTGGAGGCCTTAAGAAAGCCTTGGAAGTGACAGATGTATTCCTTTCCTCCTGAGCAGAAAAGCGAAAGGAAGTGAAGGGCAGCTGGTCCTGCTTGCTTCCTGGGAGCTGCCATGCTGGGTTGGGTGCGCAGGAGTTCTGGGTGAGCGTCCTCACAGGGCCCCAAGGCTGTGGTGCGCCTCATGGCGTTGTGAGACTGGGTGAGTCTTATGGCTGAGGAGGCACCTGGAGGGTGCCCGCTACATGGGCAGCGCCTGACCAGAGGCCCTATGAATTCAGTTATGGTCATTCTTCCCACGTAGGCCAGTGGTGTCTGTGTCCATCTGCTACCTGCCCCCGCTCCCAGGGTTACGGGACCCCGGCACCTGTGCTGCCCCCATGCCCAATGCACACACAGGTGCTGAGCCCCATGCCGGCCTAGATCTGTCTGTGCACATTCAATACACACCCGTGCACAAGCACACACACGCGGGTCTCCCCTTCTGACCATGAGCCCCTTGGAGCTATGCCACGATGGTACCTTATGTTTATTTTTTAACATTCTGGAACCTGTCACAGTGACTGGTCACTAAATGTTTGTCAATTTAAATAGCTGGTTCCCTCGGGCCCAGTGCTGTCTGAAAGGCCTACACGGTCACATCAATCACTGTAAATGTTCTCATGGAAAATCTATCAAATCTTAAATAAACTTAAATGCATAAATATTCTAGTAGAAAAAAGATTCAAGTAAATAAAAGGAATGGGTGGAATTGATTTAAAAAATTTTCTCATGGTAAAATACACATAACATAAAATTTACAATTTGAGCCATTTTAAGTGTATAGTTTAGTGGCATTAAGCCCTTTCCCACTGCTGTGCAGCTGCCACCACCATTCACCCCCAGAACTTTCCAACTTCCCAAAGTGGAATTCTGTCCCTACTGAACGATAAGTCCCGAATCTCCCCGCTGTAACTACTAACCTGCATCCTGTCCCCCATCTCCCCGCTGTAACTACTAACCTCTG
>NW_022589740.1:1997586-1998022 GCF_004348235.1 Phoca vitulina | reverse complement strand
ACTAACCTCTGCCCTGTCCCCATTCTCCCCGCTGTAACTACTAACCTCTGTCCTGTCCCCCATCTCCCCGCTGTAACTACTAACCTCTGATCTAACCCCATCTCCCCACTGTAACTACTAACCTCTGCCCTGTCCCCATTCTCCCCGCTGTAACTACTAACCTCTGTCCTGTCCCCCATCTCCCCGCTGTAACTACTAACCTCTGATCTAACCCCATCTCCCCACTGTAACTACTAACCTCTGTCCTGTCCCATTTTACCCGCTGTAACTACTAACCTCTGTCCTGTCCCCCATCTCCCCGCTGTAACTACTACCCTCTGATCTAACCCCATCTCCCCACTGTAACTACTAACCTCTGCCCTGTCCCCATTCTCCCCGCTGTAACTACTAATCTCTGTCCTGTCCCCCATCTCCCCGCTGTAACTACTAACCTCTG
>NW_022589740.1:1995247-1997486 GCF_004348235.1 Phoca vitulina | reverse complement strand
TAACCTCTGTCCTGTCCCATTTTACCCGCTGTAACTACTAACCTCTGCCCTGTCCCCATTCTCCCCGCTATAACTACTAACCTCTGCCCTGTCCCCATCCTCCCCACTGTAACTACTAACCTCTGTCCTGTCCCCCATCTCCCCACTGTAACTGCTAACCTCTGTCCTGTCCCCCATCTCCCCACTGTAACTACTAACCTCTGTCCTGTCCCCCATCTCCCCGCTGTAACTGCTAACCTCTGTCCTGTCCCCCATCTCCTTGCTCGAACTACTAACCTGTGTCCTGCTTTCTGCTGATGACTCTATGTCCCTCTCCTAAGAGGACTCACACAGTCCTCATCCTTTTGTGACTGGCTTATCTCACTGGGCGTATTGTCCTCAAGGCTCATCCATGTTGCATCGCCTGGCAGGATCTCCTTCCTTTGTGTGAATACACCCTATTTTCTCCAGCCTCTCATTTGTCTATTTGAAATTGATTTTAATAATATATATCTTATTTAGCCTCACCTTGCCCACATATGAGCATTTCAGCGTGTAGCCAGGGTCCACATTATGCACGAGATGTTACGCATCCCTTGTTTTCATGCCGTCTTTGGGCTCTGGTGTATTTGCATCTAGAGCACATCCCATTCAGGTGCACATAGGGATGCCCGCTATCGGCTACCGCGCGGGACTTGAAACCAGGTTCCCTCAACGGAGCACCACCTCCCGGAAGTTCCACTAGCATCCATGTGGAAATGTGTGGTCTGCTGCTGGGCAGCACCTCTGTGTGGCTTCTAGAGTGCTGCCTTGAGCCGGGGAGGGGGGCGGGGGGGGTTGTGCAGGTAAGATGGATCTGCGTGGACCTCCACTTTGTCTTCCCCAGAGGGCAGAGGCTGGGAGGCTGAGCCCCGCACTGCCGAGGTGCCGACGCATCTGGGGTTCCCGAGGCTCCCTCGCAGCGTTGGCGGCAGAAGTGAAATCAGCCGTTGTTTTTGCTGGCCCGCAGAGCAACGTTTGGTCTTCGTGGCAATGTTGGTGCAGGGCGGCAGCTCCCTTGCGGGCTGGCTGAGGTAGCTTGCTTCTGGAAAGCTGTTTAGTACCCTGCCTTACAGTCATGCCTACTTGAGGGGGCTCCAGTGCAGTCTGCCCTTTGTAAGACAGACACCAGGACAGGCTTGGAAACTATTACGGGCTGAATGTTTGTGTCCCCCAAAATTCATGTGTTGAAATCCTACCCCCACAGAGTGATGGTCGTGGGAGGGAGGCCTTGGGAGGTAATTAGCTGAGAGCAGGTCATGGGGGTGGGGCCCCATGATGGGACTGTGCCCTCCAGGAGGGTGCTTGCTTCCCCTCTCTGTCGGACCCTTGACCTCCAGCCTCCAGAATGGGGAGAAAGAAGCCACCCAGCCTGAGGCACCTTGTTGTAACAGCCTCAAATGACTAAGCCAGAACCTTCTATCAGCATGAAGACCTAGGTCTGCATACCAGGTACACAGTTTCGTTAAAATACGGACGAGGCAGCAGCATCTCAGGTAAGCCTGCCTGCTTTGTGTGCTGCTCCGGGTTGCACTGGGAATGCAGATATGTCACTTGCCTGAGCAAGTCTGTGACACTCTACACACCGTACTCAAATTTTTGTCCAGCTTCCTATGGGCAGCTTCTCCCATTACAGAAAGTACTGAATATTAGATCATAATTCAATTTTACAGTAATTTCAGGAGAGAGGTGATCTGAGGGTACAGCCCATAACTCATGCCAACTTGAAAAATTGATGGAAGATTGATGGAAAGAGGGTTGATCATGGCTTCAGGACACTAATACTGTGGGAGATGCCTAAAGGACAATTTCCTCTATAGACTATAAAGTGATTTAGGAAACCGATCTATAAATATTTTAGGAATAAATTTTTTATTTAAGAAGAAATGTTAATCTGTGCTTCCCATCCCCCACTCACCCCTCCCCCCCCGTCAGCCACATGACTGGGTTGTCTCGGGGTTTTAATTTAAATGTGGTACACGTATGTCGGACTTAAGTGTTTCAACATCATGTTGCAGAGTCTCTTGAGAGACAAACACTCTAACTGGTCCCACTAATGTAATATTTATGCTGATGCAAACCCTGTAAAGACAGCTGGGGCATCCCTTTGGACACTGGGTGAGTGAGCACCAGGAAAGCCGCACTTGACAAAGGGGGGGAGCGATTTCTGTAAACCGAGAAGCTTTGAGAGGCTGAGGTTGGGCTGGAGGAACGAGACGCT
>NW_022589740.1:1988745-1995237 GCF_004348235.1 Phoca vitulina | reverse complement strand
GAAGCTTTGAGAGGCTGAGGTTGGGCTGGAGGAACGAGACGCTCTGTGCTGTCCGTGCATCATCCCCCGAACGCGTGTAGACACACACATACACACGCACTCACGTGTGATCATGTGCTCAGGCACACACCCTTCCACACTGCATACACACACACCCGTGTACGCACACAGATAGACGAGCACGTAAACACAAAAGATGAACACGCACACACACATTCATGAACACACACACATAAGCATAGATACATGAACACACGAACACACGCATATACCCTCGTGTAGTTTGCAAGTGTTTGCCTGTATTTTGTGTACCTGTAGACGGCTGCTTTTAAAGACTGATGTTCACATAGGTGCTCAGGTGGTTGGCTTGTGAGTGCTGACCACGGAAGCTTCTAGGCTTCGTTTGGACCATGAGGCTGTGAGTGTGGTCACAGCTCTGAGCACCATGCATGCAGGCCTCACAGTGGCTCCATGAAGTGGTCGCCTCACTGTTGAAGGACACGAGGCTTGGAGAGGCCCCATAGCGGGCTCTGGCCAACACCGGGAGGGTGGACTCAAGCCCCTGACCCTCTTAGCAAGGCTTCTTCAGAGTCCTGACCCCTCGGAGTCTGGGGCTGTCTGCTTGAGCCCTGGTAGGGCCGGAGCCAGGGGTATGGGCCTCCGTGGCTCCGTCATTTGCTTTCCTCACATTCTCCACTGGAAACAAGAGCTGCCTGGGGTGTCCCTGTGAGACCAGAGTTCTGCTTCAGGAAAATACTGCCTGAGAATCGAGACAGGTGTGCAATGTGCTGCAGTCAAATCCATACCCAAGAGCTGCTGGTGGCAGGCGTGCCCTGCTGTCTGGTGGGATGTGTATTCGAGCTGCACTCCTTTGTTTAGGCTGGACACCTGCTTAGAAGGAAGCATGCATTTTAAATGGTATAAGAGAGAGTCAGCAGCATAAGGAATGTAAAGCATAGCCCAGGGGAGGAAAAACACAGAACTGCAGTCAGTAAATCCCTGAGCCCCAGTGGAATCATTCAAAGACCAGTATTTCCCTATAAATTTGTGAAGAATGAATTACTAACATAACATAATAAAATAAAAAAATAAAATAAATAAATAGGAGGGAAAAAAAAGAATGAATTACTGATGTCTGTGCTAAAAGTTTTTGATATTGAATTACCAGGACCAACTGAGCTCTCACTTCTACTTTTTTTCAGCCTTAATTCCCACAAAATGACCAAAAAAAAAAAAAAGAAAAAGAAATTTTTTAAAAGAATAGGCTCTTGGTAATACAGGAAAGCAAGAGTGCCAAAAGCATAGGAGAGCTTTTGAACAATTTGTGGAAGACAGAATGTGGGCAGACGGATCAGATCCTATGGAAAAACAAAATTGGAGCAGAATAAATGCAGAAGCTGCTGTGAAGGCAGGAGGGCTGGGGAGCTCAGGCCCAAGGTCAGCATGAAACAGCGGGCAAACAACAGACATCGCATGGGCACCAGGGACTCAGAAAATGTCCCACCCATGGACCAACTATGATGGATTCTTTAAAAAAGAACCATACACCAGCAAAATAGAAATAAATACAAGAGAACCATAAAGATGACACAAAGTCTTGTGAGCAAACAAACCATAAAATGAATAAAGATGCCTAATGGTCATAAAATGGCTGCCATGGCTCTAGATCTTCTGTTCTTATACCAACATCCCAAGCAGAAGCAAAGATGTCAGCAAAGCCTCTGTTGACCAATGCTGGTCTAAACTTAAGCATGACTTATCTGCTAGCCTGGCCATATTACTATCCCTAAAAAACTCAGGGTGTGTGGACAAGTATAAGTGGAAGGGAATAGTGGGTGAGCCTGTTTATGCCAGAGTAGACAAAAATAAGAAAGGGCAGAGAAGATTAGAGTAGTGTAATTAACAGGCTTGATTATATATGTATATAAATCTGTGCACTCAGACACATTTCTGTTATGCCAGCAGAGACCACACCTTCTTTTTAAACACAAATGGAACATTCACAAAATTGTTGCTAAGGTAGAACACAAAGAATATCTTAATAAATCCCAAAATGCAGAAATTATATTTGTAAGTTTGGTAAAATGGTTCTTTCAGGATTTAAAAACACCCTTTAAAATAAAAAGAAAATAAAAACTAAATTTATAGGTTTAATGGATTTAAGAATAAGTGTTAGTGAGAGTACCATATCAAACAATTGTCAAGGGAAAATTTGTAGCTCTCAATGCCAGTGTTAGAAAACAGGAGAGACTGAACAAGAATAAAAAGCCCAAAGATAGTAGAATAAGAAAATAATGAAAATAAAACGAAATATTAGTGAAAGAAAAAAAAGATTAAAAAAAACAAAATGAAAGATAATGCTTTGAAAATGAAAAATAATTTAAATAGATCTCTGACTACTCTGAATAAGCAAACAAAACAGAACAAAAACAAAACAGCAAAAACAATACACAAATAAAAATGAAAACATTAGAAGCGTAAAATGTCCATCACTATAGTTTTGGAAAAGATTATAATTGAATACCACTCTATGTCAACATGCTTGAGACTCTAGATGAAATATAATGGTAATCTGGGAAAACATAAATTATAGTAGAATCCCCCTTACCTGATACAGTCCACATTGTAGGCAGTTGGTTTGATGAAGTGTGTCAAAGCTAGGAATCATCAAAAAAGGTCATTACAGACCTCAAACATTTTACTTTAATCAAAAACATAAAAACGTATATTCACTCACCAGTCTTTTAACGTAGGTCAAAGTGGGTCTGCTGAGTGGATACCTACAACATCTTTCTTACATAAACCACACCTATAATTCCGTTGACAATTTACAGTTTTGATATTTAAAGTACAGAGTGAGAATGTTCACAGCTCATGTAATCTGATTGTGGAACCTTCTCCATCTGAGCTCCTCAGACTTTAATGTGTCTGAGCATCTGTTGAGGATCTTGTTCAAATGCAGAGTGTGACTCAGTGGGTCTGAGTGGGCCTAATACTCAGCATTTCTGATGGGTTTGCAAGTGATGCTGGTGTTACTGGTCCATGGACCACATTCTGAGTAGTGAGGATTTGACTATGTGTGATTTCTGCCCCCACCCATCATCTCCCATTGTATAAGCACATTTAAATCTAAACCATTTCTTATATTCCACATATGAGTGAAACCATATGATAATTGTCTTTCCCTGATTGACTTATTTCACTTAGCATAATACCCTCCAGTAGCGCAGAGGATCATAGGGGAAGGGAGGGAAAACTGAATGGGAAGAAATCAGAGAGGGAGACAAGCCATGAGAGAATCTGGACTCTGGGAAACAAACAGGGTTGCGGAAAGGGAGGTGGGTGCGGGGATGGGGTAACTGGGTGATGGGCATTAAGGAGGGCACGTGATGTGATGAGCACTGGGTGTTATACGCAACTGATGAATCATTGAACACTACATCTGAAACTAATGATGTACTATATGTTGGTTAATTGAATTTAAATTTAAAAAAATTTTTTAAAAAGAAATCTAAACCATTATCTTAGTGACTCCACCCTGTCTGGTCCTCCTAAAGCTTCAACTTTACTTTAAATCAAAGGAGCAGGAGAAAGTATATGAGTCAGTAGCCTGCTAGAGCCCCCAGCTTATTGTGAGAAAGCACCCCCCGCTATCGTCTGAATGTTTGTGTCCCCACAAAATTCACATGTTGGAATCCTACCCTCCAAAGCGATGGTATCGGGAGGTGGGGCCTTGGGAGGGGATCAGGTCACAAGGGTGGAGCCCCCATGTGGGATTAGTGTCTGTATGAAAGAGAGCCCACAGCATTCTTTCACCACTTCCTCCATGTGAGGATACGATGAAAAGTCTGTAACCCAGAAGAAGACGCTCACCCAAACATGCTGGTAAGCTGATCTCCCACCTCTAGCTCCCTGAACTGTGAGCAATACATTTATATTGTTTATAAGCCACACATTTGTGCTATTATGTTACAGCTGTCCAGATGGACCAAGACACAAAAGCCTAGATGGTACATATGGGGTTTACCAAACTTTCGAAGAATAAATAATCCCCACCTTATGTATCTCCAGTAAATAGAGAATGAGACATATATTCTAACTGTATGTAGCTAGTATAATCTATACCCAAAACTAGAGACAGGACAAGAAAAAAAAATCACAGATTTATTTCACTTATGAACCTAAATGTGAAAATCCTAGGTAAAATGCTTCTAATTGTGTAATAAAGAAGTAAAATATCATGAACAATTAGGGTTTATACCTGGAAAGTCAGGATGTTTCCATATGAGAAAATCTAATGATAAAATTTACTCCCTTAGTGGAGAAAAACCATATATTCTCTCAATGGATATGAAAAATATTTAAAAATATTCAGCATTCTCAGGGCGCCTGGGTGGTGCAGTCAGTTAAGCATCTGACTCTTGGTTTCAGCTCAGGTTGTGATCTCAGCGTCCTGAGATCAAGCCTGGAATCAGGCTCCATGCGCAGTGCGGCATCTGCTTGAGACTCTCTCTCTCTCCCTCTGCCCCTCCCCACTGAGCACGCTCGCAGGCTGTCTCTCTCAGATAAATACATAAATTAAAAAAAAAAATATTCAACACTCTCTCCTAAATAAGTGAGCAATTGAATTAACAGAAAATATTTCCTTAACTTGGTAGGGGCCATCTATCAGAAATCTACACGTGAGCCTTAAAGAAAAACATAAACAATTTGAATAAACAGTGAGACATACTATTCTGAAGGGACAATTCAATATCATAAAGATTTCAGTTCTTCCCAAATAACAGAAATTTGTTTCAGTCAGAATCCAAATAAGATTTTTTTTTTGAGTTGGCAAGCTGAATATCAAGTCTACATGCAAAAGAAAGTGCAGAAGAAACATTCTGAAAAATTTGGAGAAGACAAGTAACAGATACGAAGAAAATATTTAGCAAGCAAAGGAATAGTATCCAGAATACATAAAGAGTGCCTACAAAATCATCAGAACAACTAAAGGAGTGATAAGTAGATGATTCACAGACAATGAAATATGGGTGGATAATAACACTTATGAAAATGCCCAGGTCTCGGGGAATTGCAAATGCAAATGAGAGTTTGGGTTTGGGGGCCATTGGATTGGAAACAACCTAAATATTTGTCAACAGGAGAAAATTGTTAAATCAATTATATTTCATTCACATAAGGAAAAATATATGTACATACATGTAGTTTGCTCCAAGACACTTGGTGAAGAAATCATGAGGACCATTACATATCAAGTCCATGCATCTCTACACGCCAGTGCCCAGCCCAGCCCAGTCCAGCCCAGATGTGCCCAGTTGTTAACTGTGGCCCAGAGACCAGCAGGGTGGGCCAGGAACCGCACCTTTTAAATTTGCTCAGGACACTAGTATATTACCTGAATCTTGGGCATGCGGGTCTATTAATAGTTTTTTTTTTTTTTTTTAAGTGCCCTTCAATGCCTTCTAGAAAATGAAAATTATTCTGCTTTTGCTGTTCCTTTATAGAGCTGTTCAGCGTCCAATGTAGATGTTTCTTTCTGAAGCATATCCAAGAACTCTTCAGCTATCAACTTTAGCATTCTGGCTCCGTAGAAAAATAACAATGCTATATTAAGTTCCCAGTGCCAAGTAGGTGGCCAAACCATATATGTGACATTCTTAGTTTTTCAACAAACTAAATATGCCTGAGGCACATTTCCTGAATGCTTCTTCCAACAGCAAAAGCATGAAATTATCAGCCACACAGCAATTGACATTCCCAGAATGGCAGTTTGCATTCCGATGGGGGAAGAGGCTCAGAGGCCCAGGCCCCTTCCCCGCTGTGGTGAGAAGTATTCTGGGAAAGTCGTCCCACCTCTGGGACCCACTGTGTGACCTGTGCTCTGGTGGGAGGCGAGGGCTTATCAAGAATCAATAAAACGAATTTGAAAGGAACAAACACCAAGACTTGATCCAACGTTGATCCTCATTGTAACAACTTGTTTTGATTCTCTTGACTTTCTCCACCTCTAATTTTAGAATGGAATGAAATTATTTTTGAATGTGAGCTTATGAATTTCCTGGCCACTTTAAGCCTTTAAATATTTAGCACTTTCTCTCTCAAGAAAGAAGAAACTCTAGTAACATGGAAATTCATAGCTCTGAATAGACACAAGTCAGTGACTTTTTATATACACAGGGTGCCAGACTCCAATTTGAAAATCTCCAGCAGCTTATCTGCAAGCAAGTTGAATCCAATGCTTCCTGACTCATTGTCTCATCAACATACGAAGTTTTTGAAGAGAAACCCTCTTAACTCCATGACGGAGGGAGCCCTGGTGGTGGCGTGGCCAGTCTGTCCTCACCGCGCCCTGGGCGGCCCTCGGGGCAGCGGAACGTGGATAGGACTCTGATATGGGAACGTGGGTGGGACTCCGACATGGGAGCGCGGGTGGGACTCGGATACGGGAGCGCGGGTGGGACTCGGACACGGGAGCGCGGGTGGGACTCC
>NW_022589740.1:1978412-1988735 GCF_004348235.1 Phoca vitulina | reverse complement strand
GAGCGCGGGTGGGACTCGGACACGGGAGCGCGCGTGGGACTCGGACACGGGAGCGCGGGTGCGACTCCGATATATGCCTCTCTTTGGTTGGTGTCTGACCCAGAAAACCGGGCACGTTGCCAACATTATCAAGTCAGACTTTATTGTTTGTCCTTAAGCCAAGAAAACACAAAATGCCCTTTTCTTTGTTGCTCCATTCAGTTTTAATTTGATAATCCACCACCACCCCAATCAACCTAACGCCAGGCAGGGTCCCTAGAGATCGAAATGCCCTTTCTACAAGCTAAGAGGTTAAAAAAGAACCAGAAACGTACCACAGAGCCTCATGGGGGGGAGGGGAGGTAGAAAAATAGGCAAAACATCTTTAAATGTGTGAGAAATTCTTAGAAGTAAGGGGTGCACGGAGGTCAGACCATTTTCCTATTGAGGCCCGCCGCGCTCCCCCGCCTGAGGTCGGGCTGGGCCGGTCCCGGGGTTGGCACCAGATCCCGTGAAATCTCAGGGCGCCGTTTCGCTCCCCTGGCCACCCTGATCCATCACCCTCTCTGCCTGGCTGAGTCGAGGGGCCTCTTCAGCTGTGCTTGAGCTGGCCTTCCCAAATAGAATGCACTTCTCCGAGCGAGGCTTCGCTTTGTAGCTTCATGGCAACACCAAACACAGTTGATTTCCATCTGCAGGGCTGCTTGTCCTATTTACTGTCCCTCCCTGGAGCTTAACCTCATTTAAAGGCTGACTTTGTCTGCATGATGGGGTCACCCGAAGCCCCCTCCTGGCTAGCCCGCATTCAGCCGTCTGGTGGACCAGCACATCGTCCTCTCTCCCGGGCCCCCTGCACCTCAACCCCAAGACCCGGAGGCCAGGCCTGACGAGTGGTCGGTTAGTTTCCACCCTCGAGCTCCTGTCTCCAGCCAGCGTGGCTGGTCTGTACTCAGCGTTTTACAACCAGCCCGTCTCAACATTCCTGAAATCCCAGGGAGAATCTCAAAATAGAAAAAGAAATGAGAATTGAAATTAGAAACCACAGCCCCTTGCACAGCCTGCCAGCTTTGGGGGCAGACGGGGTCCCACCTCCTCCTCCCCAGGACGGTCCTGGTTTTCTACACAGTGTTGCAATGTGGGAGCCACCCTTGGGCACTCGGGACTCAGGCACGCAGGACTCAGACGGGCCTGTTGGGAAGGGAAGCGGGTGTCTAGGGCTGAGGTTGGGTGAGCGTCCCCCTGCCTTGTGAGGAGGGAGGACACCCGGGTCCCTCAGCACCACCTTCCTTCCAGCCACTGCCGAATGAGAGGCAAGGGGGACATGGGGGTAGGAAATTCAGATTGGCTGATTTGCCTTCTCGTCTTGGGTCTGGGGTGTTTTACTGTGAACTGAGCCCTTAGAGGATTTCGAGATGGATCACACCACAGAAGAGAGTCACCTTTGCTGCCGGGAGGGGAATACAGAGCTCTGTCTCTGCGCATGGCCAGTGTCACCCAGTGGCGAGTGGCAGGGTAAGGCCCCAACCAGGGCTGCCTGCAGGAAGGCATCCTCTGGAAGGTGGCCCCTCCCTAGCCCCTCCCGGCCCAGGGGGACTCTGGACTCGGCTCCACCTGGACCTGTGTCCGGCCCGGGGCTCGTCGAACTGCAGGTAAAGTCTCCTCGATAGATGGCACACACCTCCTGTGCTCTCAAGTTCTCACTCTCTCTCAAGTCCCTCTGGCTTCTTTCCCTTACCCACTTTGGAAAGGGCTGGCCAACTCCATGTGAACCCGTGAGCTCCCCGGGGCTCCCCGCTCTTCCTCACCTCCTGTGTTTTCTGAGAGGAGACCCCAAACTAGGGTAAAGCCCAGAAAGAGAACTCAGGATGCACGGATCGAACTGACTGGAAACATCAGACTCTAATTCTCTACTGTGGTTTTAGCTGCATTTGCGAAATCTGCTGGCCGGGAAGGCAGTCCTGGGCCCTGTGCTGTCCTTTCATCCCTTGGTTCCCTCGGGAGCGTCTCCCACGAAGTCCTAAAGGATCTCTGAAGGCACAAGAGGTTATGCTGGGCTGCCTGGCAAAGAGCAGAGACGTCCTGGGTCCCTTCCCAGCTGGAAGTCCAGCCTCGGGGTGAGTGCTGGAGAGAAGTCCCCGCGGGATCAGGGTCTCCAGGATGTGCGCCCGCAGACCCCCCACGCCCTCTGCACCTGCCCCCAGGGCCTGGTGTGTGCCTGTCCTGGCCAGACCAAGGACTGGAGAGCTGCAGCCGTTGCTGAGGCCAGTGGAGCGCGTCCCTCTGCTCAGCCTCTCCTCAAAGCCTGTGGACACCGCCTTCCTTCCTGGGCAGAAGCTCCTCTTGACTCACACATGTTGTTAAGAAGAAACAACAAGCTCAGATGGAGTCATTTGCTCCCCATGACAGCAAACCCAGGCTTAATTACAGTTTCGACCTCTCCCAGGAATGTGACCTTTTCACAATCTGACACTTCCCTAGCGGCGCTGGTGAGGTCATCCGAATGGTAAAAGCCGTGGTGCCTCCTGTCCCGCAGCCCTCCCCTCCCACCCCCCAAAGCTGTCCTGGCCTCAAACAATGCTCTCTCTTCTCTTGCTCACAACTTCTTGCCCCACCCTCCTGCCTATAAAAACCTTCATTTCCTACAATTCCTTATACCAACGCTCCGCTTGCTGGATGGGACACTGCCCAGTTCATGAATCGTTCGATAAAGCCAATTAGATTTCCAAACCTCCTCGGTTGAATTTTGTCCTTTACCAGTGAAGACCCAGCACAAACGGTAAGGTGTTCCCGCCAGCACCCGTCTCCCCCCAGATCGGGGCCACCCCCCGCAGCTGATGTTCTGAAACTCAGTCTGTCCTGGCAGGACCTCAGGCTTTACCGCCACCGGAGTCCCCGCCCTGGCCTCCACCACCCTGGAAGTGACTTTCAGTTTTCTGGAGTGGGGCAAGGGCTGAAGGGTCCACGCCCTGTCCTTCCTGGGCGGTGCCCTTCGCTAGGGCGCCCTGGAGGGCCACGGGGGTTGGAAACCCGTGGCCCTCACCGCCTGCACAACAGGCCTGGGTTTGGGAGTGCTACTCTGGGGCTGGCGTTGTGAAGATAACCCGATAGGCCCTTTTCTTTGATGGTGCTAAAAATGCAGGCATTGACTATGGATTGACATAAGTGGGTCATTGGCTGTGGGTTCGCGCTCACGGAGCCTCTGCGATATCCGCCTTGCGTGGGGACACCGCTGTCCCTGCCCCTCCGTGTGGCATGTGTGCAGTCTCCAGAAAGGTGTGTAGCGCAGATGCAGAGGGCACTCCAGTCTGAAAGACTGAGTTGGTCAAGTCCGTAAACCCTAATTTCCTTGGCATGGCACAGGGGCAAAGGTAGTCCCCGCTGTGTAGAGTTCGGAAACTGGAAGGTGCACAGCCCGGAGCCTGACAGAGAGTGAATCTTTCACAAACGTCATTTATGTCCAAGGTCCTCACTACTGATGTTTAACATCCTTGCTGAATGATTCGGAGCTTTCTTCTCTCCAGGAACAGTTGGCCATGTGCTCTGTCGAAACCCGTCCCTGTGAGCTCGATGCCTGTCTGCTGTCCACGGAGTGAGCGGTTTTCCTCTGGAGCAGACAGCTCGTCAGTTCTAGAACGAGGAGAAGGAGGCCGGAGGGTTCTGTGCATCTGCAGGGAAGCGGGAGCGCTGCTGGCCTGCCGGGAGCCTTCCTTGGCTCACTTTGTCTTCCGAGGAGACCGCAGATGGCTCTCCACAGCTAATGCTTTTTCTATCGGGAACCAAGAGGGAGTCCCCTCCAGCGCGTGGCCAGTGAATATTTGCAAAGAACACAAAGGAATGAATGATTTCCTTCTTTGTTTTCTGTGAGGGTGGAGGTAAGCCAATGGTCAGAGCTGGAGGTCACCTGGTCCAGACGCCAGGCCTGCTGCCAACTTTGGGTTAATCATGTGGCCCATTTGTGTCTTCCCAGCCCCACTTACCAAGTTGTTCTAACTCCCACCTCCCAGGAGCGGCAGGTGCAGAGAGAGAATACAAGTCACTTAGCACAGGAGTGAGGTGTCCTTCCTAACACCACCCGCAGCCTCCAAGCGTCCAGCACTGTCCCCCCGGCTCACATCCCCGCACCCCAACTGCCTGGTGGGTGGCGCAGAGCCAGCCGCCCTCCCATTTTGGGTCTCCGACAGCGGTAGCACTAATACTGCGTGTATTTGTTGGCTAGCTGTATTCGAGCGGAGCGCCTATTTATGCTTGTGTGTGTGCTCAAGGATCTGCATGTGTGTCTCCTGCAGCCTCAGGGCCCCTCTGTGGACGTGTTTTGTGTATTTAGACCTCTCCGTGCCTACCACGTTCCTCACCCGTGAGCATCTTCCGTGCCTGGCTGATATGGTTTAAATTCCTAAAGTTTTTGAGCCAGCCAAGGGCATCCAGTCGTCTTTGCCTTCTGTAGTGTTCCTGATGAGTAGGGGAAAGGGCTGAATGAGATCTTTTTGAGTGCTGTGAAGGTAAGTCGTTTCTAGGCTGAGAGCAAGCGGGAGAAATGGCAGCATGAACGTTAATTAGGGGGCTGAGGCACACTGGGGACCAAGAAAAGGATCCGAAAACGAGCCTTCTCTACCTGCGCTAGAAGCGCACCCCCATCCCTTCACTCCCCTCCCTCCACCCCATTAAACCCAGTCCAAGGAAAGAATTATGGCTCGAGATCATGGGTACATTTGCAGAGTCCTGGGCAGAACGTCTCATTTGGGGTTGGAATTGCAGGTTGTAGGTGTGACAGAAATGATCCGCGTTCCACTTGTGGGTACTCTGCTGAGGGCTGCAGTGGGGCTCTTTCTCAACACCTCTGTCCATCATCTGGGGCTCGGAGATGAGAGATGCCCAGTATGAGAGGCTGTAACACCGCCCAGGGCCAGAGTGACCAACGCGGAGGCCCCGTGCTTACCTGCTGCAAGGGGTACTCGTCCTCGTGGAATCTGGGTTCTTCTGAAAAAAAGGCCAGTGGAAACCATTCTTCATTTTAGCCAATCATACAATGTTCTTAGTATAAACCTGAGGCAGGGATCACGTGGACTCTCCCTGTAGCCCCTCACTGCTGGACCCTCACTCCTGATCCCTCATTGCCGGCCCCTCACTGATGACCACCTCTTTCTTTGGGGCTTCCAGGCATCATGCCCCTGGCTTTCCCTTTGTTGTCGTTGGTTCCTCCTTGGGCTCTTGCCTATTTCCTTTCCACAGAGTGCTGTTCCTACACCATCTGATTCTGGCTTTCCTCACAAGGACCCTGACATGAGGATTGGAGAGCAAGGTGTTCATGTGAGAGACGGTTCCAGAAGCACCCTCTTGTGCGAGGGGCATAAGGCAGAGAGGGGGCGAGATGGGAGCAGGGGTCCCCTAGCCTCACTGTGGGCATCTGGATCCCACTGCCCTCAGAGCCTTGAACCCAGTGGAGAACAGGCACCGCAGGGCTGTCCTTCCCGAGGGCTGAGGGAGCTGGGATGTGTAGCCTGGCAGGCTCAGGCCCTGGGGTGCACGCTCAGGCACAGGGACAGGGCTCACAGAGGGACCACACTGGCTCAAACGTCCAGGTCATCCTACAGCCCAGGGATGGACACTGTCTGCAGGGATTAACCTCTTCAAAATCAAACGAAAGCAGTGACAACAGCAACAGTGAGAGAGCTCAGGAATCACGAAATAGTTGGAAGGTCCTGGGTGCTGGCCCCTCGTGCCCACCTGGGCCCCCATTGTCCCCACACTTCACACAGTGACCTGTGGTTATCCGACTCGTGTCTTTCCTTCTCTGTCAACTTCCATGGGAGACTCTGCTTCTTCTCACTGTTGCTCCAGAACCTAGAAGCATCCGTGGTGCTCAGTAGATATGTGTTCGGTGTACAAATAACCCATTCATCGTACTTCATATGAAAAATACACTTTCCATAGAGCTGGCAACTTAATTAGGAAAAATAGAAGTGTTCCTGGACATTTTAGTAGGGATATGTGATTACTCTGGACCAGATCATTGGTTGCAAAAACAAAAACGTTGATGTGCCCTGTGTAGTTGGCTCAGTGGCTGGTAGTCCCCATAACACACGTCACCGGGGCTGGCTTCGGGGCCCACGCTTGGAGGCAGCCGGGGCTGGTTTTCATTCTCTGCTATTACCATTCTGAAATTCTTAATAATCCTTGAAGAGCAGGCCCCATATTTTCATTTTGCTCCTGGCCCTGCAAATGAGACCGCTGACGCTTGGGGTCACACAGGTTAGCATTCCTGAGTACAGACCCAAACCAGCATTTTCTCTCTTTGTGCATCTTTTCTGGAGGGTCAGCCACAGGGTCTGGGTGGGGGGCATGAGCATTGCCTGGATGTTTCCTGGGGCCAGCTCACGGTGCTGATTTACACGTGTGGCTACGGGGCGCCATCCCCCCATCAGATATTCAAGGTGCTTCTGCTGTTCCAGAGGCTGGAGGCTGGTGATCTGCACCCCAGCACGGCAGCCAGGGTGTCAGACCTGCAGCCACTCTTTGGAGACAGTGGCTGTGGGTTCATGTGCTGAGAGGCAGGGCTGTGCCTGGTTATGTCAGGATGAGCTTTCCCCAGGAGACTTCTCTGCAGGGTCTTTAACACCCCCAGTTCACAAGAACTGCGGCAGAGCTGTGCAAATGCAGTCCCTCGGGCTTCACTCCCAGAAACTCAGATGGGGGCCTGGCGGTTGCAGGAGTTTGTTTTTAACAAGCTCCTTGGGTTTGTGAAGGACAAAGCTGTGAGGGACGCTCAGCCACAGGCTTTCTCTCTGACACTTCATTATGAAAAATCTCAAACATATAGAAAAGTTGAAAGGACACTCTAAGGACCACCAGTATCCTCACCACCCAGATGACGCAATTAACGTTTTGCTACATCTGCTTTATCACAGGTCAGTCCTTCCATCCATCCATCCATCCATCCATCCATCCATCCATCCATATATCCATCCATCCATCCAACCATCTCTCTATCCATACATTCATCCATCCATTCATCCATCCACCATCTCTCCATCCATTCATCCATCCATCCATCCATCCACCATCTCTCTATCCATCCATTCATCCATCCATCCATCTCTCCATCCATCCATCCATCCATCCATCTCTCTCTCCATCCATCCATCCATCCATCTCTCTATCCATCCATCCATCCATTCATCCATCCACCATCTCTCTATCCATCCACCATCCATCCATCCATTCATCTCTCTATCCATCCACCATCCATCCATCCATTCATCCATCCACATCCATCCATCTTACAGACTTCAGTATACTCCACTCACAAACACTTCCTGCTCAGATCTCTGATTTTCCATGAATAAGCAAAACGTGTGTAGGCAGCAAATGTTTGTGAATGCATAAGACACACCATCAGGCTCGTAGACTAACCCCCCCGCCCCCACCCTGTTGCATCCTAGTGAGGAGTGACTTCTTTATCTGCCTTTCTGGGCTGTTGTCATCAATCTCTGATACAGATTTCTTTCATTTGCCACAAATATTCATTTGCCACAAATAACTCCAATTCATATAGAAGTACATATAAGAAGAAGTAAACAACAAAACCACATACGTACTATAAAAATAACCTCACTGTTTTTGAGAGTGCTTTGCCTCATTCTCTGTGCTGCTCTTACTCCTGGTCTTCTAAGTGCAGTATCTCTGAGATACAGTGTTGTCAGTCTGTTCTGTGCTCGGGCAGCATGGACACACCCCTTGACCGGCCCTTGGGGTGATTTTGGAGTTGTCACATCTGCAAGGGGCTGCACCAGCTGCCCAGTCTGTCTGGAGTTCCCCAGCTCTTTGCCCAGTGACACTTCAGGAATGCAGGAAGAATGTAGGTTACCTGAGAATTTGAGGGCAATGTGAGGCTTGACAATCCAGCGCTTGGAGCCAATCCATTTGTACTCCTTCCGAAAGCTCTTGTGGGAATGTGGCATAATTTAATTGAGCTAAGAAAGCTCATTACCAGAAAGGTTTGTGGAAGGACTGCCCAAGGGCAGGTAGGATGCAGCCTCACCGGAAAGAGAAGCAAGGAAATCGTAAGAGAACTCTAAACATAAGATGAGCATGAGTTCCTGCATTTTTCTTGGCAATCTTATGGTCCTGTCAACGGGAGGGAGGGGAGGGAGGGGGCAAAGCTTGTTCCTGACCTGCTGCCCTGCCCAGAGCCCCGGTCTGCGCTCTCCTGGTGTCAGCCTGTGAGTTGGGACCAAGCGTGTACTGCCTCTGGTTCAAACCCCAGCACCCGTGTACGCACATGAAAATCGATCCACCTGCTAGCTCAGGAGCTCGAGGTCTGGCTCTGTCCTGACAGTCAAGGGAAGACAGAACTCACAGCAGAATTTAATATTTGATAAATAACATTCTTTTTTTTTTTTTTTTTAAGATTTTTATTTATTTAACAGAGAGAGAGAGAGCACAAGTAGGCAGAGCAGCAGACAGAGGGAGAGGGAGAAGCAGGCTCTCCGCCGAGCAGGGAGCCCGATGTGGGGCTCGATCCCAGTACCCTGGGATCATGACCTGAGCTGAAGGCAGCCGCTTAACCGACTGAGCCACCCAGGTGCCCTGATAAATAACATTCTTAAAAGGCAACTCTCAAACCCTGCATTTGAGCTACAGAAAGCTGTAGACGAATACACACATACACACCTACATCTATTCAGATCATTGGAGACCGAATACTTGCACATATATTAAAGTTCCAGGTAGCATTAAATTGCCTTTAAAAATTAAGCATTTTAGGAACAAATATTTATAAGCCATATTATTATACCTTTCCTTTCCTTCCTTTTTTTTTAAAGATTTGTTTATTTATATGAGGTGGGTGGGGGAGGGGCAGAAGGAGAGGGAGAATCTTGAAGCACACTCCCCGCTGAGCACAGAGCCCAAGGCCAGGCTCGATCCCATGACCCTGAGATCATGACCTGAAGTGAAATCAAGAGTTGGCCGCTCAACCACCTGAGCCACTCAGGTGCCCCCTTTTCCTTTCCTTCTTGAAAAGAGTTTTCTGGGGCGCCGAGGTGGCTCAGTTGGTTATGCATTGACTCTTGATTTTGGCTTAGGTCATGATCTCAAGGTCCTGGGATCAGGCCCCTCGTCCAGCTCCAGACATGGAATCTGCTTGTCCCTCTCCCTCTGCTCCTCCTCCTGCTCATGACCATACTCTCTTTCCCTCTAAAATAAAGAAATATATAAAATCTTAAGAAAAAAAAGAGTTTTTGAAAACAACTTGACCTTTTCCTAATGACTTAAATCACTTCCTAGGAGAGGTGCCAGGTGAGCTCCAAACTCCACAGCTCAGGAGCCTCAACAGAGAATTCATAAAAGCTGGCTCTGCTCTCCCCCAACCTTCACCCCACTCCCCACCCCCCACTGAAACACAGAGCAATCAGAGAGGAAACCCAGGTCCCATGGACACCATGGATAACAAAACTAGGTGACAGGGTGTCCCCACCAACCCCTCCGCCAAACAAGTGGGCAGCGATAAACCACCAACAACCAGAGTCCATGGCATTGACATGGGTGTGGGTAGATAAGGAGGACGGGCGGGGGGGGTCGGGATCTAAGGATCTGAGGCAGGAAAATGCCAACTAGTCTAGCAAGTGTTTGCTGGAGAGGGTGGCCAGCACAGCTATAAGCACACTGGCGTTGTGTACGGCCCCCCTGAGGTCACCCGGGCTAGGCCGAGAGCCCGACCAACAGGCCGGAAGGGCTGGGCACAGGGCACAGGGCTTCCTCTTGTTGTGATGAAGATACTCTGAAGTTAGATAGTGGTAATGGTTGCCCAACATTGTAAATATATGAAAAGCCACTGAATTGTACACTTTAAAATAGTTACAACTGGGGCGCCTGGGTGGCTCAGGTGGTTAAGGGTCCGACTCTTGATTTCAGCTCCGGTCATGACCTCAAGATCGTAAGATTGAGCCCCAGGTCAGGCTCCGCACTCAGTGGGGGAGTCTGCTTGGGGTTTTCTCTCTCCCTCTGCCTCTGTAGATGCTTCCTCTGATTTGTTACTTTTTGTTGGCACCTGTGGCCCGAGGAGACAAGTGTGTTTGACTTGACCTGAATTCACTTTCACATTTACTTCAGGAAGAAAGCAGGCTCTGATCACCAACCAAAGGGCACATACTCCAGTCTAGACCAGGGCTCTAGACCCGAGCCAATCACTGAAATCCCCTGGGAGCTGTGGAACCTTCTAACAACAGTCCCACCCCCTAAGATCTTGCTGTGGCCCAGGGGTGGTAATGTTCATGCAGAGCCAGAGAAATGCCCTGGACCTGGGCATCAGTAGCCTCGTCCCAGTGGAACGGCCCTGGGGACCCT
>NW_022589740.1:1919730-1978402 GCF_004348235.1 Phoca vitulina | reverse complement strand
CCTGGACCCTGGGCATCAGTAGCCTCGTCCCAGTGGAACGGCCCTGGACCCTGGACATCAGTAGCCTCGTCCCAGTGGAACAGCCCTGGGGATTGCCTTGATCTTGCAGCTATTCACAGGACGTAAGTCCCTTAGGCTCCCTCTGTCCCACCGTGCAAGTCACTGTTACATATAATTTGCACACATTTAGGCTGTGTTTCTATCCAAGGTTAATCTTTTTTAATTAGCAAAGCTGCTCTATTGTAGGAGACAAGCAGTGACCCTTAAGTGGTAGCTGGCAGAACTGAAACAAGGACATGATTTTCCCCTGGAGAGCTTTCAGCAAAGCCATTCTAGCAGCAGGAGAAGAAACAGCACGGGACGCGGGAGACTATGGCCGGTGAGTGCTTGCAGTCTACTCCAGGGCCCCTCTGGAAGAAGGGGTTCCCTCGACACTGAGTTGACTGGTCAACCGCAGCTGTCCTCTGGTGTCCGGACTTCGGGATGGAGAGACGGGGAGGCGAGGACAGTCTGCACAGTGGACAGCTCAGGCTTTACGGTGCACTGGCGACCCCAGCCATCCGGGTAAAGCAGCCCTGGGGCGCGCTGCTCAGTGACAGGGCCGAAGCTAGGCGTCAGCCATTCCTGCTCCCCTGCCTGTCCCTTCCCAGCACCCTTCCTCACCTGCGTCTGGTCCACGCCGAGCCGCACCCACGTAGCCGCTAGTAATAATCAAAAGAGACCCCGCAAAGGACCTGGGCTCAAACCCAAGACAGGTGAACAACACACACTCAAAATGGCTAAAAGCCAAAGAAAATATCGAGCCCGTGCATCTCCATGAAAGTCAAAGGTAAGAAAAAGATGTGTCCTTTGTAGGAAACACCCAAGGGCGAGGTGCAATACTACAAAGGCTGCCAACTAGTCAGGAGCAAGAAAACAGCCAACAAACAAGGACTCAGCAGATGTGGCCCCGGGAGCCCTGCCGACAGGCAGCTGGAGGCGGACCCAGTGCCTCGGGAGCTGGGATTGGAGACCTGGCGGCGGGCACCGAGTCTGCTTAAATATAGAAGCGCAGGCAGCGCGCGTGTGTGGAAACTCCAGATAGGGAGCAGGATGCAAACGCTCCAGCATGACAATTTAGAGATAATTATATAATTAGCAAGAATTTGGAGATGCAGAGAGAGCAAGAAAAAGGAAACCGGTATAATTATGCTGCTTTCCTTGCCTCTCCCAGCATGAGGACAACAGATAAAGCTTCAAAGTTATAATTCAGCATATAGTGATTTAAGTATATTATATCAGGTTTCAAAGATAATTGTGGAAGGACTAAAAGCATTGCCAATTATCAGAAACCCCATAACGTTGCCAAGACTGGGCTGGCACGGGGGTCCGACGCTGTTGGTGGAGTATCAGTTCCAGCCGTCTCTCTGGGGGGGAAATGTTTTCAATAAATATGCCACTCCTTGGAATTCGTCCAACAGATTTACTTACACAGTCTTTGTGGGGGGGAGTCCTCGTGGCGGGCAGACACCCTGTGTGCACATTCGGGGACGCCTCCCCCAGGCCAGTAGCTGGGCGTGTTTCGGTCCCTGTAATACACTCTTGATAACTAATCATCACAGGGAAGTCACTTGCCCACATCCACCATTTTCCAGCTATGTGGCCTTGAAAAGTCATTGACTTTATCTTCACTGGTTTTTTCTTTGGTAGACTGAGGATCAACACTAGCGTCTGTTCAAGGCTGTTGCAGTCACCCAGAAATACAGCGTCATGGTGCAGCTCATTATTACGCTCATGGGTTGGGTAGACTGGGAATTCAGACAAGGTGAAGAGGGGTGGTTTGCCTCTGCTCCACCATGCCTGGGACCTCCACTGAAGGACCCTGAGTCTGGGGCCCGGGGTCCCCCGAAGCCCCACTCCCCCATGTGTCTGGTGATGGCTGTCAGCTGTTGGCTGGGGTCTCAGAGCTTTCCCCCCGCTGTCTCCCCATGTGGGCCAGCTGGGGCCCCGCACAGCATGGCGGCCGGGTGCGGAGAGCAAGTATCCAGGAGAGACAGGAAGCCGACCCAGGCCCTGCTGTCACAAGTGTCACGTGCACCACCTTCTGTTGGTAAGGCAGGGACGAAGTCTGCCCAGGCTAAAGAGTTTGCCCAGACTGCAGCTTGGACAACAGACATTCACCGCCTCACAGCCTGGAGTCCGGAAGTCCACGAACAAGGTGTGAGCAGGGCTAGCTGCTTCTGAGCCTTCTGTGGGCGCGTAGACGGCTGTCTGCACCCTGTGTTCTCACATGGTCTTTCCTCCACCTGTACCTCTGTCCCAGTTTCCTTTCCTCATAAGGACACCGGTCACCTTGGATTAAGGCCCCCCCTAACAACCTCATTTAAATTTACTTACTTATTTGAAGACCCCGTCTCCAAACACAGTCACATTCTAAGGTCCTGGGAGTTAGGGCTTCAACAGTCCATCCCAGAAGAGAGTCTAGATCACACCTCTCGAGGGGACACTGGTGTCACACTCCAAGGAGAGCTGGTGGGTGGGTTATCCCCTCAGGTGGGACCCCCTGTGGAAGATAGAATCTGCCGCCGTGACTTACAGTGCCATCGTGATATAATCCAAACGGTAGATGAAGGTAATTAATAATGACCCCTGGTGTAATTTACAGGGTGGCAGCTTACTGGCCTCAAGGAATAGGCCCTCGGCTTGAAGGGCCCACACATGGGCACGTCATTTCCCATGGGATGACCTTAGCACCTGCTGTGTGGAAAGGTGCACGCGACCGAGACTGTGAACACGAATAGAAGGGTCCCACCTCCCCTGACCTGGGGCTCAGATCGGAGCTTTGGGAAAGCACTTCTGAAGATGAACTCTTGGATGGAGTAGCTAGGGCTGCCAGCAAGCCCCCCCGCCCCCCCTAGGCAGCGCGTTCCCGCTACCTCCCAGCCTCCAGCACCTGCATCTCTAGCAGGGGCAGGACACTTGGCCTGACTCTTCAGTGCCCAGGACACCTGCAGGTCATGCCCCCCCCCACCACCACCAGCAGCCTCCCACCAGGGGCCCAGAGCAGCTTACACTCCCTGGGGACTTCCTTCCATGTCCCACCCTGGCACCTGGGGTCCTGACTGGGATTAGGCTGAGTTACCCCAGCAACAACTATGACAACGGGCTTTCTTTCTGCCTTTCCTGACCCATCTCATTTCCCTGTCTCCCCCTTGGCCCCCGCCCCAGCTCTGGGAATAACCCTCCTAATATGCTTCAAGCACGGGAATGTTATCCAAGGGTGGCTTCTCTGGGAACGCAGACTGAATCAGATATAGAAACATAGCCAAGAACAAGCACTTTGAGGTACACATGCAGTGGTTCATGTTGCGAATGGCAGGCTCCCCGCTGTCAGCTGGGCTCCTCTTGGCGAGCTCCCACCACATCACAAGAAACCATGAAGGGGCCTCCACATATCCCCTCCTGCTAGCTCCAGGGGCTCTAGCGAACAGCTGTAGGATTTCAGAAGCTGCCCCATTTAAGGCACCAGCTTAATAAAATGGCAGCAGGCCTCCCCCAGAGAGTTTATCTTCCCAACAAAGCCAGTACAAGTGTTTGGTTAGAATGGGAAGCAAGTGGCATGAAATTTGTATATGAAAAGCCATTGCCAGGCATGGTGGTATTCTGGGATGACAGGGTAATCATGGCCTTGGGCGATTAGTCAGCAGGGAAGAGGTGGGAAGGGGTGACTGGGCAGGTCCAGAAGGGTCACTGCTTGACCTCTGCTGTCCCACGGCTGGCCCCCAGCCCTGCCGGCTCCCTGGGACCATCTTCCAGCCCATCCTGGCACCAGTCCCCTCCGTGGCATGCTAGAGAATCCAGGCTGCACAAGCCCCAGAGGGAGGGGGGCCCTAGCCCAGGCACCCTTGTTTCCCAAGCCTTACCCACACCTGGCTCTCCTGGGGCCCAGAAGAGGAGGATCTCCTTCCCTGGAGTGAGGGAGGGGCAGCACCAGGGCCCACCATGCCTGGCAGGAACCTGTCTCCATCATGAGGGGGGCTCTGTCCTTGGCCTTTCCAAAGTTCAAGGCCCATTTGCCTCCCTGTGATTGCATGAGCCCATGGAAGCCCCCCACCCCGCACCCCTTCCCAACTGTGACTCTTCAGTCTTTACCTTTGGAGCCCGTAATGGGGAGGCTCAGCAGTCCCTGGGCACTGCTGCTGGTGCTAGGTGTGCCTGGTGCCGGGGCCGACCTCTGACCCAGACCTTGCAGGTTCCTGCAGCTCCAACTCGGCCCTCGGGGCAGGATCCAGACCCGCGCAGGCTGGGGGTGCAGCCACAGACACCCAGACCCCACACAACACAGCCCCCAGCCCGAATCCTTGGAAACCAACCAACGAAGAGAGGAATGTGCCCCATTCTGGAAGGGCATGTGTGATTCTAAAGTGGCAGGGAAATCAAAAAGAAATAAAAGGCATCCAAATCGGCAAAGAAGAAGTCAAACTTTCACTCTTCGTAGACGACATGACACTCTATGTAGAAAACCCAAAAGACTCCATCAAAAAATTGCTAGAACTGATACAGGAATTCAGCAAAGTCACAGGATATAAAATCAATGCACAGAAGTCCGTTGCATTTCTATACACCAACAATGAAGCAGAAGAAAGAGAAATCAAGGAATCCCATTTACAATTGCACCAAAAACCATAGGATACCTAGAACTAAACCTAACCAAAGAGGTGAAGGATCTGTGCTCTGAAAATTATAGAACAGTCATGAAAGAAATTGAGGAAGACACAAAGAAATGGAAAAACATTCCATGCTCATGGATTGGAAGAACAAATATTGTTAAAGTGTCTATACTACCCAAAGCAATCTACACATTCAGTGCAATCCCTATCAAAAATACCATCAAGCATTTTTCACAGAGCTAAAACAAACAATCCTAAAATTTGTATGGAACCAGAAAAGACCCCGAATAGCCAAAGTAATGTTACAAAAGAAAACCAAAGCTGGAGGCATCACAGTTCCAGGTTTTAAGCTCTATTACAAAGCTGTCATCATCAAGACAGTATGGTACTGCACAAAAACAGACACATAGATCAAAGGAACAGAATAGAGAGCCCAGAAATGGACCCTCAACTCTATGGTCAACTAATCTTTGACAAAGCAGGAAAGAATATCCAATGGAAAAAAGACAGTCTCTTCAACAAATGGTGTTGGGAATACTGGACAGCCACGTGCAGAAGAATGAAACTGGACCATTTCCTTACACCACACACAAAAATAGACTCCAAATGGATGAAATACCTAAATGTGAAACAGGAATCCATCAAAATCCTAGAGGAGAACACAGGCAGCAACCTCTTTGACCTCAGCCACAGTGACTTCTTTCTAGACACATCTCCAAAGGCAAGGGAAACAAAAGCAAAAATGAACTATTGGAACTTCATCAGAATAAAAAGCCTTTGCACAGCAAAGGAAACAGTTGACAAAACTAAAAGGCAACCTACACAATGGGAGAAGATATTTCCAAATGACATATCAGATAAAGGGCTAGTATCCAAAATCTATAAAGAACTTACCAAACTCAACACCCAAAGAACAAAGAATCCAATCAAGAAATGGGCAGAAGACATGAACAGACATTTCTCCAAAGAAGACATACAAATGGCCAACAGACACATGAAAAAGTGCTCAACATCACTCGGCATCAGGGAAATCCAAATCAAAACCACAATGAAATACCACCCACATTGGTCAGGATGGCTTAAATTAACAACTCAGGAAACAATAAGTGTTGGCAAGGATGCAGAGAAAGGGGAACCCTCTTATACTGTTGGTGGGAATGCAAGCTGGTGCAGCCACTCTGGAAAACAGTATGGAGGTTCCTCAAAAAGTTAAAAATAGAGCTACTCTATAACCCAGCAAGTACACTACTAGGTATTTATCCAAAGGATACCATGTTTATTTTTTTTTTAAAGATTTTTTATTTATTTGACAGAGAGAGACACAGCGAGAGAGGGAACACAAGCAGGGGGAGTGGGAGAGGGAGAAGCAGGCTTCCCTGCTGAGCAAGGAGCCCGATGTGGGGCTCGATCCCAGGACCCTGGGATCGTGACCTGAGCCGAAGGCAGACGCTAAACGGCTGAGCTACCCAGGCGCCCCAGGAGACTCTTAACTTAGGAAACAAACTGAGGGTTGCTGGAGAGGAGGTAGGTAGGGGGATGGGGTAACTGGGTGATGGGTGTTAAGGAGGGCACATGATGTAATGAGCTCCGGGTGTTATATGCATCTGATGAATCACTAAATTCTACCCCTGAAACTAATAATAATAATAAAAAAATTTTTTAAAGTTTCCATTTTGACAAATAAATAAATAAAAATAAAGTGTCAGGGGAAAGAAACGAGGCCACCAAGGCAGGTTGAGGAAGCCCAGGCAATCGAGCATTGTGCTTGCTGTAAGTAGATGAAGAATTTTGAAACACTGAGCAGGGTCAGGCTTTGCAGGCTGAAGTGTTTGACAGAATGCTTTTAAAAGTGATTAAAATGACGTTGCAGAATTCACCCGGAGGAGGGAGAAATAGCCTCTGTTAGGTTCTGGACACAGGAATTAAAATGCATTTATTTACGCTGCTCAGCCTGAGAGCTGCACCTTCTCTTAAGGAACCACAGTCAGCAGCAAACATGGATGATTAAACATTTCATCAGAGGCCTGATACTTTGTTGCGAGTTCATTGCAGCTACAGGAAGAGAGATCTGTAACAGATCTTTAAATAGCAAACCTGCGGCTAAATTTCACTTCATCCATCAAAAGCCGCTGCTATACGATGACCTAATTTTAGCTGCTTATCAATTCCCCAGTGCTTGTTGGTTGATGTAACTTTGATCCTCTGATGTTAGATGACTTTTGTGCTGAATATAGCTAGAATTTAATATGAATCATTTGGCCGGCTGCCCAGCTGAGCTCAAGTGTATGGGCGGGGGGAAGGGGGAGAGAGACAGAGAGAGAGACAGAGAGAGAGGATGCAGGCCATCGAGGTGGACGAGGATACTTCTCCGAGCTTCCTCAATCCTGGCACAATCAACTTCGCGTCACGTGCGTTTCAAGCCCGGTGTCCTGGGACTCTCATTTTATTTCCCCTCCTAATCAACGAGACTCTTCCCTCGGCAGGCACACATGGGAAGCAAGGGGACCCTGCTCTTGCCAAGATCTAATGAGAGTGTCAATAATGGCAAGACATTTTAAATGAATGTTTTCATTCATTTAAATGAAATCATTGCCTTTTCAAAGAGCTTTTATTTCTGCTGAGGAGAGCAGCTGAGCAGCTCCATGGAGTAGAGGACGTGCTTGATAACCCTCTCCTTTTCCATTTTCTGAATTAGTAGATAATGCCTTTTCACCTTTTCTTCTGTCTGTGATCTCTTGCTGTCATCCTAGCTCTTTAGGATCCTCTGCGTCCCACGTGTCATTCCTGGGTGTGCGTGGGAGCCTCGGCACATGTATTTACTTGCCCTAGTTGGTGTCATTTCTTGCCACAAGACAGAGTCACGAGGCTTGTGATCTCCATTTTCTGAATGTTGTGGGTGAAGCTGAGAAGTGAGGGGACCATGGACTGTCGGGGGTGCCCTCCCCACCCCCGCCATGGGCCTGGCCCCAGGGCTGCCTGCCCAGTCCACCCTCTTACCCGCGCTGGGAGGGTCTCTCTCATTTCTATTCACTTCTTTGTCCAGGGTTAAACCACCGCTTGCTCACAGTCCCCTCCACCCTCTGGATTCTGGGCAGTTCCCAGCTATCCTAGCAGACCAGTCCTATAGGCCAGCCCTGCTGCTGTCTGAAACCCACACATCCCTCCATCCTGTGCTCCTCCACCGGAACCAGAGAGGAATTGGTGGAGGAAGACCTGGTGTGCAGACTCCACGCTGCCCCAAACCCCCTTAGGAGAGTGCCCAGGCCGATACTGAAGAGATCCATCTAGAATCCAACAGTAGAAACAATTTCAGGCTTTGAAGACAAACTTTCCTTAAGTTTTGAGGGTGAAATTAAAAACCTTTCTGATACTTAAAAACTATGTTTGTGATTATTAAGTAGCCAATTATTTGCTGAATCTCTGGCTTTCATAATCATTTAAAAATTTTTTTCTCCTGTTACTTAATGTGTATTAAGAGTCAGTAAAATACTTGCCTTTAGGTACGAACGTAATATTGAAATTCTTTCAGATATATTCATTTCTCTGTGTGTTTTGTTCCATTTTAAAGGTTAAATGTTTTTATCTTGAGAAAATTGTAGACTCACATGCAGTTGTAACAGTTAACACTGAGACATCCCGTGACTCCTTGATCCATTTTCCTCCAATGGGAACATCTTGCAAAACTACGATACAATGTCACTTCCAGGATGCTGACATCCATGCAGGCAAGATGCAAGTCATTGTCATCACCACCTGGATCCCTCAGAATGTCTTTAATAGCCACACCCACTTCCCTCTGCTGCCCCCCAACTCCTGGCATCCACTCATCTATTTTCCATTTGCATAATTTTGTCATATCCATGGAATCACATGGATGTTTATACGTAACCTTTTGAGATTGGCGTCTTTTTTCCCCGCTCAGCATAACTTCCTGGAGATCTGTCCACATTCTTGCGTGGGCCAGTACTCTGCTTCTTATTATTGCTGGATGGGATGGAGAGGTGTGGATGGACCGCAGTTGGCTAAACCACTCACCCTTGATGGACATTTTGGTTGTTTCCAGTTTCTGATTATTACAAATAAAGGCACTGTGAATATTCGTGTACAAGGTTTTGCGTGGACATAAGCTTTCATTCCTCTGGAATAAATGCTCCCGAGTGTAATTACTGGGCTGTATGTTAATTGCATGTTCAGTTTTAGAAGGAACTGCCCAACTGTTTTCTAGGGTGGCTGTAGCATTCTGCGTTCACCCTCCCCAGCCGTGCGTGAGGGATCCAGTCCCTCTGTCCCCCCTGAGCATTCGGTGTTGTCACTCTTTTCTATTTTAGCCAATCTGACAGGTGTGTGGTGATCATGGCTTAATGTTTCCCTGATGGATAACAACGTGGAGCATCTTTCCATGGGCGCATTTTGCCATCAGTACATCCTCTTTGGTGAGATGTGTTATGTATTTTGCCCATTTTCCTTTTTTTTTTTTTTTTGGCCAATTTTCTAATTGGAATTTTTCTTTATTGTTGGGTTTCGAGAGTTCCTCACATACTGGATACAAGTTCCTTGTCAGATGCATGTATGGTTTGCAATTAGTTTTTCTTAGTCACTAGCTTGTGTCTTTATCCTCCTCACATTAGAAAATTCATAAAGTTTTTAATTCTGATGACGCCCCCTTTATCGACTTTGTCCTTCCATGGATGATGCCTTTGGTGTAATGTCTGGGAGCTCTTTGACTAGCAGGAGATCCTGAAGATGTTCTAGTTTTCCTAAGTTTTTTTTTTTTTTTTTTTTAAGATTTTTATTTATTTATTTGAGAGTGAGAGAGAATGAGAGAGAGCACATGAGAGGGGAGAGGGTCAGAGGGAGAAGCAGACTCCCTGCCGAGCAGGGAGCCCGATGCGGGACTCGATCCAGGGACTCCAGGATCATGACCTGAGCCGAAGGCAGTTGCTTAACCAACTGGGCCACCCAGGCACCCTAGTTTTCCTAAGTTTTATAGTTTTCTTTTTTTTAGAGTTGAGTCCATGATCCATCTTGAGTTAATATTTGTGGGTGAGGTGTAAGGTAATGTGTCCTGTTCAGTGTGAGAATATGAACCATCTCTAACATTTTTATGCATAAAATCTAATTCCTCCTAGCCACAGCCACGCATGGTCCCCATGGCCACGAGCACACGCCGTCGCTTGCCTTATGTTATCTGCACCACTGAGTGTACTTCTCTTTCCTTCTTTGATTTCAGAGGTCATATCCTTTTTCTTTTTTTAAGATTTTGTTTATTTATTAGAGAGAGAGAGAGAGAGCATGCAAGAGTCGGGGGAGGGGGAGAGGCAAAGAGAGAGGGAGGGAAAGAGAATCTCAAGCAGACTCTGTGCTGAGTGCAGAGCCTGATGCGGGGCTCTGAGATCACGACCTGAGCCAAAACCAAGAGTCAGATGCTCAACTGACTGAGCCGCCCAGGTGTCCAGGTCATCTCCTTCTGAATCATGCCAGACCTGTCACTTCCCCAGACTAAAAGGTGGGATGTTAGCTTCACGGCCAATAGGCTCAGCACCAGTGGCCAGTTGCCACCCCTATTATTGCATGATTTTCTGCTAGTCTATGTTTCGAATAATTTACAGCTGATCAGTTCATGTGGATTTATCCCATTCTGATGTGATAACTTTTGTTTGCTTGCCTACCCTTAATTCGTAAAAACCACACCAAATAATTCATCGGGAGCAGAGGATGAAGAATCATTCCTAACAAGAAGCTTGAATCTGAGTTTGGTTTATTCTGTCAGCACGGCCTGAGATAACGTCGTGCTCTAAGTATTTGGGCAGTGACCCCTGGAAGCACAGGTAAGCAAGAGGGGAAAGTGGAAGGAAAAGCCAGTGAGGGGGCGGTGACCCAGCCTCATCTCCACTGGGGCCCCTCAGGTGAACTCAGGATCGCCCCACCAGGGACAAGGAAGCTGGGGTGCTTATGCACCAGCCCCCAGCCCTCTTTGGTGGAGGGCTGCCCCAAGAGCGTTCTGGACTGAGGCAGCCCCACAGAGCGCCAGAGAGACGCGGAGCCCAGAGGCGGCTGTGGCCGGTGTCGGCGCTGGCTCCGGTGAATGGGGAGGGCTACAGGGCATCATTTCCACAGGCTCATCAGGGAGGGCGCAGGACGTGCTGCCTGGTGCAGTCCTTTAACTGTTTTTACTCTCAGTAATTACTGCGATGGCAAAGTGTCCCGTAAGGTCCTATATCCTGACTTTTTGAAACTTCCCTTGTCAGGCTGCAGTAGAGATCCAGGTAGATTCCAGAGCCTTTGGAGGAACAGACATGTAGGAACCCTTGACCCGTCCTCCAGCGATTACCCCAGACGACCCACCAGGCCTTTGATACACGCTACAAGGACGGATCAGTCCTGTCCTCAGCCATGCTTACGTTTCCCCAACTATAGTTGTTGCTGGATCTGCCTGGGATCATGGCACATTCCTGGTTCCCACCCCAGAACACCGGACTCACTAGATCTAGCAGGGAACCTGCAACTTATGCCCCAGGAAATCCTTCATGCACACAGGGCATTAGCATGCTGCCCTGTGGGGCATTTACACCTCCCTGGGCTTGTCTCCGCACCCTGCACCCTGAATCGGGTGGGACCTTCAAAGCATCCCACTGTGTATAGTGCCTGTTAGCATCTCTGGCTGTGGTTACAATGAGTTCAGTTCCACGAATAAAATCAGGAGCTAACTGACTACGCACCTGCTAAACAGAGAGAAACAAAGAGCTGGCCCAAGAAAGAGCTTTGCAGGGACATTCTGAGACAGAGCTGGAGGCCCCACGCCTCGGGGGCGCCCACCTGGCCCCTTCCCTCTCCTGGGAGTGAATTACATCCTCAAAACTTAAAATGTTACTTTTGTGCCACTTCCACAAAGTCACGAGAGCACTTGACATTTCAAGGAGGCTCTAAGCAGGGGACGTTAGTGGTTCTTGGTCCTGTAGCTCCTTGCCAGAAATTTAGAACGCTGTTAAAGTCGTTACAGCATTTCAATCTGATGAAGAGAAGAAACAGCTAGTGAACCCACAAAGTGACATGTTCAGCAACATTTTAAAAACTGCCAAGGAGAAAGAGCCGGAAGATTTGGCCCTGTGTCACCTTGTTCCATAAAATAACGTCCTCCATTAATAGGAGTTCAGGATTTTTTCCTTATTAAATCAGAAAACACCAACACAATAACCATCTCTCCACTCTTCCCACCTTCACGCTACAACCCTGGTCTGTTAATTAACCAGCAAGTTCTTGTGAACAGCCTTGTTGGATTTTCTTCAGCTTTTTTGTCCTCTAGATTTGTTTAGAGATCTGTGGATTAGGGCAACCCATGGGGGCAATATGGCATCTTTGCCTCTGTTGGGTATCTCTCATGTGAAGAGTTGACTGAGCGAAAGAGCCAGCTACATCCACAGGCTAGAAACATCTGTGAGCAAGAGGAGAGACTCATTATGAGGAAACAGAGACCACTGCTGCGTCCTTGGCTCCAGCCAGGCGTCCTGTGTGAGCCAGTGATTACTATATGACCACCTTGTTGTTGCTCAGAAGTTGAACATCTGGACTTTGATCTGGAATTTACCAACATTTGAAGGGCTATTTGGGCCAAGATAAAAACAGAAACCACCCAAGCACATCTAAGGTTTGGGTGTGTGGTTCGCCTCTTTCTTCAGTTAGATTTGTCTGCTTCTGCTTCTCTTTCTTTCCAGAACTTTGCTTCTACTTAAGTTATGGAATAGTTTTATTTTAGCTCCTTTCTTCTTGTGTTACTGAATTCTAAATTTTATTTATTGTTGAGTAGGTAATGTATGCACGTCGTGCACAATTCAAAGGGACTGAAAAGGTAGATAATTGTCTTTCCCAGCACTGCCCTCAGCCACCCAGAAACCTTCCCAGGAATATTCTGTGCATACGAGCTGTTTGTACATATGTGTCATGCTCTCCCAACCTTCTTGCCATCAGCAGATTCTGACAGTCTTCCCAGTAGAGTTTTAGATTTATAGAATAATTGAGCAGATACTTCATAGAGTTCCACAGACCCAGTTTCTTCTATTACTAATACTTCGTATTCATGTGGATTCCATTTGTTGTAATTAGTAAGCCAATGTTGATACGCTAGTATTAACTCAAGTCCGTCACTTACATTGGGCTCCCTTTGCATTGAACGGACTCGCGAGTCATGCCGTAGACCCACCACCACAGCACCGTAGAGGAGGGCTTCATTTGTAGGACCCTGTCTCAGAGCCCCGTCATCCAGCTCAGTGCATCCCTATGGGGAGCATTTAATGAGCGACTTCTGAAGGGACCCCAGAATGATCAGGCTCTGACATGGTGCCAGGCCTCATGGAGCAGGGTCTTCCCAGACATCACTTGTGGTCACACTTGTGGTCAGTAGCGAGTGGTGGTGGGCAATGCAGCGACCTCTCTGCAGGCTGCTGGATCTACGCATGAGTCGTGCATGACCTCAGGGGCTCTGCAGCTTATTTGAAAATCTGCATTTGCCCAACTGAGAGGGCATTTCTATCAGGGGAACTGAAATCTTCCATAGGATCTGCCCCCTTGTTCTAAAATGCTGGAGAATGTTGGAGCTCTGCAAATTTTCCGCCTGCTATGCAATGTTCTTACTTTACTCCTCCTGTATGTCTGTATTTCAAACTCCAAAGGGTAACCTCTGGTTTGGGGTGGAATTTACTGGAAAAAAAGGGAAGTTAAGAGCTCCTCTGGTAGAAGTCTCCACTTGCTTCCAGATCTAGAAATCAAGGTCTAGGACCCTTTGTGGGCACCTGTGCAGAGCAGGGATGCTGTGCCCTGTGTTCACCTGCGCTTTGGTTCCTTCCTCCACTTGAGTTTGGAGGTGCGTCTCTGCGTGGAAATCATGTCAGGTGCATTCTCCCGTGCTTCCATCCTGCACTCACCCCTGCTTCAGCAGGTGGCAGCCAGTGGGCCTTGGGGGTTTCTTCCAGCAGAGCCTCTGTGGTTTGACCCACTCAGCCAGGTCGCCCTTGCGTTTCCTTCTGATCCCCAGGATCACCAGGGACCTGAGACGTGATAGTGTCTGTTTCTTGGTTCACCGTCTTGACTTTGGAGATGGACTAGCCTTTCCAGGAAAGCTCTTTGTGCGTGTCAGGAACTGCACGAGTAAGACTTATTTCCCGATATATAAGGGACTTCGACTTTACCTCTTGTCTTACTTTTGCCACACGACTGATTTACTAGGTCTTGCTAAAACTGAAGATAGAACCAAGCATTTGATGCTTCGTGACTAAAGCTAAAAAAATGAAAAGCAGGGATGGAAAATGCAGTGTGGGATCCTGGAACAAAAAAGAACATTAGTAGAAAAACTGGAGAGCTTAGAGTGAAGTGTGGAGTTTAGTTAGTAGTTCCGCTTCCCGTTTGTATTGACAGGTGCACGGTGGTTACATGGCACGTTACCAACGGGGGAGGCCAGGGGACGGTGCACCGCCTTTGCGACTCTTCTGTAAATATGAAGCCACTCCAAAACTAAACATTTATTAAAAAACAAGACTAGGAGATGAATAACGGTCCGTGGCAGGTGGTGGTCAAAGCTTAACAGGAATGACATTATTGCAGATGATAGTGTCTTTCAGTTTATAAGAAAGTATTAGCATGAAATGGCTAACTTGTGTGTTCGTAGATCCTGAAGAATCCTTAGTAGAAATGAAATGTTATTATTACTAAAATGGTATAGAATCATCACCATTCTGTGGTTGGCAGCCACCGCATTCTTGGCTTGGGGCAGATTTTCAGGTCTGGATGGGCATCTGGAAATGGCGAATATAACCCATCATTTCCTATAGTGACCACCAAGCTGGCTCAGAGCCCCATCGCCCGTCTGGCTTCTCAGAATGCCTTAGGCGAGCCCTGAGACCCCCTGAATGTCTCCTTTCTCCGTCTGAGAACCGCCGTTCTAAACTGATGAGATGAAATGCTTTCGGAATAGAACAAATATGTAACAGGTGCATTTGGTCCACGTGCAACTTCCCTGCACCTTACCATCCACCAGCGCCTTTTGCTCATCTGCTTCCTTCACGGGTCCATGCACCAGGCTCTTCTCTCTCTCTACCGCCCTAACTCATGTCTTCATTAAGTTAATTGACTTCAGGAGAGTCAAAAGGAGAGTCAAAAGCACTTTCCTGTCCTGTGTCCCCATCCCTGAGTCTCCCTCCCTGGAGCCAACCCTTTTCAGTTCTTTCTAGTATCTCAGTTGGTATTTACCTCTGTTGAAAATTCAGAAATAACAGAAGTAAAACCAGTGAATCACCGCAGTAGCAATTAGGAAACGTTTATTGTGCACACACCAAAAAGGCAGTTTGCAAACCAGGAGCACTCACACCAGAGCATGGAAGGAGGCTCAGGGGTAGATGGTCATAAAGCAGCCCATATGGGGAGAAGTCGGTGACTGTATTCTTCCCGGGGACTGGTCATGATGCTAGAACGTTCTCAAGTTATATGGAACTGCTCAGTGGTTACCTCATACCAACCTTGGGACGCAGTTCAAGTTTTGCTTGTGATGTTCAGAGGCACAATCGAGGGATGACCCAGGTCCAGTCAGTCTTGCAAAATAAGTTAAATCAAGCTTTGCCTGCATGACTAAACTGTTTCTGTCTGCTCAGGGAAACTTCAAGGCTGGTCTCCATTAGCATTTGATTTTAACAATCTCCATATTCCTGTGTATTTTGGATACTACTCTTTCTTGACTTTGGGGTTTTAGATATCACCTACTGACCAACTACTTTGGAAAGTGAGAATTAACTTGTAACCGATTGACCAAATAATTCTGACTACGTCAGTGCTCCATGTTGTTACATGATGATAATTATGCAGAGTATGCCCAGCTTGAGTCCATGGTTCCTGCATTTCCGCAGACTGTCATACTATCCCATGTCATCTTGCTGTTGGAATGAGCCGCAGAGAGGGGAGGATAATGGTGTGGGCAAAGGGCGGTCTCCGAGAAGGTGGAGGGACGCGTCCGGCACCCGGGGCGGGTAATGCTCTGGTGCAACCAGGCACCTTCATCCATGAGTGGGGCCCCAGGGCCATGTGGGCCCAGGACAAGGGCCGCGCTCCCTCATTGCCCCCGAAGGAGAGCTTGTGGGTGAGGGTGGAGGGTGCACGGGTCCCAGGAGGGAGCAGGCCACGTGAAAGGGTGGCTTTGGTGAGCAGGAGGGTAAGCCCTGTGCGGAAAGGGGTCAGTGTGCATAGATAGCACAGTTGAATGCCCGTGTGGGTCTGTGGTCTTACTGAGGCCGTCCCCCGAAACTCACTGTCTCCCTCAGTTTCCATTCTCAGTAGCCCTGTTCTGTCTCTGAGAGATGACTCTGGCTCAGGAGCATTGACGAAACCACCCAAATACAGTTACTTCTAACTGGACATGAAAGGTGCTGCTTCCTCATGCAGACTGGTGTTAGGGCAAGAAGTGTGTGTTTGCCTTGGGAGAAGTGCTTTGACCTGCCAAGGATTCGGGCAGCTGCTGGAGGAGAGTTCTACCCACTTCCTTCTCCTCCTGGAGGCTGGGGCTGAGCAGCCTGCCAGGCAGAGTCCCGAGGCCTCAGGCCAGCTTCTCGGACAGGACAGCCCCCCAGCCCCCGAGTCTGCTGGTCCATCCCACAGTGCCTTGGCCCGCCTGCTTCGGGGCTCCAGGGGAAGTGACCCTGACTGCATTTTCTCTAGCAGTGAGGCCCTGGGAGGGGAGGGAGGCCCGGCCTCTGGAGAGGGGACCCGTCCAAAGGGCATCCTGTGCAGGTGGCTGCAGTGGGACTCCACGTGCTGGTGGCCGGAGGCAGGGCGGAACAGAGGACAGGGTGTCTGCAGAGCAGGATCTGGTCCCCTCCTGGGGGTGGGGATTCTGTCTGTTATCTGGGAGCCCAGGCCGTATGGAACACGCGCTATGGGGAATGGTGGGTGGGCTTCATCCGGGCCTCGGTGATCTGGGAGAGCAAGGGGTTCTGTGACGCGGAGGGACAGGCAGAGAAGCCCAGGGCAAGAGGTGACAGGAGACAGGAGACAGCCAGGACCGACGTGGCCCCGCAGCTCTCCACAGACAGGCTCAGAAGTCCAGGCTGGCCCTGGACCCAGGCCGTGGACTTCCTGCAAGGGCCCGCACCCTGGGCGGTTCAGGTTGCATACATGTGCTTTTCCTGAGTGGCCACCACGCTCTCGTGGCACCGGGAGTCAGGGTTGGAGCCAGATGAAGAGAACACCCAAACCCCAAGCGCTGTGAATGTCAAGCTTCATTGGCAATTCAGGTGAAGAGTAAGCTGTGTTTGGGGTGGGCGGGGGCGGGGCTGTCACTGCAATCAGAGCACAAGCACTGGAGAGAAAAATAAATACTTTAGAAGGCACTTGACCTTTTAAATGCCGAGCTCTAAAAATAGAGACGGAGTGTCGTGATGGCTTTACTGGGGCTGAGTCTCTGCCTAAGGACCCGGCTCCCCGACCGGATGTCAGCCACTCGGCCCCGTGCCTGTAACCGGTGCGCAGGGGAGCCTCCTGTCCCTTGTACCTGGTGCGCCCGTGAGCTGCCCCTCACCTGGCCCGAGGTGCGATCGCCTCCTGGGTGGAGGGGCTGAGGCTCCAGACCTCGTTGCTTGGCTTCATCACTGCCTTAACCTTCCCTCTGCACGTTGTAGCAGGAAGCTAATTCTCCAGGTTAGGAAACAGGACTTGCTTGCTCCGTTGGACTTTATCTAGACATTTCCTTTAAACTTCTTTCAAGTATTTGGTTGGAGCCTCCAGTGTTGGGGTCTGGGTCAGAGGTCCCATATCCACCGTGCTCCCTCGTCCAGGGAGAAGAGGCAGGGCCATGGGGGTGCTGTCCTTCTGCAGCCGTGCATCCTCCGCAGTCACTCCTCCCTCCGCAAGTGCTGGCCGCCCGTGTCCAGCCAGCCCGCGGGTTCAGTGCAGCCGAGCCCAGAGTCCCGTGGGCGTCGAGGTGCCAGGGCCGTGGGGAAGGTTTCTGAGCACGGTGTGCTGGCCTGTCCGTCCCCACATTAGCACATTTTAGCAGTAAGTTCTGTCTGAACACTTGCCAACGGGAACTCAGGTTACGTGGAAAGGCTCTAAATACCCTGGCCCTCAGCAACGCGGCAGCTGCTCCTTGCCCTCACCTCCCCGGGGAGATGGAAATTGCTGGGACCTTGTCCGCTCCTGGCTTCTCCCTGGAGCAGGCACTTTAAAAGCGAATCAGACGGAAGAGTTTCTCTTATTCCTCGAGGGCAGGGTGAGATGTGAGGAAGGGGGACCGGGTGGGCTTTGCTGGCTGAGGGCCTCCGGGGAGGGGAGGACCGCGGACATGCATGCAGTCCTGCTGGGCGATTTAATGCACCTGCTCCCTCCCGTCCACTCCCGACCACTTGGGGCAGGGAAGTGGGCCCGCGGGCTCATGCGCCACGAGGCGCTGCGGTCTTTGCTCACTGTGGCACTTTTTCGTGGCACTGTCAGTGGCGGGGTGGAGCCAACCGTCCTTGTTTTTGTGACAACTTTCTGCACCGGGGAGGCCAGGCCCCACTGGCCGGCGACTCACTCCTCATCCACAGGTCCTGATCCAACGCCACTTCCCCGGCCCCCTCTGCTCACGGGGCCGACGTGGGAGGTGAGAACCTGACTCCTTTCCTTCCTGAGTCGATCACCTAACACAAGAAGCTGAGAGAGCAGGAAAAACGCTTTCTCCGAGTCCAGGGATTGGCGGGAACCCTTCCGTTCTGTGAGCCGAGCAGGGCCCTCCTGGTTGGTTGGCGTCCTTGGGTTGGCTCCTCCTGGGGAGGTCTGGGAGGCTGGCAGTGGGATGTCACGCGGATGGGGAACTTCTGGGTGGTGCCATCCTAGGGAGGACTCTGGCCTGGACGCAAAACAGGGGTGCATCCCAGAAAGCAACCTGGCAGCTCTGAAATAGGGGAAAGATGGGGATGCAATGTGTTCCCAGAGGTAACGGATCACCCCATTTGCATTTTACCCTTGCCTGAGACTTTTAGAGCGTGTCATTAAACCTCATGGTGAATCAAGGAGAGCAAGCACCTCATAGACCCACCAGGCTGCCCCCTCAAGCGGTGTCTGGTTCAGCCAATACACAGGTTAATGGAGTCCCTTTCCCCTTTTCCCCCAGTGGAGCCAACGGGTGGCTTGGCACGTGGTTCTCAGCCTAGCTGTGCCATCGGCCTCATCGGCAGCTGGGTGAAGCCCACAGGGGCCTGGTCAGAATGATGCTTTTAATAGATGAAGGACATAGGACGGTTGGGCAGATCAGACGTCCCACTGATGGCGGGACAGTGTCCCCCGGGCCATAGGCCTTCCTTCAGAATCACCTTGTCACCCCCCAACCAAGCTCGGAGGGTCCATGTCCCCACCCTCCTAAATCAGAGGCCCTGACCATACTTGGACCAACAGAGTAAGGTGGACAGGACACTGTCCCGGCCCCTCCATCCTCCTCTGCTTGGGAAGGGAGCTCGTGGTGGAGGTGTGACCAGAGACTGCCATGTGTGAGAAGGCATGCGGCCTGGGGTGCCGTGTTCAGAGGAAGGCCAAGGAGCACCGAGGAGGTGGCAGGCTAACCTGCAGATTCCCCCAGCCCGGCCCACGCCACGCAGGGCAGATCAGAGCTGCCCAGATGGACCTCCTTCCATCTCCCGACCTGCAGAATCATTGGCAAAAGAAATTGGAACTTTAGGCCATAAGGTTGTTTGGTTTTTATTTATTTTGTGTGTGTGTTTGGAAGGGGGGAGTGTTGTTACTTAGCAATAGAAAACCAGAACATGGGATTACTGAGAAAATTGATTATATTAAAATACAGGTTTTGATGGTTAAGTTTATGCATCAGCTTGGTGGAGCGCTCGGGGTGTCCAGATATTTGGTCAAACATGATTCTGGGTGTGTCCATGAGAGTGTTTCTGGAGAGATTCACATTTAGTTTGGTAGACTGAGCAAGGCAGAGTCCCTCCCACCCACCTGGGTGGGCCTCATCTAATCAGTTGAAGGCACGAATAGCCCAATTAGGGGGACCTTCCCAAGAATAAGAGAGAATTCATCCTGCCCGACAATCTTGGAACTGGACATCAGCTCCTTTCCTGCCTTCGGGCTGGAACTACCCCATGGGCTCTCCTGGGCTCCATAATTGTGTGAGCCAGTTCCTTGTACTAAATCTCTCTCTCCCTCTCCATCCTGTGTCTCTGGAGAACCCTCCCTCACACACAGCTTACACTAGCAGCATGACTCCTGGAGATGAAGTTACAATGACAGTGCGCTTTGTTCTCACTTGTCAGCGGGCAAGGACCATGTGAAAACACTCAGCACCTGGGGGTGGGGGTTGACACGAGTCCTAGGGCAATACACGGAAGTCTAGGAAACAGGACCCCTGCCCCCCGGGAGCTTCCACTCCACTCGGAAGACCCCCAGAACCTGAGCTGATGGCGTGCAAGAGGCCGTGCCGTGGAAACAGTGCAGTAGACGGGCCAGCCCCTGGGTGGGCTCCCCGGCAGCCTGGATCGGGGAGACGTTCGCTTGGATCCCGCAGGAGAGTGAGTGGTAGTCTGTTTGCTTTGGTGACAGCCTGTGCCCTGGGCACCAGCAAGCAGAGTGACGGGAGCCGGTGGTTACAGCCGCCTCCTCTGGACGATTCTGGGAGACCTTCTGGGGGCTTCTGGGACGCCCTGCAGAGCCGTCCTGACCATGCACTTCCCCACACCTGCCACCGCCCCTCTTCCAGCAAACCAGCTGAGGGCTCAAGATGCTTCGGTCCTTCCCTCCGTCAGGACTTCACAGCCTCCCTGTGTCCCCAGGGGGGAGGGGACAGCCACTTCCACATGAGCCTTGTTGCTCCGGCCAGCAGGATGCTGCGATCAGTGGACTCCATCACCCACTGCGGGCCCTGCCGAGACTCCCGATGGCCTGAGCTGTGGGCCTAGCATGTGCACGCTCCAGTCCTCACCACTGCTCTGCCAGGCCGGAGCCAGAGATGCCATTCGGCCGGCAGCCAGTTACGGGAGCCCCGTCTGCCCCCACTGGGGCCCTTGCCACCCTCCCTGCCAGCCCCTGCGAAGGTTCTCTGTGGGTCCTTCCTGCTGTGAGAGCATCTAGCGCCGCACATGGCTGCCCCTTGCTGTGCCGGAGGCGCTTTGCCTCGTGGCCAGGACACACACGGGAGGCGAACGCCCTCCCTTGTTCCAGTGCCACGCAAAGCAGCAGTGAGGTCCAGTGTCTCGAAGCTGCCCGAGCCTGGGTGAGCTAGCAGAGGAGGCCCACGTGGGAGGTGAGGGACACGAGGGAGCGCTCAGCCTGCGCCCAGGACGTGTGTGCAGTGGTCACAGAATCTCTTCGACTGTCGTACTGACTGTCACACCCACGCGAGGTTTCACTGCACACAAGCCAGCTGCTCTGTTTCTGGGACTGTCCTTCTCCAGATGGAGGCCATGTTGACCCCTCCGGTGTTTGTCCAGGACGGGGGTCAGCCCAGAAGCAGAGCGGCCTGGAGGCGTGTCCGCCGTGGCACGTGGGCAGGAGAGCTGGGGCTCTCGGCTCGGAACTGGCCGTCTTCTGTCCCCCAGGCAAGACTCTCGGGGTGCTGCTCCCCGGCCCGTGTCCACAGTTACTTTACATGTGCGGCTCTTCCAGAATACACTGCCGTGACCTCCGTTTCATATTCGTCTCTGAAGGGCTGTTGACATCTCAGCACGCTAACAAGAAGGTTTGCGTGACGTGCCGGGGGCCTGCGAGCCTCATGTGCAGCACCCTGAAAGTGCTCGACCTGGAGTCTGGGACGGATTTTGCCGTGTGTGTCTTGGTGGGGGTTCTGGCTACAAAGGACACGTCCTCTGATTCAGAGGTTCCCCAGGGTTGTCTTGATCTGAGCTCACGGCCGTGGGAGCCAGCCTGGTGCCAGCTTCCTCGGGCACCACCTGACCTCGCTGGCGATGAGGGCCTGGTGTCCCTTCTAGAGACTGACGGCAGGCCCCAGGAGACGTCTGCTGCGTGGATGGACGTTATTCCCTCCCATGGGGTGTGGGTCCGCTAGCTGGACTCTCTCCTTTCTCTTCCGAGCACGTCTCCCCACCCCTGGAGGGCCTGGCTCGGTGATTTCTGGAATGTCTGGCTGCTCTCTAACCCATCCTGGGTCCTGCCGTGGCCACCGCCTGTCCCGATGGCCTGCCGGCTGTCACGGCAGGTCAGCACAGCAGGGCCACGGGGAGTGACACGGGAGTGAAGGAGTGGGAGGGTGTTGGCGCAGCTGGGAAGATCCCCGACCAGCCTTCTGGAGGCCAATGCAGGGCCAGATGGGTCACGGGGCAGGGGACTGCCATGTGCCCCCACGTCTAGTGTGAAGTGCAGGCCGGAGAGCCAGGAGAGAGCTGGGCATGGACCGGGGGGAGCATGCGGGTCACCCCAGTAAACCACGACCCTCAGGGAGCCAAGTTGCTTCTCCTCTGCCTTGTGAAAGCCCTCTTTGGGCCAACTCTGTGCCACGGGAGGGGGAGTCCACAAGACGGAGGCTCATGGAAGGGGGTTCCACAGGAGGAGGTTCCGGGAAACATAATCTGGGCACGATCACGTTTAGTCCAGGTTAAATGTACTCCAGAGTGCCACGGTTGGATCTTACGTTTCATTTATGCCGTCTCGTGGCTTGCCCAGGCTTGGTACTGACCACGTACTTTCTGAGTGATAGGAAGGAAACAGGCGAAAGGGGCCAATCACATGCTGCCGTGGACCCCAGCCTCCGCTTTGGGGCTGCCGGTTGGTCACTGTAAGTGCAAATGCACAACCTGGTCCTGGGGCTGTGCTGAGAGCGGGTCAGAAGCCGGGGTGTCTACTTCTAATAGCCTGTCACTGCAAGAGCGCTGTCAGCATGGAGTCATATGGTACGTGCCCGTGTCGGGTGGTATTTTTCCACTCAGAATAATTCCCTGGAGGTCCATGCAAGTTGTTTTCTGTACTAATGAATTGTTCCTTTCGATTGCTGTGGGGGATTCCACGGCGTGGCTGGGCCCCAGCTTGTTGAGCTGCTCACCTCCTGAGGGACACCCGGGTTGTTCCCCATGTTGGACTCTGACAAAAAAAGCCGATGCGCACATCCATGGACAAGTCGATGTTCGAATGTAAGTCTTCCTGTGTCTGGGATACACGCTCACGGACGTGATTTCTGGGCTGTCTGGGAGTTGATATTTAGTTTTATAAGAAATGGCCTCGCCATTTTCCAGAGTGGCTGTGCTATTTTACATTTGTATCAATACAATTTATTTTTAAAATGAAATGTTATTAATTATTTGGAGGGAGAGGAATGGTGGATGTGGTCATAAAAGGTCCACAGGAGGAGTCCCCGGGGATGTGGAAATGTTTAGGATCTTGACCCATATGCCCGTCTGGTAAAATTGTGCAGAACTAAACACACACATTGAGTGCATAGAAAACGACAGGAACCCGAATACGATCGATGGGCTACATCAGTGTCAGTGTCGTGACTTGACTGTGTGCTAGAGTTTTGCAAGATGGTACCAGTGGGAGAGACTGGCTAAGAGTAACTGCAGGTGAATCTACAGTTATCTAAAAAAATAACAATTAAAAAATAAATACAACTATGGCATTAATTTAAGAATAAGACGGTGGAAAACGTGATAAACTACTAAGATTTAGACAAATGTTGTTGTTACTTGCTTTTCTGATTTTGCTGGCCAAGCGTCGGTCGCTAAGATTTCCATCCACTGGTGACTTGGTCCTCTTCTGAAGGTCGTAGGGACCTTTTAAACCCAGACCCCAACTCCACCACCCTCTCCAGCCCATTTTAGGGCACAGAAGAGCGAGCTGGGGAGAACGCAGGGAAATGCGTCTCGGGCGGCTGGGTGCTGCCGAGGGCTGTCCCCAGCAGCCAAGGGGGGAGCTGCGTGCGTCTGGGAGAAGAGAGAGCCGCGTCTCCCGAGCTGGATCTCCGTCGTGGATTCCTTGGCATGCATTGGAGAGACCACCAGTACCTGCGGATGCTGAAACTCTACAAGAGAGCCCTGGGCCGGACCAGGACCTTGATCTCGACCCAGAAGTTCTTGCAGAGTATCACCTGCACTCTGGGGCTCCTGGGGTGGCAGCTTCCGTCCAGGGAAATGGTGACCTTTATGATAAACTATCTTATGACCAGAAGCTTTGCAGCATTAAAATGTGATCCATCCCATTAGGTTGTCATATGAAGCCTATAAATAACTCTAGAAATGAGATCCTGTGACAGCCTTTCACTGTTATTATTTAAAACAAATATTGGCTATTTATAGCCAGGTCACCAACCTGGCCATTGCTTTCCAAGGACTCTTATTTCCCTCAATCTATCCTGAGAAACAGGACCTTTAAAACTACCCAGATGGTGGAGAGCGGTCCCACAGGCTGCCTCCCCTCCTTGGAACCTGGCCTCCTCAGGAAATTCTCGTCCTGCTGTCTATGCCCTGGCTGCCTTCCCAAAAAGCCTACTGAGGCTTCTCTGCCTTCACATCCTTCCCTGGACGTAATGGTTTCTCTCCCAGGACGTCTGCTGTCGCAAGAACCGCGAAGGGTCTAAGCTTTGCTCTCCTGGCAAAGTAACAAGTTTACCTGCACCGTTTCCTCTCCTTGGCAGAAGACAGGAGACTCCCAGGTCAGAGACAAAGGAGAGTTTGCTACTTCAGCAGCCACGGCAGCCAGAGACTTGGCATTTTCATGCTGGTTCCCTGAGCCCCAGCTGGAATTCCCAGCTCCCCTGAGTCGGAGGGTCAGGTGGTGTCTGCACGTGCAGGGGAGGCCGTTCTAGAAGCAGCAGCCCAAGCTTAGGGAACTTCACTTTTCCGTAAACGTGCCTGCCTTTCGTTCTGCAAGGAGGCATTGTCTTTATTATCTCGAACAGTAAGCACACCTGATGTTTATTCCAGAGGGACACACCTCGCCTCTCGTCCACTGATCTTTGGAAAGATAGTCTGCAACAAAGGGCTGTCAGCTTCTTCTTGATTCATGCAGAGTTGCCAGAGACCCCAGAGAATTGTCTCCCAGAGGACCACAGAATAAATTATTTAGTTAAGGTTTTTCTTCCTGAATTAACTCCTCCCCCCAATTTGGCACGAGCCATTCTCACCTCTGCTAATGAGCCACGTGGCCCTGTGGGCAGCCGTGGAGAGGTTGCGGCGTGGCTCTCCCTTCAGGGAAGACAGAAGCACAGTCAGCCGACAAGCTCGAGCTGCAGTGTTCAGGCAGAGGCCGTATTCTCCTCGGCCCCAAAGCTATGCCAGGAGGCCATAGGGCCACAGGGTCTGGTCATTCCTGCCCAGTATGGGACTTCTCTGCGTCTTTGTGTGGAGCTTCCTGCTGGGCTGGCAAGGGGGCCTTCTCTAGGTTTCCCTGCAGCCCGGGGCTCCCCCCACCCCATCTCCCTCTCCCCTTTATCTCACACCTGTGACTCCAGAGGAATCTTTTGCACATACGACTCTGTCTTGAAGGACCCCACGGACACACTTGATTGCACCAGCCTCTAAATTGCTCTTGGAAGAATTCTCTGACCAATGTGAGGCTGAGCCAGGCTGATCCGGGATTCCTCCCAGACCCTCCGTGGTTCAGGAAATCTGAGATTTTGTTGTAAGGCTCTGGAGTGTTCCCCATCCCGGGGACATTTCAGTGCTTATCCCCCCTTTTTCCAGGAACCTGCCCACAGCCCATCAACTCCTTCTGGAAGCCAGAGACAGACTCTGCTCAAGCCCACAGCGTTGGGTGGACTCACTGAGTGTCCATAGATCTTGCTTCTCTTGGAGGCTCAGCTAAAGATTGCCTCCCTGGCCAGCCCTCCATGGCCTTCCTTTCTACCACTCTTTTTATGTTCATTTGTTCATGAATATCTGTATCTTCTACTCGATGGCCAACTTTATGACTATAGGATTCTTATTTGTCCCCAGTAGCCAGAGCAATGCCTGGGACATAGTAAGCATTAAATAAAAATTTACCCAGTGAATAACAAATGGCAGATACTCTGAATTACTAATTTGCTACATCCGAGCCTAATAAGAATTCCAACCCAAATTCCTGGTTCCTAATATTTTTCAATTCCTTGTGCTCACTCCTTTGTCAGATAGGCATGGAGAGTCATCCTCTAAAGCATTCTTATCATTGTGTCAAGAGCTATCAAGGTTCCTTGGTGCCGACAGTGAATGTATCAGTTGTCATCCTGCGAGGGACGAGAACGACAGTAACCTCGGGGCTGCTGGTGTCACTCACGAGCCGTGGGCGTCACACAACAGCATTTACGGGCTCCAGGAAGCATTTATCAGCATCTCCGTGGGAGTCATTCCAGCTCCAACTGTGCTAAGAAATGGACTTCCTCTGTGGTCACCTCTGGGAAAACCCACAAAGATGAGAGGGACATCCGTAGCCCGAGGGACGTCCCCAGAAAGGGAAACCGTTGGGACCGTTGAAACTCTTAACTCATTTCTGAGACACAAGAGCATTCTCTGATGGACCTGATGGCCGTTTCTAGAAACACGATGCCCCGGCCCCCTCCGCCACCTTGCCATCCCTGCAGTGGGCCCTAGTGATTTCAAAGCATTCCGCTGCTTCTGCAAGCCACCACCCTTCCTAAGCACACCATGTTCCCGGACAGTCCAAGTTTGAGATAGTTTTCAAACCACTGGGGATGACAAGTCCACGTCGTGCTGTTCCATGGCACACCCACAAGTCCGTACATCACAACCCGATTTTCAGTGTGGCAGCTGGGAGGATAGTTTTGGACCCACCTGCATGTGTGAAGAGTCACCTGGCCCCTATTTCTCGTCCTGACCATGACCAACCAGGATGGGGCCTGAGATTCGGGTGACTGTCAGCAAAAATAGATAATGAATGAGTTGGCATTGTGCCCCATAAAACGATTTTGCAAGTACCGGGTGGGCTTGCTCAACGAAACCCTCCCCTTAGCCCGCCATGACTAATTCCGCTCGCTGCTCTTGTGGGCTTGGACAACAGTCCTTACTTACCTTTGCCGTAGTATGTGAGCTTGTCCTCATGGCTCTCTCTTACACACTCCCCGATGGCCATTTGTGGATCCTTAATTTTGTGTTTTTCACTGCCGTGACCGCGGCTAACATTATGGAGCTGGTGCTTTATTTTTCCCTCTGAGTTTGTATCAACGGTTTTTTTTTAAAAAAATGTGATTATACTGCGTGAATTCTTTGATATTCTGCCTTTCTCCCTCAATATTTTATTGTGAGGACACTCCCATTGCTTCTAGAGATATTCAACATACAAGTTTTATTTGTTGTAAAGTATTTATTCCGGGATTATACCATTAGCCATAATTTATTTGGCCAGCTCCCATTTTCTGACATTTAATACTGTTGTTAAAATTATACTATTATCAGTAAAGCTACCGTGAATCTCATTTGGTATAAATCTTTGTGTATTTGTCAGGATCATCTAGGCTTGAGCCGATAATAAACAACCCGCAAATCTCAGTGGCTTAACACAGCAACGGGCTGTCTCCCGTCACTTCCAAGTCCAACGGCGGGAGCTCGGCTCCACACAACCACGCTGGGGCAGAGGCTGCTGGTCCAGTACCACCAGGGTTTGCTTTCAGAGAGCCCAGAGTGTGTGGGGAGCTTGCATGCTCTTCTGGGCTTGGCTGGGATGTCAGGAGCATCATTTCTGCTCACAGACCCTCAGCCCGAGCCAGTCCCAGGGCCCAGCCGGCGTGCCAGCGAGGTAGGAGCCCAGCAGAGAGGAGAGCCGGCTGTGGGCGGGCAGTGGTAATATCCTCCCCGCAGAGGGAGGAGAAAAACAGCCAGAAGACATAAATCCGCAACATCAGGAAGGAAAGAAGGCAGGTCATTACGGATAGAGATTAAAATAAGACTATACTAGGAACAAGAAAAACAAAACAAAACAAAACAAAAAAACCCAGAGAGGATAATTATCTCTAAAAATGTAATGCAGCAAAATTCAAAAGCAAGAAGAATCTGAATAGACCTTCAACCATTAAAGAAATTTAGAAGTCTACTCTGCTTAATACTCTACACAAGATGCCAGGACCAGGCAGTTTTGTAGGAGAATTCTGCCAAACGGTCCAAGAACAGGTATCCCAATGTTGCACAGAATGTTCCAGAGAATAGAAAGGAGGCGCTGATCTCTGACGCATGTTCTGAGGTGAGTTTATTTTTTTTCTACCAAAGCAGACAAGGACAACATGAGAAAGAAGGATATTCATTGTCCTCATAGATGTGGGCATGAAAATCCTGATAGAGATTAGCCAACAGAGTTCATTCTGCAACATGTAAAAACAAATCCATCCTGACGAATCTGGGTTTTTTAAGGAATGTAAGATTACATTTGAAAAACTATTTGCGTAATTCACCACAGTAAGTTTAAAATTCTACATACATTCACAGCACAAACTCATAGGAAATTGGGAATAGAAAGAAGTCTCAACTTCATAGAAAAAAAATCACTACAAAATATCTATAGCAAGCAGGCTCCACTGGGGAAACCTTAGAATGAGTGTGTTTGAAGTCTGAGACAAGCTGAGAATATCTGCCATCGCTCTTTATCCAATATTTTGCTTGAGCTACTTATTATCGTAAGATATTGGGGAAAAAATGACAAATGCCAGAATTCCCATGAGGGAAGAGAAGCTGAGATTTCTTATAGATGAGAAGATTGTGTGCATAGAAAAATGCAAGGGAATCTACAGATGAAGAAAAAAAATCAGTGATAGTGTTTAGCTGTTTTTCTGGACACAAGATGAGTGTGCAAAATCAATGTGTCATTCACAACAGACAACATAAAATGCAATTCAAGAAATATGCCATTTATAGCAGCCACAAAAATACATGGTAACTATGCAGAAACCTAACAAAAGCTGTGAAAAGTCTTTATGGAGGACATTTCAAGGTGTCATTGAAATATGTAAGAGAAGACTTGGATAGATAGACTAATGTAAGATATCAATGGATGGGAAAACTCAACAGCATAAAGATGTCCATTTTCCCAGATTAATCCAAGAATTATTGATGTCTAACAAATATTTTGGAGAAATTTAACAAGCTGATCCAAAACTCACATGGAAGAAGAAATGGTATGAAGTGAGCAAAATTAATCAAGGCAGGAGAATTTGCTTATTAGATGTTTGGGCTTTTTATAAAGCTATAATGATAGACAAATAGAGCAGAGGAAACAGAGCTTGGAAGCAGACCCCTGCTTCTGAGGGGGATTTATATATAAGGGAGGTGGCTCTGCAGATCAGCAACATGATAAACAGTTCAATCAATGCAGGAAGCGGAAGTGTCAGAAAACATAAAATTAAATCTCCATCTCACACCACAGTCAAACATAACTCCAGGTTGATTAAAGACCTAAATGTGAAAAGCGAAGTTACAAAAAATTTTTTGATGGCATACACAGGAGATATTTATGATCTTAAAATTGTCACGGATTTCTCAAAAGACAAAAGGCAAAAACATAAAACAAAACCTCGACCCACTGGGCTACATTAAAGTTAGAAACAAGCACAGAAGACAATGTTGAGGAGTGAACACAAGTTTACAGTCTAGGAGATATACTATTCACAAACACACAGCAGACCAAGGATTAGTGTATGCAGAATATATAAAGAACTCTTTCAGTTTCTAAGAATAAGCGAACAATCAATGGAATAATGGACAGAAGATACAGACAGGCAATCCACATGTGACATATCCTGAAAGACCAACAAACATGAAAATATGTACAATCTCACTAGTAATCAGAAGGTGAAAATTACAATAACAAGCAGATCAGGAAAGTAACAGTTGGCAGTACTCTTTGAAGGTCATGTGGGGGCTGGGGGCTCTGACTTTGCTGATAGGAGTACAAGGAGCTGATTTTGGTGAAGGGCAACTTGGTGGCATCTAGGAGAAGATGAGCATCCCTTATGACCTGGCAGTTCTACTGCCGGTGGCTCCTCAGAGAAGCTCATGCAGATACCCCAGGAGTCATGCATGGCAGTGTGGCTCGTAATAATAAACACATAAATGGTTTTAATGTACATATCCAGAGGAATGGATCACTAAACTTTGGTAAAAGCCTTATAATGTGGATTGTATGTTTTTCTATTTAGTAAAATGGACAGATAAACACTGATAAAGCTCTAAAACATAATATTGATTAAAGCAAGTAATTTACAGAGGGGTATTTACAACAGGATTACATTTATAAATAATTTTAAAAAGCCAGAACATACTGTACCTTGTTCATGGATACATAATAAAGAGGACAAATATAAAAATATGTGTGGGGCTTATAAACTCCATAATTAGGATGGCAGTTACTCTGGGGGAAAGAGTAGTAGGGATGTGATTAGGGACAGGGTATTCAGGGTTCTTTAGCTATAATGTAAAATTTTATTTCTTATATAATAAAAGACCCACCTGAAATATGGTAGAATATTGAGATCCTACAAAGTTAGGTAAGTGATCCATGGATTTTGTTATATTATTTTCAATCATTTTCTGTATGCTTGAAATATTTCAAAGTAATAATTTACAAAAAGAACATCTCTTTTGATCATTTTTCAAATATAGTGTGAGATAAAATCAACCATAAAAGAGAAAGCTTTGTCATCCCTTATCATTTTAAAGCAAAATCTAAGACCACAAACACGATCTTCAAAACTTCATCTCCCTCAAAATAAATATTCCCTTTGACTTTTTAAAAACATTTAAGAGTTTTATTGAGATATGATTAACATACCACCAAATTTACCCTTCCGACATGTATGAATTGGTGGTTTTTAGTATATTCACAGAGTAGTGCATCATTATTTAACTTTAAAACATTTTCATCATCCCAAAAGAAAACCCTGTGCCCAGAAGTCAGTCCCCATTCCTTGTCCCCCTGCAACCTACTTTCTAATTTCTGTGGATTTGCCTATTCTGGACACTTAATGTCCAGAATAATGGAACATGTGGCCTTTTATTTCTGACTTGTTTCACTTTGCATATTTTCAAGGTCTGTCCATGTTGTAGCGTGTCAATCCTTCATTCCTTTTTATTTCCAAATAAGAATCTGTGTTGTGGATATACCACATTTTGTTTATGAATGTATCAGTCAATGGACATTGGGTTATTTCCACTTTTTGGCTATTTTGAATAACGCTGTTCTAAACAGTATCTTACAAGATTTTGTGTGCCCATGTTCTCACTTCTCTTGAATGTGTACTTAGGAGTTGGATGGCTGGACCACATGTAAGTCTACGTTTACCATTTTGAGGAACTGCCAAACAGGTTTCCAAAAGTGGCTGCACCATTTTACATTCCCTCTAGCAATATCCGTGGGCTTGAATTTCCTCACATCCTCATCAACACTTGTTGTTGTCTGTCTTTTTAATTTTAGTCGTCCCGGTGTGTATGAAACGGTATTTCACTGTGGCTTTGAGTTGCATTTCCCAATGATTAGTCATGTTGAGCATCTTCTCATGTGCTAATTGGCTGTTGGTGTATCCTTTTTGGAGAAATGTCTATTCAAATTCTTTGCCATCTTTTAAATTGGGAAGTATGAGCTCTCCAACTATTTTTCTTTTTCAAGATAATTTTGGTTATTCAGAATGTCTCGCATTTCCTTAGGAATTTTAAGATTAGCCTGTCACTTTAGGGCAAAAAAAGCCAGCTGGGACTTTGATAGACAATAGTAAGCTTTTCCCATCTATGAACACAGGATGTCTCTCCACTTACTTACTTTATTTCTTCTTTAGTTTCTCTCAGAAATATTTTGTAGTTCAAAGTATAAAAATCTTTCACTTCTTTTGTTAAATTTACTCCTAGGTACTTCATTCGATTTGATAATGTTTTAAAATTGGCATTGTTGGGGTGTCTGGGTGGCTCAGTCAGTTGAGTGTCCAACTCTTGACTTCAACTCAGGTCATGATCTCAGGGTCCTGGGTTGGAGCCCTCTGCGCTCGGAGGGGGGTTTGCTTCTCCTTCTCCCTGTGCCCCTCCCCCACTCTCTCAAATAAGTAATTAAAATCTTTTAAAAAAGGGCATTGTTTTCTTAATTTCACTTTTGGATTGCTCATTGCTAGTATACTGAAGAACGATGGATTTTTATGTATCGATCTTGTAGTCTGCAATTTCTCTGAACTTGTGTATTAGCACCAGAGATTGTTTTGTGGGTTACTTAGGATTTTCTAATATACAAGATCGTGTCATCTGTGTGTAAAGATAGGCTTACTTCTTTTCCTTTCCTTTTATTTACTTATTTATTTCCCCAATTGTCGCCGGAGAACATCTTTGTCTTTTTTTAAAAATATTTTATTTATTTATTTGAGAGAAAGAGAGGGATCAGGGAGAGGAACAGAGAGGGAGGGAGAGGAACAGGGAGAGGGACAAAATTATATGAAGGATGTAATCGTGGGCACAAGAGAGAGGGCAGCTCGGGGCGAGGGCACTGTGATGCCTCAGGTACCATTCTGAGAAGGTCATTCAGGTTAACCCTTTACCTGTTCTAGGGGTTCTCCCTACACATCCCCCAGCAGGTGCTCATCAGGACTCGACCTTACTACCTCCCGGGAGAAGTAACCCATCACCTCCTGTGAAAATCCGTGTGGCCGTGGGTCTACTGCACTTGTACAAAGTTCCTTCCTAGCACTGGACCCGAATCCCCCTGTTGACCCGCTCCCTCCCTGGCCTCTGTGACTCCCCTGCATAACTGTGCATGGCCAGTCTGTCCCCTGGCGGGTGAGGAATGCCCTCAGCATTCAGGAACCGGTGGGGTTATCACTGTGTAGAGTGATAAAGATGGGAGCCTTTGGCTTGGAGAGGTAAGACTCTAGCCCGGAAGACGTGTCATGGCACCAACTTAGATTTGCGTAGCCCGGAGGCCAGTTCGTTGTCCTGCCAGGCACCCCCCATGCTGGAAAGGCTGAGAGGGGAAGAGCACAGGGCTGGCATCCCTGAGAGAGGCGGCTTAGAGAGCTTTTGGCGCAGTGAGACTGAAAAGGCCAGCAGGGCATGTACCTGCTTTTACTCCTGCTGCGGGAGCAGAACGCGGGCGAACCTGTGCGGCGGGGCGACCCCAGGCACCGAGACAAGCCCGCCGTCACCCCGTCTCCCCCGACCCGACAGTGCGGACGCGCTCGGGCTGTGAGCATGTGGGTCTGATTTGTGACAACCCGCTGATGTTCTTTGGCAACATGACGACTCATTCCGCTCAATTAGACAGCGAACAATTACTGATAAAGCACAAGGGAATTTTGTGAAGTTTTTAAAGCGACTCGAAACTGAAATTGAAGTCTGGTTAAAGAAGAAGGAAAGAAAGCCAGCGTAGCATTTCCTTCCTGTGATGCATTAGATTGGAACTTTTAAACGAAAGGAAACCCATTTGGTGTGTTTCTTCTGGAGCCTCCCTCCGGCCGGCGTGATGGTGGAGACAGTGAAAGCCAGCAGCTGAGCCTGCTCTGGGCGGCGCGTGGGATCCCCCGCGGCTGATGCCGGGCACAAACCCCCACTTGCAGTGGGGGTGATGACCCTCCGAAGGGGTATCGGAGGAGGTGATGAGTACCAGTATGTCAGGTGTTCGGGACAGGGCCCGTCACAGAGGAGCCCCCCATAAACAGGTGTCGTTCCAGTTTCGCCCCCAGCCATGCGACCCCAGCTCACTGAGACTCCAAGTTTATTGTTGTTCACATGGGGTGAGTGAGACCTTTTATAATATTGCCCTTTGAAAGAGGCATCTGGATGCGGTGGAACAGACACTCAGACACTCCCTACTCCTAACTGGGGGTGTCCTTGTGCCCAGGTGGGCCCCACATCCCTCTCGCACTGCAGCTTGCCTTCGCTTTGTGACTGTACTTAGTACTTATAGGTATCACAGGAAAAAAGTCCTCTGGGAAGGAGAAGTTTCCACCCGGTTATGTGGGCAATTTGAAATAACCATCCGGGATTTCCTCCCATTTTTCAGAGCTATTCATTAAAAAAAAAAAAATGTGTTGAGCATCTATTTCTAGTATGTTCCAAGACACTGTGCTAAGTGGCAGGGGCTGTCTGCAGGCTTCTAACATTTAAAATCTGTTTGCGATTCCGTGTATAACTCCGTCTTCCTGGAGGTCAGAAACCTGGTGTAAATATACTTGCCGGGGGGCCATGAACTTTTGGGGCAAATCTGCACAGGAGGTGGCTACGTCCCTCCTCTTTGCTGTCTGCAGGCATCTTCTCTTGCCTGTGCCCTGACCCCCCGGCCATCACTCAGGTGCATGGGGGTGGATCCAGACCCAAGCCGGGACCACGGATTTGCGATAGGAGCCAGGACAAGGAGCATTTGTCAGGTGACGGTGGGTGTTTGCCGGAGGCGGCACCCCGAGTCGTGGCTGGGTGTGTGGGGGTGCAGGCAGCTCATGGAGAGCAGAGAGGCCATGAACCAGCAGAGGAAGCTGTTTGCCCAGAGAAGCCCAGGAGCCCCACACAGAAGAGAGAATGGCAGGAGCCTCCTCAGGGCCAGTTTGGGAGAATCCTGATCCCCCAGGGCCCTTGGATGCCCCTGAGACTGAGGCTCCAGCCCAAGAGACCGCTCTGCTGCGTGACGTGGGCTGATGCTCTGTGCCACATGTCCATTTCCCCTGGGAAAGCCAGTGGAAGGAGGGAGTGTTCTGCCAGGAGCACGGCACTGAGAGTCACCCCCAGGGCTCTGTGGTGGCAGGCGCAGGGGCATCGTGCTCAGGGGGACAGAGTCCAATACCCAGGAATGTCACTGGCCTTGAGTTCGTTTTGCATCTACAGAGGAAGGAAAGAGACACCAGCGCCATGGGGGTGTTACAAGGACTAGAGGTGACGGCAAGGGGGAGAGCAGCTGACACCCTGTCGTTCCACTCATGGGTGTGTTTACAAGAGCACTGGGGTGACTCGCACTTGGGTGCAGAGCTGTGTGGGGGAGGGGAGGGAGGGGAGGGAGGGGAGGGAGGGGAGGGAGGGGGCTCACACATACACACACACCCTCACTCGTGTACCCTTGCTCACACACATCATACACACACGCTCACACCGTTGCACACTCGCACACTTCCACACACCCACATGCATTCACACCAGCACGAACACACACCCACCTGGCCCTGGGTGAGACCCCCCCAGCCTCACACCACCCCATGCCACAAACCTGGCTGTCCGAGGTGGGCACGTGCCAGTGACCCCGAGTCTCCCACCTGCTGGATCATCAGGTGCCTCCGACACCTGTTTTCGGGGACTCAGTCCAGCCCAGCAGCAGGCTGCCCCCCCTGCTCCCGCACTGCAGAGCCCCTTGGAAGGTTCCAGGCTGCCCAGGGCCACACAACCCGCCTCTTCTGAGCAGGAGTGGCACACCACAGCTTCCTGCCCCACGTCAAGGTGTACGGCTTGTTTCTTGGTGGGGTGTTTGTCCTCAGGACCCAAAGAGCTCCGGAACGCGCCGTGGGCAGTTCACGGGGTCCCGCCCGCCAACCGCCAGTCACTACTTTGTTGGAACCCCTGGAGGCAGGGGTTTCTCCCCGGGAATATCAGGGCCCCTGCACCTCCCTCCTCACCCACAACGAGCCTCATGCGAAGTTCCCACCAGCGCAGCGGCCCTGGGGACGTGGAGCGAGCCATTTGAGTCTCAGCGCAATCATTTTGCTCAGACCCCTTGGCCCCAGGCTTCTATGAATACATAATCACCCAAAGTTAACCTCTTGATCTGTCTGATCAAACACCGTCCTTGTAAGGCAGGCTGGCAAAGCAGGAGGTCATTTCCGCCGGTCTCCTCTTCCACCGGGAAGCCAGCCCCGCTCGGCAAACACGTTCCGAGTCGGGTGTCCTGCAGCCCATCGTGTAGACGGAGCCGGCGCTGGGTGGCTGTCATCACACCTTAGCTCTGTGTCCTCGTCCCGAGCAAGCTCTCTGACCCCACCCCTGCAGCGGGAGTGCCCATGGCCATCGCTGACCGCTGCCAGCCTCGGGTGCCTCCGACCGTCCCGTACCCGTACCCTCTGCTCCGAGTCCACCCCCCCAGGTGCCCTCACCCAGCCTCGCAGGCCAGACCCCTGATCTCCACGCTCATCTCATCTGGGGCTGGTTCGGCGGCCAGAAATGGTCTCTACCGAGCGCCGGCTCAAGCAAGAGAGAGGCTGGTCCTCTCTCTGTCTCTCTCTTTTTGATAGGTCAGCTAATTTATTTACATTTTTTAACTTTTTACGTTTGGAAGCCGTCTAAGACTTACAGGAGAGTTTCGGAGGTCATATGGGGATGCTGTGAGCATCTCTGCCACCGTCACAGGAGGTGGGGGGAGGGCAACCATCCAAACCGAGAACTGACTGTGGTAAAACAGTGTTAACTGACCCAAGTTTCAGTCCTGCCCCCTGCGGTGCCCTGGCCTCTCCAGGGCCCCACACTGTGTATCGCTGTCACCTCCTTGGACTCCTCCACGCGGGATAGCTCCCCAGTGTGTCCTGTCCCTTTTGACGGGCGCGGGTCAGGTGCTTGCTCCCCAGCCTGTTCCCCTGGTGTTCTTCCTGATTAGACTGGACTGTGGGGCAGGGGGAGCATGTTTTACTGGTGCCGCTCTCACTTCGGGCTCCGGTGTAGCTCAGCACAGCGCTGTTACGGTCTTGAATGATCATGCGTTGTTTTGCATTAATTTCGATTTTTTAACTATGGCACAAATAAAATATTTGTCTGGTGACTGAAGTTTTGCCGTCCCCCTGTTACATTTTGCTCCCAAGGTGATGGCCTCCCTTGCCTCCCCTTCACCTGCCACTGGGCCAGCCCAGTACCTGAAAACAGGAGTCAGAGGTAAGGTGTAGTCTAGCAGGTAGGGGACTCGGGGTCACCGGCACGTGCCCACCTCAGACAGTCGGGCTTGTGGCATGGGGTGGTGTGCGGCTGGGGGGTCTCACCCAGGGCCTGGAGCGTGAGTGTGTGTGTGTGCTGGTGTGAATACACGTGGGTGTGTGTGAGTGTGCACCACTGTGAGCATGTGTGAATGTGAGCGTGCACGTGCAAGTGCGTGTGTAGGTGTACGTGTGCACAATGATGTGAGCGTGCGTGTGCGCGAGCATGTGTGAGCATCTGTGCGTGAACGTCGGGAGTGTGTGTGTGCAGGTGTGCATATGTGTGCAACGGTGTGAGGGTGTGTCCGTGTGAGTGTGTGTGTCCGCAACGACCGCCCTACAGGGACAGGCACAGGACCGCTTTGTGCCGGCAAGGACCCTTCTGTCGTCCTGCCGAGTGCCCGGTCCTGGGCTCTCCGTGTCCCTGCAGGGTTAACGTGGAGAAGTGGCGGGAAGCCAGAGGCACTGGTGGGGAGGCCTGGGAAGGACGGGCGGCCCCCTGAGCAGGGAGAGCGAGGCACCTGCAGGCAGACGGGGCCGAGGAAGTGGGGAGCCTCTGTGGGTCTTGCACTGCCGGCCCCGGGGGCGCTGGCTCGCGGGGCCCCACCGTCAGCCTCCGGTCTACAGGGACGCAGGAAAGCGGCCTCACTCCCGCCTGCACGCACTCCTTCCCTAAAGGGATCACCCAGCCGGTTGGAACCTGTCCAGGAAAGGCGACTTCAGCCCCACTCTGGGGACTGGGGATGTGTGTCCATTGCCCTGTGTATACACATCCGGTGCTCATGCACACTCACCCCTTCTTTCCCTCTGGGCTCTCGTTTGGGCGTGGACCTGAGAATGTTCTCCCAAGGAACCCCTGTCCAGCTTCGGTAGGGCTGTGTCCCTGTCACCAAGCTGGCCCTGCCGCCTGGAGGGGTGCGGCCAGAGTCACGTGGGGCTGCGTCCCCTCGTGAGCAGATGCCCCGGGTGCAGGGCAGGTGCCAGGCAGGCATCACGTGGGAGGGAGTGGGCACAGGGTCTTGTTTGCAGGCACCCCCCCTCTGCTGGGAGTCTCCAAGACCTCCCCCGGGGCGGGCTGCTGCCGGGCCACCATGTTTGCAAAGTCCGCTCTGAAGTCCCGCCCGTGAGCCACTGTCCCATCCCGTCTCCCATCACTCGGCTTCCTCTGCACTTCTGCCCGTTTATTAGCTGCCCCCCCCCCCACACCGCATGGAGTGTGCCATTTGTCAGCAAATTGCTCCCTTGTTAGCATTTTGGTCCTAAGGTCCTCACAATACTGCCGTGTGGTCTCTCTCCAGCTCTCCTTAGACCGACGCCTCTCTGAGCTTGTCCCCTCCCGCCACGGCCCGGGCTCTGGGGACGGAGTGATTTCTGAGCCCTGCGGCGGGGCGTCCGGCGCTCCCCTCTGAGAGCGCCCTGCAGCCTGGCCGGCCGCAGGGACGTGTGCAAGCCATATCTGGGGTCTGGCGTGCGGATGAGGCTCGGTTGTCACAGAGCATGCTGCAGCCCCCAGGAGAGGCTCGTTCTCGAGCGAGCGGGAGCCACCCAGAGGAGAGTGTGTGCAATGTTGAATGACTGCCCCCAAGTGTCCTTCTGTGGGAGAAGACAGCACCGCTGGCCGGGGCTGTGCGGGCGAGACCTCCAGGCTCCAGCCTGCGGGCAGGTGCTGGGAGAAGGGAGCTCAGGGGGAGCGGTGCCTTTCGGGAGCAGAGCGCCCAGCCGCTGCTTCTGGGGTGCAGTCGATGCCAAATGCCGGCGCCTCTCCATGGGACCAGCGCTGCTGCCGCACCGGCCAGTGTGGGTCCCCGCTGGGTGCCATCCACGGTCCAAGCTGCATCTCGGTGGACGTGCGGCCTACAGGGAACTGTGCCTCTGGGGACACGTGGCTGCCCTTTGCTGATGCCCAGACCACCTGTCTGTCCAAATGCGGCTCCGCGTGAACGATAAAGAAGCCCCCTTCCCTGGGGACTTGCTCCCTTGCAGTGGACCCAGCCGTCTCACCACTGTATCCCTTCCTCCCTCCTCCCCACCCCTCTCTCTCTTTGACTCTCTCTTCTGTATTGGAAGATCTCCTTAAACGCTTGGGAACCCCATTGTCCGTTCATGTTGAAGAGCGAGTGAACAAAAAGCAGCCCGTTCCAGGGCTGTGCTGTGCAGAGAGCCACGGCAGGGATGCTGCTGTGTGTGCTCCCAGGTAGGAAGCCTCCCCGCTGCAGCGGGCCCTTCTTCCCCACCAGAGAGGAACGCACCAAAGCTAGCAGGGACAGGCCTGACTGCCCTGCCTCCTGGAGCAGGGGGGTGGGGTGGGGAGGGTCTGCGTCTGTCTGGGGAATGGGGACGTGGTGACAGGTGGTTTGTAAAACACTTCAATCCAATGTCCTGGTGCAGCCAATTCCTGAACTTTCTGTCTTGTGGAACACTTGGGCAGGATTTTCTGCAGGTTTTTGGCTGGTGGGTTCATCTGCCCTGCTTGTTACTTACTACTTCTTCACTTGCTTTGTTTATTTTTTAAACAGCTTTATTGAGGTGTAGTTGATATACAAGAATGCACATATTGGAAGAGTGCAATTTGACGAATTTGGCTAGGCACGCACTCGTAAATCCATCACCACAATCAAGATCAGGAACATATGAATCACCCTGGAAGCTTCCTCCTGCCTGCTGGGAATCCCTCCCTCCCTTCCCCTCCTCTCCCCACCCCTCCCCCATCCCAGGCAATCACCAAGCTACTTTCTGTTGCTCAGCATCAGCTTACATTTCCTAAAATAGAGGGAATCATACCTACAGCATATACTCTTTCTCGCCTAGCCCCTTTCCCTCAATGTAATTATTCCGAAGACGGTTTTTGCTATGGCCTAGAATGCATGGCTTCCTGTTGCCAAACACTGTTCTATTATATGGATATATCAGAGTTTGCCCACTTTCCTGTTCATGGACATTTGGGTTGCTTCCAGTTTCTAGCTCTCTCCAATAAAGCTGCTGTGGTCATTTGTGTACGTCTTTATGGACATATGCCTTCTTTTGTCCTGTGAAATGCTTCGGAACGGAATGGCGAGGTTGTATGATGTCTATGTTTATATAGGTTATCTGTTTAATTGTTAAGAAACTGCCAAAGTGATGTCCAAAAAGATTGTATCTTGTACTTTGGCACCAGCAAGGCAAGAAACGTCCTGTTGCTCCGCATCCATGATGGTATTTGATGCGGTCTTTTAGATTTTATCCACTCTACTGGTGGGTGTGCTGTGCTTTCTCACTGTACTTTTACTTTTCATTTTCTTAATAACTGCTGCTGTGGAGTGTTTCTTGTACTTGTTTGTCATTCGTATATCTTCTTTAGTGAAGTATCAGTTCAGATCTTTTACCTGGTTCTTTTTGGGGGTGGTTTATTTTCTTATTATTAATATTTTTGGTGCTCTTTATATATTATGCATACTAGTCTACTTTGTTTCTAACATTAAGGGATACTTCAAATATGAAGAAAATCACAGATATAAATATAAATAATAATACAAAAATCTTATAAGACTGTCACCCATCTTTAATACATGATAACATGTTCTATGTTTGCTTATGGTTTTATTTTATTTATTTATTTATTTATTTATTTATTTATTTATTTATGAAAGTTTATTAAGGGAAGGTTAGAACAGGACAGACAGCTCTCTAAAGGGAAAGGGGTCCCGAATGGGTTGCCCTGATTTTACTTTTTAAAATAAAATGTTATAGATAAGATACAGTGGAAACCCTCTTCTTATACCTCCCTGATTCTCTCCTCTTCCTCCTAAAAAGTAACATTATCTGAATGTGATGATATATCGCTTCTCGGCCTTTTGGCTAAGATCAAGTGCAATCTGAATGATGTATATCCATGTTTTTGTACTTTTACTACACATACACACAGAGAGTTGGCAATGTGTTGTCATTCCCTAAGCTTTTGCCTGTTTTTTAGACTATACATCAGTGCAGCCATACTGTATATATTCTATGTGACTTCTTTTGCTCGCGTTGTGTTGTTGAGATTCATTCATGTTGATGCATGCAACTGTGGATCATTTCATCCTTGTAGTTTTATTGTATGATGACACCAAATTTTATTTTCCATAGTATTATTGATGGATATTTTGGTTATTTTCATGTTTTTTTTTTATTCTCAGCAGTTCTGCTGTATACATTTTTGTATATGCCTTCTGGAGCAGGTTTGGAGATGTTGCCCTGGGAACAGCTAGGGCGGGGCATGGGGCAAGCTTCACTCGGTTTCACCAAACTTTGCCTGGCTGCCTACACAAGCTTGCGACTCCACTGGCAGAGTTACCGAGACTTACCATTGATTCACAATCTCTCCAGCACTTGGTATTACCAGACTTTATATTTTTTTGCCTATCTAGCAGGTGTGGAATGATCTCTTAACACCTTCTTTGACAATATGCCCAACTTAGATCTTTCCTCTCCTCTGTCGTCTGGATCCTGTTGTTACCATCTTTTGTGGATGGCTGTTCTTGTGTAAATGATCTGTTCTATTCTTCATGATGCTTTTAAATGTTCTCTTTTTCCCCCGGGGTTCTGTGGTATCACTATGATACACCTACGTGTGTGGGAGCATTTTTTTTTTTTCAAATTTATAGTGGAAGTTCATTAAGCTTTCTGAATCTGAGCATTGGTGTCTTAGCAATTCTGGACAATTCTCAGCAACCACCTCTTAAAAACATTTACTGTTCGTCATCCTTCATTATTTTTTTTCTAACTCCAATGAGGCATATTTTAGACCTTCTTACCTACACTTCCATATCTCTTACTACCTCCTATTTCTCCTGTTTCTCTATTTTTCTGGATTGTATTCTGGATGATTTTCTGATTTCTATCTCCTGTTCCTCTCCCAGTTCTCTCTCCAACTGGGTGTAACCTGATGCTCATCTGTCCACTGTGCTTTCATCTGAATGAAGTGTTTTTCATTTCTAGAAATTCTTTTGCATTTTTCTCAAAGCTGTGAGATGTTACTTGTGGTGTCCTGTCTCCTGATCATATTTTCAGGCTTCTTTTTAAAAAATTACTTAATAATATAGTTATTTTAGATTCAATTTCCATACATTTCAAAACCTGTGGGATCCAGGAATCTGGTTTTTTTGTTTTGTTTTGTTTTGTTTTGTTTTGTTTTAGTATTCCAGGTGATTCTGATGTAATTGTTCCTTAGAACACCTCAGGAAACATGTCTAGGACTTAAGAAATGCAAAATGCCCACTTTACAGCACAATCACCAGCAACGGGTATGCCCATCTTTTTTTTTTTTTTTCACAATTTTTTAAAAGATTTTGTTTATTCATTTGTCAGAGAGAGAGAGCACAAGCAGGGGGAGTGGCAGACAGAGGGAAAAGCAGGATCCTCACTGAGCAAGTAGCCAGATGCGAGGATCCCAGGACCCCGGGATCATGACCTGAGTGAAAGTCAGACACTTAACTGACTGAGCCACTCAGGCATCCCTTTTTTTTTCACAATTTAATAGAAAAAAATCATACATTGAGACAAGTTAAGAATGAAAGTAGGCTTTTCACTTAGGAAAAATGCTAGAATTTTCTAAATTTCTTTTATTCTTCTTTTGCTGGCAAAATTTGCATCCCATAGTTCTTTTATCTCTAAGAATACCGCATGTGAATTCCTAGGTTGTATCTCATTAAACTTTGATCAACAAGTTAGATTTTGTGGCTAGCAGGCTCGAAATACCGGGGCTTTCTTCGGAAGCACAGAAAGAGACTCTCAGAGGGGCTACTGGGTGGTGCAGTCAGTGGAGCATCCACTCTTAGTTTTGGCTCAGGTTGTGAGGTACAGCCCCAGGTTGAGCCCCGCATCCAGCATGGCGTCAAGCCCAGGTCTGGTTCCATGCTCAGTGCGAGTCTGCTTGTCCCCCCACCCTTCTGCTCCTCCCCATGCTCTCTCTCTCTCTCGCTCTCTCTAAAATAAATAAATAAATCTTTTTTAAAAACAGAGAGAAATAAAGAGACTCTCACCAACAATATGGGGCTATGGGATTATTTCTTTCAGAGTTTTAGGGTGAAATGATTATAGAACCTCTATAAAATTAACTGCCATTTATTCCCTGTAAGCCTAGATAGACCTAAAGACACACAGAAATCCACAGACGCTTAAAAGTTGTGTCACATTTCTAAAATATTTTTTGTGAAATTAAATCCAAAATTACCTTGGGCAAAATGTGAAAGTCAGTAACATTAACATGGAAAGATTAGCTAGTCTACCAAGTGTCAAACTTTTCTATTTGCTTCTACACTCACTGACTCACATCCTCTTTACAGGAACTCTGTGAGGTAGGTGTTATTATTAATCTTATTTTACAGATGAGGGAACTGAGGCACAGAGAGTTTAAGCACCTTGTCCGAGGTCACACAGGGAATGATAGAAAATCCAGGATTCGAACGGGGGCAGTGGAGTTCCAGCATCTGTGCTCTTAACCACTGTGTGATAACATGCTCTTTAACCTCTTACCCTCTATATGCTGCTGAGCTTTGCGAGGTATGTGGATTAACATGTTTAAGGTGTCAGTGATGGGATAGGGTATATGCTACCTGCAGAATTATAACTAGATTATCAGAAAGTTTATCATGTTTTACTTTTTAATGCAAGAGGTTGTGGCTACACAATAGGCTAAAAATTAGCTTGAATCACATGAAAGTGACCTAAAAAGGCAGCAAATGTAGATCACAAATGGCAGCCGTTAGTAAAAAATGGCCGACTCTTGGCAGGTACATGTGGTTCAACCGAATACAAAATTTACATCCACGTGATGCTCCCTGGTTTACAGGAGATTTTACATCATTCTTCTCTTTGCTCCCTGCAGTCTTGCCAGGTGGGCAAGGGTGTTGTGATGACCCTGGTTTACACAGGAAGTAGTGAAGGCCGTGTTGAGGGACCCGTCACCATGGTACATAGCTGGGAGGTGACAGCACTGATCTTTGACCCAGTTCTCTGGGGACTGAGTCTGCTGCTGTGTTCCTCTTGTCTCCATGTTCCTGGTGCCCGGCCAGTGGCTGCTAATCAGGGACCAGTGTGCAGGGGCTTTAGGCAACCCCTTTCCACGGATATGTTTAGTTCATCCAGTATAAGTTTTTTGAAAAGTGAGCAAGTAGATATAAAAGGGAGGGTGCGCCCTACAACAAGAGCAATAGCAGCTCATCACACGATTATGTGCTTTTTTAAAAAGTAATTTATTGAGCTGAATTTCACATAACATTAAATTAACCACTTTAACGCAAACAGTAGCTTCTCAGTGGCGTTTAGTACATTCACCATCTTGTGCAGTCCCCACCTCTATCTGGTTCCAAAACATCTTCATCACCCCGAAAGAAACTCTGTACCCATTAAGCAGTCACGCTCTGTCCCGTCTTTTCCCCAGCTCCCAGCCCTACCAACAACCTGTGTCTGTCTTTGCGGATTTATCTATTCTGAACATTTCCTATAGATGGAATCGTACCATCGTGTGACCTTCTGTGACTGGCTTCTTCAACTTAGCATAATGTTGTTGAGGTTCATCCAGTTAGCATAATGTTTGTAGCATGTATCAGACTTCATTCCTTTTTATGGCTGAAAAATATGCCGTTGTGTGTATTTACCACAGTCTGTTTATTCATTCGTCCGCTGCTGGCCCTGTGGGCTGTTTCCACCTTTTGGCCTTTGTGAATAGTTCTGGAATGAAAATGCATATACATATACTCATTTGATGCCTGTTTTCAATGCTTTTCAAACACGTACGTAGGAGTAGAAGGGAGGGGTCTTATGGTAACCTGTGTTCAACTTTTTTGAGGAAACCCAAACTGTTTTACAAAGTAGCTGCTCCATTTTAGGAGTCCACCTGCTGTGTTTGAGCGTTTTGGTTTACCCACATCCTTGCCAATAGCTGTCATTGTCCATCCCTTTCATTATGGCCATCCTGCGGGCTGTGCGGTGGTCTCTGCATTGTGGTTCTGACTTGCATTTCCCTGGTGACCAATGATGTTGAGGATCTTCTCGTGTGCTTCTTGGCCATCGGTACATCTTCTTTGGAGAATTGTCTGTTCAGATTCTTTGCCTATTTTTAAATACGGTTGTCTTTTTATTGTGATGTATAAGAGTTCTTCATATGTTCTAGATACAAGTCCCTTATCAGATACATGATTTGCAAATATATTCTCCAGTTCTGTGGGTTGTGCTTTTCACGTTCTTGATGGTGTCCTTTGAAGCACAAAAAGCTTTAAATTTTCACAAAATCTAACTTATGTATTTTTTTCTTTTGTCATTTGCACTTTTGATGTTATATATAAGAAATTATTTTCTAACCCAAGGTTAGAAGATGTACATTTTCTTCTACAGGTCTTTTCTTTTGACAATCTCAGCTCTTACATCTAGGTTTATGATCCGTCTTGAGTTAATTTTCGTATAGGGCATGAGCGTCCAACTTCATTCTATTTTGGTCAGAAAAATTGTGCGTATTTAAGGTGTACAAGAGGATGATTTGATATATGGGCATAGAGGGAGATGATTACTACAGTCAAGCTGATCAACAGACTATCTCATCACCTAGTTACCATTCAAGATTATCTGTTTTGACTTTTATGTTCTTCCTGTAAGCAGTAAATATTTTGAGAGTAAAGAACATTTCTGTTTGCTCACCACTGTTTCCTCAACCTTTTGTGCTATTTCTTGTGTACCTGCAGAATAAATGAGACCTTGTCCAAAGCATTCCACCTTGGGAATCAGCTAATGTTCTACAAAACACATGATTCTATGTGAGCCTTCGAACTTTATTCATAAAGTTATATATTTTTTTTTCTCAACTGAGATAGCTTAGTAATATATCTGTCCTTTAATAGTTGATTTAAGATTGCATAACTATCATCTAGTATTAGCTTGAGAGCCCTCTTGAAAAAGCCTACTGTTTTTCTGGCACATGGTACCTATTGAATAATTCCATTTCATAACAGAGCCAAGAATAATAATCATCTCTCGTAGCTGAAGCCTTTGCTAACGCCATAAATGGCCATACCTTCTGGTCACCCCAGAGATAGGTCATTTTTAAATTGGCAGTCTTGACAATAATGGTGATTATACAGCTTCCTTTGAAACACCCTGAAGCTTTCATATGGAAATCTTTTTTATCTTCACTGTGCCCTTGTAAAGTAGGAAAGGGATGAGTAATTGTTTATGTCAAATGACCATTTCCTTGGGTTTGGTGAATTGAGCTATTCTTGTACATTTCAGCTATACAGTTTTAGTTTTATAGTTTTATTGTGGCCCTGGTCATTGTGATGGGCTGTGTGAACCCTTTTAAAGGACAATTTCCATTGCTCCAAAAGTGTGTTTTTGTCTCCATGATACCATTTAATAATACATTTTTCATGGAGAATAATATTGATTCAGAAATATAATTTGGGCATGAAATATTATTAGATTCTTTAGAAGAGTTGGAGTGCTTTTCTTAAATTTATGTTTTCCTTAAGTGTTAAGATTTATACACCTGGGTTATCTCTCTGCCTTCAAAGAAGCTGTTTATTCAGGCAAGAAAGCACTTGTGGTACCATGTACACCAGGAAGCACGTCCCTTCAGTTGACAGAGAAGCGGTGCCCCTAGAGGACGTATCTCAATTAATAAAGTGTCTGTCCTTTCCTCGTTGTTCAAACAAATATAGCAGATCATAAGAAAAAGAAGAAAATTTCTCATCTATTTCATATTTCCCCACTATAAATTTAATACCAAAATCTGACTTCAGAGAGAACAAAATGAGAGGAAAAACAGTGGATCCATTCCATTTGTGAATATAGATGCAAAAACCAAAAATCCTATAAAAATATTAGCAAATCACATTCAGCAGTAAATTAGAAAACACATTTTGTTTGACCAAGTGGGACTTATGCCAGGAATGTAAGAATGATTCAGCATGTTTAGCAAACTGATTACATAAATACATTTTAAAGAACCATGTAATTAGATCAACAGATTTAAAAATAACATCTGAGTAAATTTTAGCTATTTGTAACATAAGCCATAAATAAAATAGGACTAAGAATAAGCCGCTGAAACATAATGAAGGTAATTTATTAGAACTCTACATATTAAATTGTGAAATAGGAAGCTGCTAAAATGTGGACCATGACTGCAATGCCCTCTGCCATCACTATTAAATGACATTATTTTGGGGGTCTAGCTAATGTAATAAAATAAAAAGGAAATAAGTCACACCAATGTTAAAATAGAAGAATCAACGTTATCTTTATTTGTAAATAATAAGATTGTAGGCTTGGAAAATACAACAGACCAAATTAAAAAAAAACACTATTGAATTAAAAAGATAATTTTGTACACAAAATAAATACATAAAAATCAATAGCTTTAAAAATAATATCAATAAATACAAATTAAATAGAAAGTTACCAGTTTATAATAAAAATGAAAGCTATAAAATAAATGGGAATAATTTTAACAAAGCCACATCTAGAGTGGAAAGGAAGATGATGACACAGTGTTATAGCAGAACTTGGACCTCCCAGCTGTAGAGAGTTACAGCCTTCAGGACTCCCCCCCCCCCCCCCCCCCCCCCCCCCCCGGCCCCCCCTGGCTCTGCCCTCCTGTCAACGTCCTCCCTATCGGTGCTTGATGCTCTTTTGGCCAGAATTGTGTCACATGCCCACTTATGAACCAATCTCTGGGCAGAGCTACGGGATTAGGCAGGTAAGAGTGACCCTGGAGTAGAGTCTGTTCAACTTCCTATGAAGAACATGGCAGAAAGCTTTGTTTCTGGACAAGTCTGGGATTACATCCCTAAGGAGGAAGTGGAAAGGGATTATGGCTGGCTGGGTAAGTATCAGTCATTCATTTGGAAGAAAACAAACACAGATCCCTACTTTGTTCCATATAAATAAATCCCAGAAGGTTTAAAGAGCTAACCTCAAAACCAACCCATACACATATTAGAAGAAAATGGAGAATATTTGTCTAACCTTGGAGTGAGGAAGGTTCTCGAAGGACAGATGAGCCTCAAGGGCATAAAGGCACATAGTGACAGATCCACTGCAGAAGTTACCACATCCTCGATGGTAAAATATATTTAAAAGAGTCAAATCTCAAATGATAGACAGGTAAAACACTTGCAATGTATGTGGACCAAGGTTTAATATTGCTCACATACAAAAGAATTTTTTTTAAGATTTTATTTATATATTTGAGAGAGAAAGGAGAGAAGGAGCACAAGCAAAGTGGAGGCAGAGGGAGAGAGAGAGAATCTCAAGCAGACTCCATGCTGAGTGAGGAGCCCGATGCAAAGCTCTATCCCAGGACCCTGAGATCATGAGCTGGCTGCTTAACCAACTGAGCCACTCAGGCGCCCCTACAAACAATTTCTATAGAAAAAGGAAAAACAAAGATCCATTTGAAAAAAAATCAAAGGACATGAATAGGCAAGCAAATATGCAAAAAGTGAGTAGACATTAAAACTCTCAACTTCACTAGTAGCAGGAAAATTAACAAAATACCGAGTTTCCTCTCAAATTCTAACAATTTAGAAAAAAGGCGTCAGAGACACCCCTGCTCTGAAATGTTACTGGTAGAGTGCGAGTTGCTATGACTCTCAGGGAAGCAATCTGGTGATCTCTGTTAACTATGATGTAGAAACCCCACTTTCAGCATTGCTTTACAAAAATAAAGAACCCATACATAGAAACATATGTCCAAAGATATTCTTGTGAATTTTTTTTGTAATAGCAAAACACAGGAAACCATCTGAATATCCATCTACAGGGGATGAAAAATCTCTGCCACACACGAGCTACAGACCAGCATGTTGCCCTAAAGGCACACATCCAACCCCACAAGGGTACTGGTGGTGGCATAATTGTGGGACGTCCCTAAATGCCTCGAGGAATCCAGACAGAGCACAAAAACTGGGATAAAAACTCTACTATGCATGGACAGCATCCACAATAAAACTTAGTGACAAGGTGTCCCTAAAACATGCAGGTGGGGTCAGACCATGGATTGCAACCAGGTCTATGTGATACAGGCAACTCTGGGGGAGGCTGTGGAGGGATGACAGGATACGTGGGGGGCAGATAATCCACAGTGGGTCCCAGTGGATATGCACTGGCAGGCTCCCAGGCCATCCAAGAGCTTTGCAGGTGTCAGTTCATGGGTGAGGGCAAGGAAACTGGGGAATAACTAAATGACTTCAGGGTAGTATGGGTTTGGGGGTTCTATGAGCTCTCCAAACTAAACAGCCAGAGCTACCCTCCCAAACAACTCTGCAATACAAGAAGGTTCTTGCCGCATTGCTCCAGAAATTCTTCCATGGATCTGCATGAGGAAGATTGATCTGTACCTTTGTTGTCTAATAATGACCTTATTTGATTTCAGAATCAAGGTCATTGAGTCTTCATGAAACGAGTTGGGGGACTTTCTGCCATTTTCTGTCTCTGGAGGAATTTGTGGGAGTCAACATTGGCCTTTTACTGGTATAGCCCATTTGGGCCTGGAGTTTTCTTGAAGGGAAGGTTTTAAATTATAGCTTAAATTCCTTAAAATATTTATAGGATCACCCATGTTTACTATGTCTTCTGGGGTCAGCTTTAGTGGGATGACATTTTCTAGAAATTTGCCTACTTGTCTCTTAAAAATTTAAATAAAATTAAATTAAATTTAAAAAATAATATTAAAAAAGGTTGAGATTATTAAGATATTATTAAACCCTTTTTAAGATTAAGATTATCTTATTCACAGTATCTGCCATTACGTTCCATTAAGTTTCCATATGTGTATGTATGGATATATATACTTTATATATAATAAAAATATAAAGAAATAAAATTTTTAAAAGTCCTTTGAATTGTATTTATTCAGTGGTGTAATTACCACCTCACAGTCTTGCAAATGTGTCTGGGGTCTGCAGTGAGGCCGCCCTGCTGCTCCTGACTCCTGTGATTTGTGTCTCCTCCTTGTTTACGCTGCAATCTCCTCGAAAGTTTAGAGTCGGTTCTTCCAAAGAATGAGCTTCCAGCTTTCCTGAGCCTCCACGTCAGATGTTTGTTTCCTATAGTTTACTTTTTTTGTTCTTTCCTTTTTATTTCCTCCCTCCAACTTTGTCCCTTTGTAGCTCTTTAAATTTAGAGTTCTGTTCTGAGTTCCTTAGATGTGTGCTGGGGTCGCTGATCTTTAGTCTTCCATCTTCTCTAACACGTGTGTTCATATGTTTTTAAATTTCCCCCTAAGCATCTCTTTAACCATATCCTGCAACTGTCTGTATTTTTATTATCATTCAGTTCAAAATGACCTTGAATCATGATATTCCCTGAGTGACTGAGGAATTTATAAATTGAGCAGTGATCAGACAACATACCTGCTCTGCTGTGCATCCTCTGGAATTTCCTGAGGCTTGCTCCGTGGCCCAGCCTTTGACTGACTTGAGCAAATGTACCACCTCTTCTAGAAAAGAGGTATATTCTTCGGATGTATATAGATTAGATCAAGTGTTTCACTTGTTTTTTCAAACCTGGTTGAGTCGTACTCTTTTTTTTGGTCAAGTTTGTTCTAGCAATAACTGAGAGATATATAAAGATCTCTGACTGTCTGTCTTTCATATATCTTCTTTTGCTTAATACATGTGAAGGCAGCGTTCTTATGTGCATGAAAATTAAAGTGCTCCATTTTCCTGATGAGCTGACTCTTACCCTTTTTTCTAGAAACTGGGTCTGACTATGTGGTCTGTGTGTTTGAGGCTGACACAGCTTCAGCACCTGCCTCCCCCTTATTCTCTGCATTAAAACTCTCTCCAGGGGCCCTGGGCGGCTCGGTCAGTTGAGCAGCTGGCTCTTGATTTCAGCTCAGGTTGTGATCTCAGGGTCCTGAGATCGAGCCCCGTGTTGGGCTCCATGTTCAGTGGAGAGTCTGCTTGAGGGTTCTCTCCGTCTCCCTCTGCCCCTCCTCCTGCTCCTTCATGTCATTCTGTTTTAGAAGTGTTTATTTATGATTTGGGTTTTTTTTTTTTCCTCATGTCCGATAATCTTTGCCTTTTAATTGGAACATTTAAGTCACTTACATTTGATTTAATTATTGAGATATTATACCTAAATCTATTATCTTCCCATCTGGGACTCATTGCCCCATCTGCTCTTTTTCTTGCCCTCTTGTTGGTTGAATGTTACATATGATTATCCTATTTCCTGCCTCAGTTAGCTTAGTCACATAATCTCTTATTATTCTTACTGTCATTATCTTAGAGATACAACAGGTATGCTTGCTCATATCACATATAATTTTACTGGCTGTATTTTACCCTTTACCAATAATTCAGGGACCTTAGGGCACTTGAACTCTATTTACTGGCTCCTGCCATAAATCTTGCAGGATGTCATATGCTTTTAGAGTTAGCCAAATTTCTACCTTTTCCTTTGTTTTCCTTCCCGTGTTTGCAAGCTTGTCTGTTATCGTGTCCCTGCACCGTGTAGCATACTCCTTCACCATTCTCTTCGTGAGTTTTCTCTGGTGAGAAATTCCCTATCTTATGTTCATCTGAAAATGTCTCTGTCTCACTAGACACAAAATTCTATTTTGGTATGTAAAATAAAATATTTTCAATATCATGATACTGTCTTCTGGCTCCTAATATCTCTACTGGAGAATCAGATATCTGTGTAATTATGGCTCTTCTGAAGATAATTTATATTTTTTTCCCTTGGATACTTTTATGACTTTTCCTTTGTTACTGATTTTCAGCAGGTTTTTCCTGCGCTCAGCTGTGTGTGTGTTTAGTACTGCTTGGGGTTTACAGACTAATTAAATCTGGGCTTGATGTCCGCGCTAGTCTAAGTTTTCGGGAAAGATTCGAAGGTGAAGGGAGGGATGGTCGCAGAACAGGGAGTGTGAAGGACCTATGGGTGAAGGTCAAGGAAAAGAAGTGAATGCTGGAAAGTGCTAACTACAGCTTAGTGGAAAGACACAGCTGGATGCCCATTTGTTCAAGGTGTGTGCAGGCAGCCTAGACAGAAGAGTGTTGTTTAAAACAGTCCATCGGAGGAAGGGCGAGAAGGAGGGCTTACTTGTTGGCGCTCTTGCTTCTCGTCGCCCGTATCAGAGACCCCTTGTGGGTGGGACATCCCCACACCCCTTTCTGTGCCGCCCGGACGATTGAAGTCCATTCCCAAGCCCTTGCCAAGCTGGTAAGTGCTGGGGGAGCCGAGCCTGGGCCGGGGCTGCTTGCGGTTCCCACCACAGAGGCTGCCAAGACGGATCATGGCGCAGCCTGGCCTTCCCCAGAGTGAGGCCACCACAGCCTGGCTCCTGGAGGTGACATGGCAGCAAGTGGGGCTGCAGCTGGGACATCCGCGCGCACGGGGCCAAGGTCCTCTGTGGCAGGAGCAAGGGAATGAGTCTGAGGAGGGGCCTAAACCGTGCTCAATAAGATGACTCTCATCAGTTTGGGGAAATCATCATCCGGTGGCTCTTTATAGAGCCAAGCTCAGCAAGAGCTTTCAATTTTGGTCATTAATGTGCTTGAACATATTAAGGGTAGTTATTTTAAAGTCTGTGACTCAAACTGAGTTTTAGATTCTATTGAGAAATTATCATTAATTGTGTTGGGTGTGATAATGGTATAATGGTTAGGTTGTTGGAATTATATACTGGAGTCCTTAGAGGGGAAGTGATATTATGTCCAGGATTTGTTTTAAAATGCCGCCAAAAGTGTGTGTGTGTGTGTGTGTGTGTAATTGTTGAAGATGAATTGTTTGTACATGGGGGTTCATGAAACTACTTTCTTTGACATACACCCCAAACTCTCCAAAATAAAAAAAAAAAGTTTTAGAAAGTCTGGTTCTGATAACTGCATTTTGGGGGGGAGTTTCTAAGAGTCTGCTTCTGTTTTGTCCTGTTTTTCTTGGTTTACATTCCTTGCTTTCGTATCGTAGGTTGGGCTATTTCTAAACGAGGGTCACACATTGCATAGGACAAGTAGTAGGAATAATGTGGGGCTAGTCTGATGTTCTTCCTTGGGCGGGGGCGGTGGGGAGGTTGTGTGCTCTCCTGACTGGCGGCTGCGACCCAAGCAGCTCAGATTCACTGTAATCCAATTTCACACATGCCCTGAAGCTGGGTTGCTGTCCCTCTGAGAGACGATTAATCTGGCCGCCCGATTCCTAGGATGTGGGTCTTCAGGGTCCCCAACAGGACTGTGGGTGGTCGATGGGGACTCTCCTGCCCTTTGGTGGGTCCCCCCACGGAGAGGCTGCCAGGAGCTCTTGATTCCTCTTGGCACCTCTTGACTGCTTCTTTTGGAAGTGGCAAACATCTCTGCAAAGAGTGGCCTTAGAAGCTGGGCTCACCCCTCTGTCCTTCCTTTTCTTTCCAGATCTTGCCCAGTGATTCTTGGCTGGCTGTTTTCTCTCTGGTATCTCCAGGAAGATGGTTCTTATAAACAATATTTGCCCATTATTGCACCTGTTCTGGAGGAGGATGGAGCTAAATTGGCCAGGCCCCCCTGCGCCACCTGCCTTACGTTTTCTCTCTTCCTCCTCTTAGATGGGTCTCTCCCTCGCCCTCACCATCTCTCCCGCTCAGGCTCCTGTCAAGGCTGCCTGGGGGGACAGGAGGCTGCTCTCGTAGTCCTCAGAGCGGTTGATGCCCACAAAGCCCTCAGCGGCCCCGCTGTGTGACCCCAGATGGCCCACGTCTCTTCGCACGCAGCCCGTGTGCCCTCGGACAGGCATGGGTGACTGAGTAGACTGCAGTTGGAGACGGAGGACATGGCGCCGGTGCTGGAGCCCCCTGAGCTCAGAGGAAATGTCTGGCAGATAACATCCGACTAGGCCTCCAATTATTCCTAATACTTGCCACACACACTGGGTGACCCTCCGTCGGTAGACCCGACTGAGAACCCTGAACTCTTCTCGAAGAGTTGTTGGAGGGGTGGGCTCACCATGGGTGGCTTTGCCTGGCACAAATCACAACTCTTTTGGCAGTTGCTATTCAGATGCTTTTGGGACGTGGCTTGAATTAAAAGTATCTCCGAGTTTCTAGGAGGTGGTGTTGAACTTTGGCTGGGATTCAGTTTAGTTCTGCAGATGAGAGTGGGAGGGAGAGAGGGAGGAGGGGAGGGAAAGAGGAAGGGGTGAGACTCACAGGTCCGTGGGATGGGCTGTTCTCCCACCTGCCATCCTTGGAAACACCAGTAGATCCAGGGCTGAGACGTCTCGTGTCCACCTGAAGAACAGCCGCAGCTCAGATACCTGGGCCTGGAGCCACTTCTCAGGCAGGAACACCTGGGCAGGAGGGCGAGATGAAAGTTTCCCTGTTATGCTCTTTGCCTGAGAGGCAGGTCTGGTCTTGAGCTGTATGTGCCTTCCCCACCGCTTGCCCCTCCACTAGGGGCTCTTTTTGAGAGAGAAGCTCATTTACAGAAGAAAGAAAAGGTTGACAGACTTAGCATAATCCTATCCAAATTCCTCACAAGGGTAGGCGAAGCCCAGGTAAGTAAGGTAAGCCCTGTTTGGTTCTGTCTTCACCTTCTAGATCCCAATCCATGCCACCGCCTCCCACCACACTGATGATGTGTCCACGGTGCGGAGCCTCGGTGTGCAGGCATGTTCGTGATGCTTTGTGTGAATTCGATTATTCAATCTCTGAAACAGTCCTATCAGTGAGGAACTCTCCTGTCCCCACTTTATAGATGAGGAAGCTAAGACACAGGTTAAGCAACTTGCCCAGAAAGTGGTGGACGTGGGATTCAGACTTGGGCACTTTGGTTTCAGAGTCTGTGCTTTTCTGTTAAACTTACCTGGGTCTGAGCATGAAGCCATCCTGTTGGGTGCACACCTTGCTGGGGGCAGTGAGTGAGCTCCATGTTCATCGCCGCAGACAAATGAGACCCCCAGCCCCCCACCACCTCCCTTCTTTAGCTTCTAAGTCGAGCCTCATGGAATCTGGAATCACAGACAAATGGCCCCAAATCGTGAGACGTACAAAGTACATCAGAGTTTGCAATCACAATGGAGATGGGTAGGACACCTTAAATTTCAGCTAAGCGTTTATTAGTTTTCTGATTCACAAAAGGTATTTAATCGTCTGTCCACTAGTTCTGGCTGTCTACAGGAAATGCTTCTGTAAGTCCCGCTGACACCTGCTTTATCATCAGCCCCGGCAAGGAGGCAAAACTCCAAACGGTGCCAACTCAAATAATTCCAAATTTTGAGTTTGCCATGAGCACTAAAGCACAACAAAAAACACAGGTTTTCATAGATATCAGTCAAATAGAAATGGGAAAAGAAATCACGTGTGACGTTTGCATTAAATTCATCACAGTTGTTTTATTGAAGAAATCAAAAAGTCAAAAGCTGGCTTACATTTCCATCACGATCGTTGAGCGGCAAGCTTTCCTGTGGGTGGTCTGGAGAGAAATGCCACTGGGCCCTCACTCCAGTGGGGGGGGGAACCAAGCAACCCCTGCTGAGAGACTAGATGAGGGTCCCTGCTGTGACTGGCAGCAGGTCCAAGCTGTGGTCACAATGTCTGGGCCACGGTGTCCCTGAAGTGGATGGACACCCTGCTTGATCTCTAGAACTGAAAAGCACTCAAGCCTACGTTCTGGAGCCTTGCATGAAGGAGTGTGTGGAAGGGCCTGGAGGGAGGGACTGGCCGGTCCCCTTGAGCTCATAGCCTGGATTGCTGCCACGCATACTGTGAGTGCTCCCCTACCTTCCTGAACAGGACTTGTCGCCGTTAACTAGGAAGGCTATGCATGGGGGAAAGGGACACCCAGATTTTCGGGGAATAATAGACACAGGCTCTGAAGTGAGAGAATCCACCCCAGAATCAGGACTTAGTTGGGGGGAGGAGGGGTGGGAGGGTCAGGAGATAAATGAAAGTTTGGCCCAAGTCTCCAGTGGCTCTGGAAACCCACCTTGTGGTTATTTTCCTAGCTCCTGAATATATAGTTAAGACAGAAATACTTGACAATGGGCTACGTGCTCACACCAAATCCCTTGCTTATAGGGAGAGGGCCCCCTCTGCCAAAACTGATGAGTGGAACCCCCTGGAACCTCCCCTCCATGTAAAACCGAAGTCAATACAGCATTTCTGGGAGAATTGCAAAGTCAAGAGCCATCATCAAACACTTGCAAGTTGTGGAGGTGATAGCTACCATCTCCTCTCCATTACCGACCTGTGCACAGGACAGATGGCTCTTGGAGAGTACTAGTGAGTTATCATAAATGTCATCGGTCTGATTATTCTTCAAGACGTGGTCTCGTCACCAGGGAAAATCAACACAGCCCTCGATGCTGGGGGCACACCTTTCATTCTGGCTAGTGCTTGTTCCTCATTTAAATAAATAGGAAGTCACAGAGGCACATGCTCTTATCAGGCAGGAAAGCAGTCTTCCTTCACTGTCTTGGGCCATTTAATTCAGCAACAAAAACTGCCTTTTCCAGGCTCCCTTGCAGCTAGGGTTCTGGAGATAAATTCGTTTCCACTTAGATCCCCTAGAGCAATGCCGGGCCAAATCTGGTGGGCCCTCTGGTTTTGTCAACAGGAGCACGGAATACTCGTCCTCTTACTATTATCTATGCCGTCTAGTTGAGTAGTTGTGACAGAGACCCTATGGCCCGCAAAGCCAAAAATAGTTACTCTCCAGCCCTTTCTGGGAAAAGTTTGCTGAGCCTTGGTCTAAAAGTTTGGGAAGGCAGGGTTGAGGCTAGGTGCCCTTCCTAAGACTTCCGTCTTTGTTCCTTTCTCCTCCAAGTGTTCCCTCCCCCATGTTCCTACTCTGAGTTTTGAGTATAAAAAATGTCACTCCTTGGATGTGTTGGGGCATTAGCCCAAACAGCCCTGAACTTGGCCTGGTGTAGCTCCAGCGATGATCTCAGAAGCAGTAATTCTCCCACTGGGCTGGTTCTTACTGTTCCAAACATCATTCCAAGAATCCTAGCTTAAAATGTTCCTCCCGTGATTTTTAAAACATTTAATTCCAAGTATTAGACCTTTCCCCAATCAAGCGCCGACAACATTTTTGGTCTCCTCAGCTGGATTCTGACCGCCACATACTTTACGTCTGCACACCGGGTATTGGCCAACAAACGCGTCCAGTTCTTCATATACATGTATCAATCATTTATAATTTGTAACATAAATGCATGCACTCTCTGTATAAATCAGAGACAAAGACATCACAACATTTTTTATTTAATGAACTAAAAGGCAGAGACTAACAGTGTCTTACAATGCCAACAGGTTGGGTGGACAACCCCCTGGGGGTGTCTTGATTGGAAACAGCGACGTACCGTGGTCAGTTTCCAATTTCCCAGGTACAGTGTGTGATCACTGAGGAGAGATGTCTCGGCTTTTGGTGTCAGCTCCATCTGATCCCTGAGACTTGTTGCACAAGAGTGGAGGTGGATGAATAGGGAAGATATTTGTTATGCAACCTGGCGTCCTCATTAGATCACCTCTGATGGTAAGGCTTGGTGTGCTTAATTAGGAGATATCAGGGCTAAAGGGAACCCTTGTTCCATCCAGAAAAGAGCTGAGAGTGACAAAAGGGAAGTCAATTAAGACAAGATAACATCATGGCTTCAAGTGTAGGTAGAGGCCGTCAGCCGTCCTCTTTATAAGATGATCTAATTCTGTTTTCTGAGTTACCCTGGGGCAGGGCTAGGGTTGGGCTGCATACCAGAACCAAGGTGTCCTGGTGCTCTGCCATGATGCAGAATCTCCAACACAGCCAAGCTCTACTCCCGTCCTTGAGTCAGAGGACAGGTCCTTCTTGCCCCTGCCCCCCAGTCCCACGCGGCTCAGTCACTGAGTCATGCACAGAGAGCCTTTGGAAGCTGCGGGATCACTCATTCCATCGTCGTGCAAAAATCTATGGGTTAAAGTTCAAGAGTCCAGGTTTCTTTGTTTTTCTCCCCCTTCTTTCTCTTTCATGAGATCTTGCCATCTGACGTCCAACCTCCCCTCATGGCTTTAGGGGGAAAAAGAGTAAATTTCTCCAAGGTCATCACTAGAAGAAGAAAATAAAGGCTTGTTCTGGAAGGAGAAACGACAGGTTGACCCCTAGTCTGTCAGCACAGAATCTCTATTTAATCCAATATCCAGTGGGATACATTGGGGCACGTCATAATAGAAATACACCATGTGCTAACTTGGAAATGAAATCTGTATTTAGCATCTCCCAGCAGAGAGATTCCAGAAGAGACTCTTGCCAACTGGCATACATTTGGGTCACTGACCAGACGTGGTTTGTAGGACAGAGGAAAAACTGAGAGTAAGACTCCTGGCTTTCATGACCAGCAGCTGATTTATACACGAGGGCAGCAGTTGTGTCCCCTGTGAATTCCTGGGACATCACCTATAATTAGAGCTTCAAGATGAAAACCCTTCCCAAAGATACAGAAAGGGGACCCTGGAAACCGTAAGTGCAAAAATGCAAGTAGCTGAAGAGGGGTCGTAGGAAGGACTTCGACCTTCGAAACCCACTCTGCCCACAAGACTGTTCATGAGCCACCTGTCGTCGCGGCTCTGGGCTTCCCTGTGAGGGCTCTCCACTGTTTTCATGCTGAATTTTTGGAAGATGCTTTCAAACAGAAGGCCAGTGGGGCCAGAGTAGACATTGAACACGTTGACTGTGTTTGGGGAGCTGCAGGTAGAACAGCACACCTTGGACATGGTCCGGAAGATTCCATAGCTGGGCTTGCTCTCCACAGCCTCTATCTCGGCGCTCACCTGCTTCCAGGTAATGTTACGCAAGCTCACCGCCGCGAACAAGAACCCGTTTGGAGGATGAAGTTTTGTTTAGTTCGAAGAGTCTGAAAATACATGTTTAATTTCTCTGTCATATTCTGGCCCCGCGAGGGCTCTGCAGGTGTAGACGGTTCTGGATTCACTCCTTTGCAAACATTAGTTCAGAGCCCAAAGGCCAGCACTTCTGCCGGTTTTTGCTGAAGGGGAACTGCCACTGTCGCTCCCCACGGTGACGGTCCTGTCCACACCGTTCCCGTGGCGGGGCCGGCAGAGCACGGGCGCTCCTGCAGCTCTCGGTGAGGCCCGAGCGGGGCTCCCAGCGGAGGGGTCGTGCCCAGGGCGCCCGCACCATCCCACAGCCCGAGGCCCCTGGGTGGGCAGCAAGGGCCCGAGGTGCTCCTGGCCGGACGGTCTGACCAGGGAGGTGGCCCGTCACAGCACAGGAGCTGGACAGCTACCAACGCGCCTTCC